>NW_028295323.1:0-300514 GCF_964341445.2 Mesoplodon mirus
ATTTGCCTTAGTAGACTGAACCTAAAACTGCTGCTATCAGTTATGTTGAAGAATGTTCTGTATTTTCCTCTAGGGATTTTATGGTCCTACATTTAGGTCTTTATTCAGTTTTGCGTTTATTTTATATATGGTGTGCTAAAATACTCTAGTTTTATTCTTTTCCATGTAGCTGACCAGTTTTCCCAGTACCACTTAATGAAGAGACAGTTTTTTCTCCATATTGCCTGCTTTGTCATAAATCAATTAAATATAAGTGTGTGGGCTTATTTCTGGGATCTCTATCCTGTTCCAGTGATCTCTGTGGCTGTTTTTTGCTCCAGTACGATTCTCTTCGATTTCTGTCACTTTGAAGTATAATCTGAAGTCAAGGTGCATGATGCCTCCAGCTCTGTTCTTTCTCAAGATTGTTTGGCTATTTGGGGTCTTTGTGTTTCTATACAAATTTTAAAATTACTTTTTCAAGTTCTGTGAAAATGCTTTGGTATTCTGATAGGGATTGCATTAAATCTGTAGATTGTCTTTGGTAGTATGATTATTTTAACAGTATTCATTCTTCCAGTCCATGCACCTGCTATATTTTCCCATCTTTTTCTGCTGCCTTCAATTTCTTCCACCAATGGCTGATAGATTTCTGAGTACGTCTTTTTCCTGCTTAGGTGTGTTTGTTCCTAGGTATCTTATTCTTTTTAGTGTGATTGCATATGGTATTGTTTTCTTAATTTTTTTCTTTCTGACAGCTTTGAGTTTTGTTTTTTCTTCTTTTTCTAATTCCTTCAGGTGTAACGTTAGGTTGTTTATTTGATATTTTTCTTGTTTCCGAAGAATAAGCTTGTATCACTATAACTTCCCCCTGTGAACTGCGTTGGCTGTGTCCCATCGATTTTGGATCATTGTGTGTTCATTTTCATTTGTCTTGGGTACTTTTAGAATCCTTCTTTAATTTCTTCAGTGTTCCTTTCTTCCCCTTTTATTCCCTTCATCTGTGATGCGAGGACTATCTTTAATATTATGTTTGGATTTCTTTCAGTTTTTTTTGTGTGTGTGTGTGTGTGTGATTATTTAAGTTGCTGAGCTCTTAATTTCACGTGGACACTAACAACCCTGCATTGTTATTCTGCTCCCCCACAGTTACTGAATTTGACCTTGTATTTTACATCTACTTGTTTTGTGTGTCCCTTAACTTCTTATTGTGAATATAGATGCTTTTATTACTGTTTTCTTTCATCCTTCCTATTAGCTGTGTACATGGTTGATTTACTGCCTTTGTTGAATACTTGCCTTATTCAATGAGGTTTTTCTTTTAGTAAGTTTCCTTTCCTAATTTTTATGTTTCAGTCGTGGCATTTTCTTTTTCACTGAGAAAAGCCCCTTTAAGATTTCTCATAAAGATGGTTTGGCGATGCTGACTGAGCTCTTTTAGTTTTGCTTCTCTGTAAAACTTTAGATCTCACCATCAAATCTGAAGGAGAGCCTTGCTGGGTAGAGTATTTTTGGTTATAGGCTTTTCCCTTTCATGACTTTAAATATACCATGCCACTCCCTTCTGGCATGCAGAGGTTATCCTGAAAATTCAGCTGATAACTTTATGCAAGTTCCCATGTTTGTAACTTGTTGCTTTTCCTTTGCTCCTTTTAATAGTGTCTTTTTATCTTTATTTTTTTTGCCATTTTAATTACAATGAGTCTTGGTGTGGTCCTCTTTGGGTTGATCCTGTTTCGGCCTTACTGTGTTTACTGGACTTGGATGTGTGTTTTCTTTCCCAGGTTATGGAAGCGTTCAGCTCTTATGTCTTCAGGTATGTTCTACACTGCTTTCTCTTTTCCTTTTTTTCTGGGACCAGTATAATGCAAATATTAGTACACTTGATGTTGTTTCACAAGTCTGTTCAACTTTCCTCATTTCACTTTAATCTATTGTTTTACCGTTCATCTTCAGTGATTGCCGGTACTTTGTCCTTCAGTTTTCTGATTCATTCCTCTGTATCATTTAGTCTACAGTAGTTTCCTTTTAGGGTATTTTTCATTTCAGTTATTGTATTTCTCATCTCTGTTTTGCTGTTCTTTAATGGTCTGACTCATTTTAAAAAAATTCTAACTTCTTGCTCTGGTTGTCCATTCTTCTCCTGAGTTCTTTGATCATGTTTATAGTCATTACCTTGAACTCTTTGTTGAGGAGATTGGCTATCTCCACTTCACTTAGATGTTCTTCTGAGTTCTTATCTTGTTCCTTCATTTGGATCGTGTTTCTGTGTCACCTCATTTTTCTTAACTTGCTGTTTTTATTCTTATGTATGTAGTAGGTTCATTACATTTCCTGACCTTGGAGAAGCGGCCTTTTGTAGGAGAGGTCCTATGTGTCCCAGCAGCCCACTGTTCCCTGGTCACTAGAACTATATGTTCTAGGTGTACCCCCTATGTGGGCTGCTTGGGCTCTTCTGCTGTGGTGGGCTGACTACTGTGGGTGGTCTGGTAGGCTTGGCTGCCCCCAGAGTGCTTGTTTGCCAGACTCTGCCTTGTATGGAGGCTGTCTGTGCTGCTTGGTGAGGCTAAATCATAAGGCAGCTGGCTGCACAACTGTGGGGGACACCAAATCTAGTGCTGGTTCACTTATGGGTAGAACTTCAGTCCAGGTGATATCAGGGCTAGTGCCCAGTCACTGGTCCTGGGGCTATGCTGGCTACTGGTAGGAAGACACAGGTCCTGAGTTCTGGCTGCAGGACCCGGGAGTCGCAGAGTTGGTGTGGATCACTGTTTCTGACACAGCTATCTGCAGGGTCTGGGGTATCCCTAATCTTGTATTGGCATTGTGATGGGCAGGGTCAAGACCCAGCTGAGTCCATGGGGCTGCTTCTGGCCTGCAAGTCAGTGTTCTGGTCACACACGCTGCTGGGCTGTGGTATTCCTGGAGCTGGTGTGTGCCTGTTGGTGTATGAGGCTGATCCCACTGCTAGAGCAGGTTTGCTGTTGGGTAAGTCCGAGCTCCATCCAGTCCCTGTGCAGTAATCACCTGCCAACGGTGAGGCTGATTCCAAGGCCAGAGCAGGCTCACTTGTCAGAGGGGCCAGGGACTCTGGGGCTGGTGCCAGTCCATTGAGGTGTGGAGGCTGGTCCTGGGGCTTTTGGTGGCTAAGCCCATGTGCAGGGTCCGCTGTGCATTGAGAGGGTCTGAAGGCAGCCTGTTTGCTGGTGGATGGGGCTGTGCCCCTGCTCAGTTAGTTGTTTGGCCTGCAGCATCCTAGTACTTGTGTCTATAGTCTGGTGGAAGTGGGTAGGCCAAGTCCTGAGGCTAAAACGATAGAGGGAGGAATCTGAAATTATGCTTGCTGGTACCAGTTGCCACGAGGTAGAAGGAGCTCCCCCAAATGGCTGCTGCCAGTGTCTATGACCCTGAGGCTGTGCTGTAGTTGCCTCTTGCCTCTCTGGGAGACTCTCCAAGATCAGGAGGTAGGTGTGACCCAGGATCCTGTCAAATGACAGCTTCTGTTCTGATTCTCGGGTCATGTGGGATTTTGTGAGCATCTTTTTTTCTTTTTTTTTTTTTTTTTTTTTGCGGTACGCGGGCCTCTCACCACTGTGGTCTCTCCCGTTGTGGAGCACAGGCTCCGGACGCGCAGGCTCAGTGGCCATGGCTCACGGGCCCAGCCGCTCCACGGCATGTGGGATCCTCCCGGACCGGGGTACGAACCCCTGTCCCCTGCATCGGCAGGCGGACTCTCAACCACTGCGCCACCCGGGAAGCCCTGTGAGCATCTTCTAAGTGTGGAATCTCTATTTCCCACAACCCTCTGGCTCTCTGGAAAATAAGCACTACTCGTCTTCAAAGCCCAACTTTCTAGGAACTCTTCTTTCTAGCACAGGATCCCTGGGCTTGGGAGCCTGATGTTCTATTCATACCCCTTGCTACCTGGGAGCACCTCAGAAATTGTAATTATTCTCCCATTTGTGGGCCACCCACCTGGTGGTATGGGTCTTGACTCTATAGAGGTTTTGCCCTTCCTTCTTGTCTTGCCGAGGTGCCTTCCTTATATCTTTAGCTCTAAGACATCTTTTATGGTAGGTCCCGGCCTTTTTCATCAACTGCTGTCCTGTAAACAGTAGTGACTTTGGTGTGCCCATGAGAGGCACCAAGCTCTGGGTATTTGAATGCTACCATCTTGGACAATCTCTCCACTTCATTCTTAAATCATATTATTTAATTTTTCTTAGTATCTTACTTGATTAATGACAGTTTGAAATCTATTATCACTCATGTTTACTTTTCCTGTTTTAAAAAATTGAATAGTGCATTCATTCATTTTGAAATGAAGGTAGTGACCTGTGAATTTCCATACCTCAAAAATCAAGGATAGGACAAAAGCCTTTTCTACCTGTGTTACCCTCAAACTCTGCACCCCACCCCAGCCTGGGGATTAACCTCTTGCACCCATGCTCACCTTCTGTTTTTGGACTGTTAGCTGTCACTGCATCTGTATGTGTGTTGACAAAGTGAACTCTAGTCTTTGCAGTTTTTGTGTTTTGTTTTTTGGATTAGGGAACAGTCCTACTATGAATGTACATTTACTGGTATGCTGAAGTTCATATATAAACCTGTCAAGCACATTACCAGAATTGGAATTGCTTGTATATACACTTTGATAAGTTTTAGAGAGAATAGTAGAACAGAAGTAAATTGTATTTCAAATCCCACAGTATTCTCACACCATGAAAACCGTTGCATTTTTAATACATTTGTGTGTAGCTTGTCTTTATGCCCATACTATATTTCCCAGAGATGAGTAAGTGCTGTGTTTCTTGCTAGCACATTTACCGTATCGTTCAGTGTCAGGCGTTTAGTGGTTTAACGTGATCATATTTCCATGAACTTGCAAATACAAGATCTTGTCTCACACTGTCTTTTACTCCCTGCTGTTTTATATTGCCCTCCTAATTCTCAGTCCTGGTCTTTCTTTATGTTCTTTATCAACCTGGATAGGTTATCCTATTTTCTCCCTTATTCAAGACCAATAGAATAGAACAGAACACCCAGAAATAAACCCTGATATATGGCCAAATGATTTTTGACAAGTTGCCAAGACTTTTCAAAGTAGAAAGGATAGTATTTTCAACAAATGGTGTTGAGAGGTCTTGTTGTCAACATGCAAGAGAAGGAGATGGACCCTTACCTAACATCATATGCAATAGTTAATGAAAACGTATCTAGAAACTAAACATAAGACCTAATAAAATAAAAAGTCTTAGAAGAAGACACAGGACAAGAGCTTCATGACATTGGATTTGGCAGTGTTTTCCTCGATATGAAACGAAGGAACAAAAAAATAAACAATTTGCAGTACATAATTTTAAAAAATGTGTATCAAAGAAATGTAAACAGAATAAAATGGCAACCCAGTAGATGGGAGAAAATATTTGAAAGCCATCTATCTGACAAGAGATTTCTATTCAGAATATACAGAGAACTACAACTCAACAAAAAGCAAACACCCTCGTTCAAAAATGGATAAAAGACTTGAAGAGATGGCTCTTCAAAAAGATGTAAAAATGACTAAGCACTTGAATAGATGCTCCGTGTCACTAAATGCATGTTTATATATTTGTGTGCATGCATACACACACAAGCACACACACACACATACACAAGCAGAAAACAAGTATTGGTGAGGATGTGAGGGAGTTGGAAGCATTGTGCTCTGTCAGTGGGAACGTAGAACAGATACAGCTGCTTTGATAAAGAGTATGGCAATTTTTCAGGTATTGAAAAATAGAATTACTACATGATCCAGAAATTGTACTATGAGGTACACCCAAAGGAATTGAAGTCAGGGTCCTAAAGAAATATTTGTACTCCAGTGTTTAGAGCAGTATTAATCACAGTAGCTAAAACATGAAAGCAACCTAAGTGTTCATCCACTAGTTCCTGGATAAGCAAAGTGTGGTATACCCATATAATACAATATTATTCAGTCTTAAGAAGGAAAAGATGTAGGAATATGCTACAACATGGATGAATCTTGAGGAGATTTAGCTACCAAAATGCCATTTTTGTGACTTTTATTGAGTCATAACAATACAACTACTTATTTCAATTATATGGGGTACTTGGTACAGTCAAAACCATAGAAATTGGGAGGGCAATGATGCTTTTCAGGTGGTTCTGGAACAAAAAGGAAAGTTATGTTTAAAGGATATAGAGTTACAGTTTTAAAACGTAGAAAAGAATTAGAAAGATAAATGGTGATGTTCATGGCCCAATAATATGAATGTATTCAATATCACTGAATGGTGCAGTTTATAATAATTAACATGTTATACTTTATGTTATTTGATTTTACTAACATACAAAATTGGGAAAGAATGTAATATCAGGAAAGGGAGTGGCCCTAGGATGGAGCAGAGAGTAATCAGAAGGGTGAGACACTGCATATTTTGGAGAAGAGCTGAGAGTCTTCATTGGACAGAAGAGACTTTATAAAAAAGAAAAAAAAATACTCTGAGGGTGTATTAAATAGATATCTGTGGGTGTACTGCTATCTCCCATGGGTTATCTTAAAGAGTCTTTAATAAAGTCCATAAGGCTTGCTGAGGCTTTTTGAAGAACTGGATTCCCTAGGAGATAATTAGTGGGTGGTACTTAAGTCTATGTCTAGGTTGACAGATTTTGCAGGGAAGACGAACCTGAGAACAGTGAGGGTCCTGAGAGTGTAAGTACATGGAAATTAGAGAAAAATAATCAAGAGAATTAGGAAAACTTTGGACTTTGAAGGTCATGTATTACTGAGTCAGACCTGAGGTTTCTAAGGAGTTATATACAAAGTTGCTCTTTGGATTACTTGTTGATAAAGGTAAGTGGAAAAACTAGAGTCGTTTCCAAGTGTAGGTAAGATATAATGAGAGGATGGAGGTGGAAAGTAGGGAGGCCCAGAGAAAAGTGGGAAGGTCCTATTGGGCCAAGATGGTGGTAATATCCAGCAGAACAGGTGGTAGGGCAGACTGTGGATTCATCTTTCTTATTTTGGCTCCCCACCTCATCCTTAATAATTCTTTGGGAATATGTCATTGCTGTGTGACGCAGGTACAGAATTCGAGTGAGGAGACTACACCCTCAGTGTCCAGCTGTCTGAGTCCTCAGTGTGCTTCAAATGATGGAGAACTATTGCTTCTTTATGAGAAGAGTTAGTACCTTGTAGCCAAGCTTAAGCTGGAGCTTATGCAATATTGATTCCATTTTATATCTGCTGTTGGCATGGAGGTTCCTCCTCCTCTTTTCTTGACCATTATGAAATGAATCTATATTTCTCAATATTTGGGTATATCAGATAAATACATTAAGTAAAGGAATCTTATATATTGCTCCCTGCATAGTTTGCTCTTTCTTGTTTCTCTTTTGCCTTTAGGAAATTAGCACAGGGAGAGACCGTGCAATGTTCTAATCAGGAGAGATTAGAACATCCTATTTCTAGAGAGGTTGGTGGGACAGAGCAGGGGTCCCAGTGAGAATCAAAGCTTCTGTTTCTACTTGGAAGTGTACCTGTATAGAGTAGAGGGCTCCAGGAAATATCCTAGAATATTGCAATGTCCCTGCGGGAGATCATTAAGAGAGGCGGGATCCGGTACGAGATCAGTGTACTATGACATGTTTGTCAGTCGCCTGATGGGGGATTCTCAGAGCCAATCCCATATGGTAGGGCTGAGTGCAGAGTGATGAAGAACCTGTGAAAGCCTCTGATTGCATGTTAAAGATGAAGCTCTGATTTTGGGGAGAATTTTCTTACCTGACTGAATGTCACCCTTCTGTGGGGATGAGATTCTGTGCTTTTCCTCTCTTGATGACCACTGACTGAAAATCATTAGAGGATCATGTCTAGAAAGCATTCTTTATTTAATTTCTTAAAGAAGAAAACATAGAAAACATTTTTATCCACTTTCAAATTGAGGATCAAGGGGAACGACATCAGTGAAAATGTCAGTAGGGAGCTCTGGCTTGTGTCCATCCCCAGAAACACTGACATATGTGGTAAAACCTGTCAGAATGATCTTATCAACACATGTAAGTTTTCTTTTCTTTTTCACCCTGTAGATTTAACTTTCACGGAAACTTAACTTACTATAGGATGTGGAGAATAAACAGGGAAGTAGAAACTGTATTTCCTGATGAGAGAATCACTAAGTCACATTAGCTGTTCTGAGCTATGTCTTACTCACCATGACTGTAATTAAAACAAAAAAACAAACAAAACGCTTTTTTTGGGTAAGTCAGTTCTGACATTTCCTTGTTAAAGGCAAGGTAACAGATACAGACGTAGATGTACCAGAATTGAGCAAAATTTTGATTGTACCTGTGTTGAATATATGAGCATGACCTGCTACAAATCTTCATTCTACTTATTGTCACAACTGACAAATTCCCTTTTTCCACTCCTGATATGTTGCATGTAAGGAATGCATAGGTCACTAACCCCAGCTGGTCACAGGTAAACTCTGCCACGTGGATTACTGCATGTTTTCCTGCTGGAAGACCACACATTCTCAAGTATCATGCCTCCAGAGTATCTGGGCTCTTCTTTTCTCTGGATAAAGGTTAGATAATCACCTAATTTTATGAGAAATATATAAATTGTATTTGCATATTCTTCAGGTTTTTATTTACCATCCTCTTTCAAGTCCTAAGTGCAAATATTAAAGTGACTTTCAAGAGGGTGGTAAATAAGACAGCTACATTTATGCTCCAAAATTAGCAATAAAGCATAATACAATTGTAAATGCATTAATGTGTGATTAATATGTAGATACTTATGTAAATGCAATTTTAGTAATGCTTTGTGGAGAACTTCAGAATCTAGGTATTAAAACAAAAGAAGAAGGAGTTCTTGAAACTCTCAGGGAATTATAGAGAAGTCTTTGTGTCTATAAATATCAATCTGAAATAATGCATATTCTCAGAAATAAACTAGGCATAAAATTGTAGGAAAGCACTTCATGAAATGAAAGAGCATGTGATGGCCATACAAGGAATAGAATATTCTCCGAGAATAATGAACAGTGTGGATGGAGTTCAGCAGAAGGGTAATACAGATTCAGAGAGTAATACTTTGGATTGCCTAATTATGATTTCCTCATATTTCATCTTTGGAGAGACGGTAGTCATTTGAAATATGATGTTATAAGATGACGTTAACATACTTAAATACTTTCGTGTAGAAATGACCACTTAGAACCAGAATAAATGAAAGAGAACACAAAATTATGTTTCTGTTGATTTTTGAAGATCTCAGGTGAGTGCTGATAATTTAAAAATACATGATGTCTTTCAGTGCAAAGTAAAGGAGCTGTTACAGTGGAGGATTCCTGGACTGAATGTCAATATTATGACATAGTGTGAGTGCGTTTCGTGTTTGGTAATTGCGATCATTGTTGCTTTTGTTGTGGTCATCCATTTACAATGCTTGGTGTCAGTTGATTTATCTCTTGTAAAAATAAAATACAGTCTGGTGTGTGAAAAAAACATACATGATGTCTTGATAAAGTTGTATGGAATTTGAGATCTGGAAAAAGGCATTTCTTTTCTGTAATGCTAGGATGCTAATTGGACATTTTTGCAAGAAAGAGATTTCAGGATGCAAATCTGGTGTCTCTAAGGTGGGAAGTCAGTTCATGGCGGAACATGCTATTAAACTTGTGTGAGTGCAGAAATATTTCTTTGGAAGGAAGAGGTCACAAATCCCTTTTTAACAGTTAGTGGTTTATAGTATAACGAATGAGCAAAATGGCCATTTCTGAACTTTAGAAAAAAATAATATAGTTTTTCTGCATTTATATTATGAAGCTGCTGTAGAATATCAAAAATTCTTTATTTTGAAAAACAATGTAATCAATTTGACATAATTCATATATATTGAACCTGTGGTACACACACACAATTAAACTTACATTCAAAAAATCTTTTGCACTTAAGAGATATTTTCTAGTGTAGTTGATTTACAATGTTGTGGGTTTTTTAAATACATGTTTATTGGAGTATAATTGCTTTATAACACTGTATTAGTTTCTGCTTTACAACAAAGTGAAACAACTGTATGTATACATATATCCCCATATCCCCCCGCCTCCTGAGGCTCCCTCCCACACTCCCTATCCCACCCCTGTGGGGGGCATAAAGCACCGAGCTGATCTCCCTGTGCTATGTGGCAGCTTACCACTAGCTCTTTTACATTTGGTCGTGTATACATGTCAGTGCTAGTCTCTCACTACGTCCCTGTCTCCCCTTCCGCCCTGTGTCCTGAAGTCCGTTCTCTACATCTGTGTCTTTATTCCTGCCCTGTCACTAGGTTCGTCAGTACCATTTTTCTAGATTCCATATAAATGTGTTCGCATATGGTATTTGTTTTTCTCTTTCTGACTTACTTCACTCTGTATGACAGACTCTAGGTCCAACCACCTCACTACAAATAACTCAATTTTGTTCCTTTTTACGGCTGAGTAATACTCCAATATATATATGGGCCACATCTTCTTTATATATTCATCTGTCGATGGACATTTAGGTTGCTTCTATGTCCTGGCTATTGTAAATAGTGCTACAGTGAACATTGTGGTACATGTATCTTTTTGAATTATGGTTTTCTCCGGGTATATGCCCAGTAGTGGGATTGCTGGGTCATATGGTAGTTCTATTTTTAGCTTTTAAGGAACCTCCATACTGTTCTCCATAGTGTCTGTATCAGTTTACATTCCCACCAACAGTGCAGGAGGTTCCCTTTTCTCCACACCCTCTTCAGCCTTTATACACTGTTGTATTAATTTCTTCTGTGCAGCAAAGTGATTCAGTTATTTATATATATATATATATATATATATATATATATATATATATATATATATTCCATTATGTTTTATCACAGGATATTGAATATAGTTTCCTCTGCTATACAGTAGGTCTCTGTGGTTTGTCCATCCTATGTAGAATAGTTTGCTTCTGCTATTCCAAAACTCCCAATCTTTCCATCACTCTCTCCTTAGCAACCACCACTCTGTTTTCTATATCTGTGTGTTTGTTTCTGTTTCACTGACATGTTCATTTGTGTCCTATTTCGATTCCACATATAAGTAATATTATGTGGTATTTGTCTTTCTCTTTCTGACTTACTTCACTTAGTATCATTATCTCTAGGTCCAGCCATGTTGCTGCAAATGGCATTATTTCATTCATTTTTTATGTCTGAGTAATATCTATTGTATACGCATATCACACATTCATTATACATTCATTTTTCAATGAACATTTAGGTTGTTTCCATGTCTTGGCTCTTATAAATACTGCTGCAATGAACATAGGGTTTTATGTATCTTTTTGAATTATAGTTTTGTCTAGATATATGTCCACAAGTGGGATTGCTAGATCATATGGCAACTCTCTTTATAGTTTTTTTGAGGAACCTCCATACTGTTTTCCATAGTGGCTGCACCAACTTACATGGCCACCAACAGTGTAGAAGGGTTCCCTTTTCTCCATACCCCATCCAGCATTTGTTAATTGTAGATTTTTTAATGATGGCCATTCTGATCAGTGTGAAGTGATACCTCATTGTAATTTGGATTTGCATTTCTCTAATAATTAGTGATGATGAGCATCTTTTCATGTACCTATTGGCTGTCTGTATGTCTTCTTTGGAGAAATGTTTCCTTAGGTTTTCTACCCATTTTTCCATTGAGTTATTTGTTATTTTGTTATTGAGTTGTATGAGCTGTTTGTATAGTTTGGAAATGAAGCCCTTGTCAGTCTCATCATTTGCTAATATTTTCTCCCAGTCCATAGGTTGTATTTTCATTTTGATTATGGTTTCCTTTGCTGTGCAACAGCTTTTAAGTTTAATTAGTTCCTGTTTCTTTTTTGCTTTTACAGTAAGTCCCCTACATATGAACAAGTTCTGTTCCAAGAGTGCGTTTGTAAGTCCCATTTGTTTGTAAGTCCAACAAAGTTAGCCTAGTACCCAACTTACACAGTCGGCTCTATGGTATTGTACCGTAATAGGTTTATAATACTCTTCACACAAACAATACATAAAAAACAAACACAAAAATAAAGAAAACATTTTTAATCTTACAGTACAGTAACTTGAAAAGTACAGTAATACAGTACAACAGCTGGGATACTCGGGCTGGCATCGAGGGAACAGGCGAGAAGAGTTACTGATTAGAGGAGGGAGAGGAGGTGGGAGAAGGTAGAGGTGAAGGATTATCAGCAGTAGGAGACAGAGGGCAAGCTGCCATTTCACTCATACCTGACGTTGATGGCACAAGTTCCGGTTCCTTGCTGGATTTAATTCTGTCTACACTCTTGAAAAAATGATCCATTGGTGTCTGGGTCGTAGCTCTTTTTGTCTCATCATAGATGACAAGGTAGCACTGGATTTCATTCTGAATGGCTGCTGCCACCTTTGGGTACCATTCTAGGTTCGGGTCCTGTGCCTCAAAAACTAACAGTGCTTCCTCAAATAAAGAAGATTCCCTTGCCATTTTCTGTGTCGTGAATCTCTTCAGTTCTTCAGTTACTTCTTCTTCCTCCTGTCCCTCTTCATCCTTTCTCTGGGCCTCCAATTCCATCAGTAAGCTCCTCATGTTGCACAGCAAGGAGTTCAATGAAATCGTCCTCTTGCCGATCTAGCTCCAGCTTCTCACTGAGGGTCACTACGTTGCTGAAGACCTCTTTGGACTTCTGATCTACCTTCTCCAATCCACAAAAATCATGAACAAACTGTGGGCAAAGTTTCTTCCAAACCCCATTCATGGTGACCACCATACCCTCACACCGTGCAAAGTCAATGTTTTTATGGTCTTGTGGATGTTATAGTCCTTCCAAAGTTGTCCCTAGGTTGTTCCTGATTTGTCACTTACCTTTACTGCCTGACAAAAAGTGTGACATAAATAATATTTCTTGAAAGTCGCTCTAACTCCCTGGTCCATAGGTTGGATGAGCAACGTAGTATTCGGTGACAGATGCACTACTTTGACGTTTGGATGAAAGTCATCCATGGATGGGGGGTGGCCCAGAGCCTTGTCGAGCAGCAAAAGAATGTTTTGCTGGAACGTCCTTCTCCAAGCAATATTTCCCTACATCTGGGATAAAGTGGTGGAAAACCAGTCCTGGAACGTAGCCTGTGTAATACAGGATTTGGGGTTACGCTTCCACACAACAGGACGAGAGCCCTTGGCTATGTTTTTAAGGGTTCTTGGGTTCTCTGAATGATAAACTAAGAGAGGCTTCGGCTTCAATTCACCGGAAGCATTGCCACCAGACAACAGATAGCCTATCCTTTGCTGCTTTACAGCCCGGCATCAACTTTTCCTCCTTACTGATGTAACTTCGGTCTGGCATCCTCTTCCAGTACAGTTGTGTCTCATCCACGTTAAAAACCTGGTTGGGTAAATACACACCATCATCAATAATTTCTCAGAGTGTTTCCGGAAGTTCCCAGACAGCTACCCTATCTGCACTTGCTGCCTCTCCACTTACATTTACGTTGTGAAGGTTGGCTCTAGCCTCGAACCGATGAAACCAGCCATGGCTGGCATTAAAAACGTGCCCTCTGATTCTTTGCCGTGTTTCTTCTTCAAGTCTTCATAAAGGCTTTTAGCTTTCTCTTGAATCAGCATTAAGCTGAGCAGGACGCAGAGCTGATGTTGATCCTGCATCTGCACACTGAGAAGTTTCTCCATCTCCTCCATCACTTTTCCATGCTTCTTCCATATTTTGTCAACATCATCAGCACAGTAGACTTCACATGTCCCATGATCTTGTCCTTGTTCTTTAGATTCGTGCTAATGATTGAATGATTCATGTTATAAGAATGAGCGATGTCTAACATCTTTTTGCCTCGCTCCACTCTCTCAATTACTTTCACTTTTGTTTCCATCATTATCGCTTGGCCCTTCTTAACAGTACCAGCTACATCACCGCTGCTTTTATGGTTGCTTCCAGACATCTTGGGCTTGAAATAAAGGTACTGTACTACTGTACTCTATACAGTACTGTAAAGAACACAAAAGCACAACCACTTATAGAGGATGCAAGCACATGACAATGTATGCCAGACATGTGAACTAACTTACATGCGAATTGGACGTGCGAATGGACGTTTGCACCTTTGAAAGTTTGCAACTTAAAGGTTCGTATGTAGGTGACCTACTGTATTTGTACTGCCTAGGGAGAACTACCTAGGAAAACTGTGGTATGATTTATGTCAGAGAATGTTTTGCTTATGTTCTCTTCTAGGAGTTTTAAGGTGTCCTATCTTATATTTAAGCATGTAAGCCATTTGAGTTTATTTCTGTGTATGGTGTGAGGGTATGTTCTGACTTCACTGATTTGAATACGGCTGTCCAACTTTCAAAACACCACTTGCTGAAGAGACTATCTTTTCCCCATTGTATATTCTTGCCTCCTTTGTCGAATGTTAATTGACCATCGGTGTGTGGGTTTATTTCTGGGCTCTGTATTCCGTTCCATTGATCCATGTATCTCTTTCTGTGCCAATACCATGCGGTTTTGATTACTGTAACTTTGTAGTATTGTCTGAAGTTGAGGAGGGTTATGCCTCCTGCTTTGTGCTTTTTCCTCAGGATTGTGTTGACCGTTCTCACTTCTTATGGTTCCAGATACATCTTAGGATTATTTGTTCTAGTTCTGGGGAAAGTGTCATGGGCAATTTGATAGGGATCACATTACATCTGTAGATTGCTTTGGGTAGTATAGCCATTTTAACAGTTTTAATTCTTCCCATCCAAGAGCATGGGATGTCTTTCCATTTCTCTGAATCATCTTCAGTTTCCTTTACTAATGTTTGTAGTTCTCAACATATAAGTCTTTCACCTCCTTGGTGAGGTTTATTCCTAAGTATTTTATTTTCTTGATGCCATTTTAAAAAGGATTGCTTGTTTACATTTCCTTTCTGATATTTCATTGTTAGTGTAAAGAAATGCAACCAGGGACTTCCCTGGTGGTTCCATGGTTGAGAAGCCGCCTGCCAATACAAGGGGCATGGGTTTGAGCCCCGGTGCAGGAAGAACTCACATGCCGTGGAGCAACTAGACCTGTGTGCCACAAGTACTTAGCCTGCACACTAGGGCCCGTGAGCCACAACTACTGAGCCCACGTGCCACAACTCCTTAAGCCCGCATGCCTAGAGCCCATGCTTTGCAACAAGAGAAGCCACTGCAATGAGAAGCCTGTGCACCACAACGAAGACTAGCCCCCACTGGCCACAACTAGAGAAAGCCTGTGCACAGCAATGAAGACCCAATGCAGCCAAAATAAATTAAAAAAAGAAAAAGAAAAACCAAGAAATGCAACCAGTTTATGTATGCTAATCTTGTATCCTGCTACTTTGCTCTGAATTTGTTTATCAGTTCTAGTAGTTTTTGTGTGGAACTTTTAGAGTTTCCTTTATATATATTATCATGTCATCTGCATATAATGACAACTTTACCTCTTCCCTTCCAATGTGGTTAGATTTTATTTCTTTTTCTTGCCGGATAGTGGTGGCTTGGACTTCCAATACTATGTTGAAGAGAAGGGGTGAGAGTGGGCATCCTTGTCTTGTTCCAGATTTTAGGGGGAAGGCTTTCAGCCTGTGAACATTGAGTATTATATTGGTTGTGGGTTTGTCATAAATAGCTTTTATTATGTTGAGATACGTTTCCTCTATACCCACTTTGGTAAGTGTGTTGTTGTTGGTATTTTTTGGCAGTACGCGGGCCTCTCACTGTTGTGACCTCTCCCGTTGTGGAGCACAGGCTCCGGACACGCAGGCTCAGTGGTCATGGCTCACGGGTCCAGCCGCTCCGCGGCATGTGGGATCTTCCCGGACCGGGGCACGAACCCGTGTCCCTTGCATCGGCAGGTGGACTGTGAACCACTGTGCCACCAGGGAAGACCTGGTAAGTGTTTTTATCATGAATGGATGTTGAAGTTTTTCAAATGCTTTTTCAGCATCTATTGAAATGATCATTTGTTTTGTGTTTTTCCTTTGTGGATGGGGTGTATCATGTTGATTGATTTGCATATGTTGAAACAACTTTGTGACACTGGGGAGAATCAAATTTGGTCATGGTGTATGATCCTCTTATGTGTTGTCGGATTTGGTTTTCTAATATTCAGTTGAGAATTTTTGCATCTATATTTATCAAAGATATTGGCCTGCAATTTTCTTTTTTTGGTAGTGTCTTTCTCTGTGTGTTTTTTTAAGTATTTATTGAATTTGTTCCAATATTGCTTCTGTTTTATGTTTTGGTTTGTTGTTTGTTAGGCATGTGGGATCTTAGCTCCACCATGAGGGATTGAACCTTCCCCCCGCCTGCACTGGAAGGCGAAATCTTAACTGCTGGACAACCAGAAAGGTCCCCATCTGTTTGTTTGTTTGTTTAGTAAATTTCTCTCTTTCTTTCTTTTTGGATGCATTGGGTGTCCGTTGCTGTGCACGGGCTCTCTCTAGTTGTGGCGAGTGGGGGCTTCTCTTCATTGTGGTGTACAGGCTGTTCATTGCCGTGGCTTCTTTTGTTGCAGAGCATGGGCTCTAGGTGCGTGGGCTTCAGCAGTTGTGGCTATCAGGCTCAGTAGTTGTGGCTCCTGGGCCACAGAGCGCAGGCTCAGCAGTTGTGGCACACAGGCTTAGTTGCTCCGTGGCATGTGGGATCTTCCCAGACCAGGGCTCGAACCTATGTCCCCTGCATTGTCAGATGGATTGTGCCACCACTGTGCCACCAGGGAAGTTCCCCCCCCATCTGTTTTTGATATCACGGTGATGGTGGCTTCATAGAATGTCTTTGGAAGTATTCCTTACTCTTCAATGTTTTCGAAGAATTTCAGAAGAGTCAGTGTAAGTTTTGCCTTGTATATTTGGTAGAATTTGCCTGTGAAACCATCTGATACTGGACTTCTGTTGGTAGGGAGTTTTTTTAAATTACAGATTCTATTTTGCTTTTAGTGATCAGTATGTTCAAGTTATCTATTTCTTCTTGATTCAGTTTTGTTCAGCTGTAAAAAAACAACATATATTTTTAGGTTATGTTAGCACCTAAATACTTACCATGTATTAGACCACAAAAGAGTGAAGAAAAAAAAATATTAAAATATTTTTTCAAATAGAAAAAGTATTGAAATATTTTTAAGAAATTGGGATAATAATACTAATTACAATAATGACAAATTGTTCTGAACTTAAAGACTACTTTATCTAAGATGCTTATTATGTGCTTATTATAAGCATGATATTATATGCTTATTGTTTTATCGTTTTAAAATACATGGAATGTTTTCTCCTTTCTAACATAATTCTTTTATTTTACCTGTATATTGTGAAAAGAATTTAGTTGCACATAATATAAAAAATCACACTTTAATAGGAGATATTAATCCAGTTACATTTACTATAGTACTGAAAATACTTAGGTTTAGAGTTACCATGTTATTGAGTGCTCTTTTTTATTTATTTATTTTTAAAAAAGATTTAATTTGGGGGGGGCATAAATTATTTATTTATTTATTTATATCATCTTATTGGACTATGATTGCTTTACAATGGTGTGTTAGTTTCTGCTTTATAACAAAGTGAACAACCTATACATATACATACATCCCCATATCTCCTCCCTCTTGCGTCTGCCTCCCACCCTCCCTATCCCACCCCTCTAAGTGGTCACAAAGCACTGAGCTGATCTCCCTGTGCTATGCAGCTGTTTCTTACTAGCTATCTATTTTACATTTGGTAGTATATGTAAGTCCATGCCACTCTCTCACTTCATCCCAGCTTACCCTTCTCCCTCCCCATGTCCTCAAGTCCATTCTCTATGTCTGCATCTTTATTCCTGTCCTGCCCCTAGGTTCTTCTGAACCATTTTTTTTCTTTTTGTTTAGATTCCATATATATGTTAGCATACAGTATTTGTTTTTCTCTTTCTGACTTACTTCACTCTGTATGACAGACTATAGGTCCATCCACCTCACTACAAATAACTCAATTTCATTTCTTTTTATGGCTGAGTAATATTCCATTTTATATTGAATGTGTGCAACGTCTTCTTTATCCATTCATCCGTTGATGGACCCTTAGATTGCTTCCATGTCCTGGCTCTTGCAAATAGAGCTGCAATGAACATTGTGGAACATGACTCTTTTTGAATTATGGTTTTCTCCAGATATATGCCCAGTAGTGGGATTGCTGTGTCATATGGTAGTGGTAGTTCTATTTTTAGGTTTTTAAGGAACCTCCATACTGTTCTCAATAGTGACTGTATCAATTTACACTCCCACCAACGGTGCAAGAGGGTTCCCTTTTCTCCACACCTCTGAAGCATTTGTTGTTTTTGTAGATTTTTTTGATGATGGCCATTCTTACCTGTGTGCGGTGATACCTCATTGTAATTTTGATTTGCATTTCTTTAATGATCAGTGACGTTGAGCATTCTTTCGTGTGTTTGTTGGCGGTCTGTATATCTTCTTTGGAGAAATGTCTATTTAGGTCTTCTGCCCATTTATGGATTGGGTTGTTTGTTTCTTTGATATTGATCTGCATGGGCTGCTTGTAAAGTTTGGAGATTAATCCTTTGTCAGTTGCTTCATTGGCAAATATTTTCTCCCATTCTGAGGGTTGTCTTTTCGTCTTGTTTACGCTTTCCTTTGCTGTGCAAAAGCTTTTAAGTCTCATTAGGTCTCATTTGTTTATTTTTGTTTTGATTTCCATTTCTCTAGGAGGTGGGTCCAAAAGGATCTTGCTGTGATTGATGTCATAGAGTGTTCTGCCTGTGTTTTCCTCTAAGAGTTTTACAGTGTCTGGCCTTACATTTAGGTCTTTAATCCATTTTGAGCTTATTTTTGTGTATGGTGTTAGGGAATCTTCTAATTTCTTTCTTTTACCTGTAGCTGCCCAGTTTTCCCCGCACCACTTATTGAAGAGGCTGTGATTTCTCCATTGTATATTCTTGCCTCCTTTATCATAAATAAGGTGACCATATGTGTATGGGCTTATCTCTGGGCTTTCCCTCCTGTTCCATTGATCTATATTTCTGTTTTTGTGCCAGTACCATACTGTCTTGACTACTGTAGCTTTGTAGTATTGTCTGAAGTCTGGCAGCCTGATTCCTCCAGCTCTGTTTTTCTTCTCAAGGTTGCTTTGGCTGTTCAGGGTCTTTTGTGTTTCCATACAAATTGTGAAAGTTTTTGTTCCAGTTCTCTGAAAAATGCCATTGGTAGTCTGATAGGGATTGCATTGAATCTGTGGATTGCTTTGGGTAGTATAGTCATTTTCACAATGTTGATTCTTTTAATCCAAGAACATGGTATATGTCTCTATCTGTTTGTGTAATCTTTAATTTCTTTCATCAGTGTCTTATAGTTTGTTGAGTAAACGACTTTTGTCTCCTTAGGTAGGTTTATTCCTAGGTATTTTATTCTTCTTGTTGCAGTGGTAAATGGGAGTGTTTCCTCAATTTCTCTTTCAGATATTTCATCTTTAGTGTATAGGAATGAAAGAGATAACTGTACATTAATTTTGTACCCTGCAACCTTACCAGATTCATTGATTAACTCTAGTCGGTTTCTGGTAGCATCTTTAGGATTCTCTATGTATAGTATCATGTCATCTGCAAACAGTGAGAGCTTAACTTCTTCTTTTCCGATTTGGATTCCTCTTATTTCTTTTTCTTCTCTGGTTGCTGTAGCTAAAAATTCCAAAAGTGTGTTGAATGATAGTGGTGAGAGTGGGCAACCTTGTCTTGTTCCTGATCTTGGTGGAAATGGTTTCACTTTTTCACCATTGAGAATGATGTTGGCTGTGGGCTTGTCATATATGGCCTTTATTATGTTGAGGAAAGTTCCCTCTATGCCTACTTTCTGGAGGGTTTTTTTTTTATCATAAATGGGTGTTTAATATTGTCGAAAGCCTTTTCTATGTCTATTGAGATGACCATATCGTTTTTATCCCTCAGTGTTTTAATATGGTGTGTCACATTGATTTGCATGTATTGAAGAATCCTTGCATCCCTGTGATAAACCCCACTTGATCTTGGTGTATGATCCTTTTAATGCACTGTTGGATTCTGTTTGCTAGTATCTTGCTGTGGATTTTTGCATCTATGTTCATCAGTGATATTGGCCTGTAGTTTTCTTTCTTTGTGACATCTTTGTCTGGTTTTGGTATCAGGGAGATGGTGGTCTCATAGAATAAGTTTGGGAGAGTTCCTCCCTCTGCTATATTTTGGAAGAGTTTGAGAAGGATAGGTGTTAACTCTTCTCTAAGTGTTTGATAGAATTCGCCTGTGAAGCCATCTGGTCCTGGGCTTTTGTTTGTTGGAAGAGTTTTAATCACAGTCTCAATTTCAGTGCTTGCGATCGGTTTGTTTATAGTTTCTATTTCTTCCTGGTTCAGTCTTGGAAGTGTGTGCTTTTCTAAGAATTTGTCCATTTCTTCCAGGTTGTCCATTTTATTGGCATATAGTTGCTTGCAGTAATCACTCATGATCCTTTGCATTTCTGCAGTGTCAGTTGTTACTTCTCCTTTTTCATTTGTAATTCTATTGATTTGAGTCTTCTCCCTTTTTTGCTTGATGACTCTGGCTAATGGTTTATCAATTTTGTTTATCTTCTCAGAGAACCAGCTTTTAGTTTTTTTGATCTTTGCTGTTGCTGCCTTCATTTCTTTTTCATTTATTTCTGATCTGAAATTTATGATTTCTTTCCTCTGCTGACTTTGGGGTTTCTTTTCTTTCTTTCTCTAATTGCTTTAGGTGTAAGGTTAGCTTGTTTATTTGAGATGTTTCTTGTTTCTTGAGGTAGGATTGTATTGCTATAAACCTCCCTCTTAGAACTGCTTTTGCTGCATCCCATAGGTATTGGGTCTTCATGCTTTCATTGTCATTTGTTTCTAGGTATTTTTTGATTTCCTCTTTGATTTCTTCAGTGATCTCTTGGTTATTAAGTAGTGTATTGTTTAGCATCCATGTGTTTGTATTTTTTACAGTTCTTTTCCTGTAATTGATATCTAGTCTGACAGCATTGTGTTCGGAAAAGATACTTGATATGATTTCAATTTTCCTAAACTTACCAGGGCTTTTTTTGTGACCCAAGATATGATCTATCCTGGAGAATGGTTCCACGAGCACTTGAGAAAAAGTGTATTCTGTTGTTTTTGGATGGAATGTCCTATAAATATCAATTAAGTCCATCTTGCTTAATGTATCATTTAAAGCTTGTGTTTCCTTATTTATTTTCACTTTGGATGATCTGTTCATTGGTGAAAGAGGGGTGCTAAAGTCCCCTACTATGATTGTGTTACTGTCGATTTCCCCTTTTATGGCCGTTAGCATTTGCCTTATGTATTGAGGTGCTCCTATGTTGGGTGCATAAATATGTACAATTGTTATATCTTCTTCTTGGATTGATCCCTTGATCATTATGTAGTGTCCTTCTTTGTCTCCTGTAATAGTCTTTATTTTAAAGTCTTTTTTGTCTGATACGAGAATTGCTTCTCTAGCTTTCTTTTGATTTCCATTTGCATGGAATATCTTATTCCATCCCCTATCTTTCAGTCTGTATGTGTCTCTAGGTCTAAAGTGGGTCTCTTGTAGACCGCATATTTACTGGTCATGTTTTTGGATCCATTCAGCCAGTCTATATGTCTTTTGGTTGGAGCATTTAATCCATTTACATTTACGGTAATTATTGATATGTATGTTCTTATTACCATTTTCTTAATTGTTTTGGGTTTGTCATTGTAGGTCTTTTCCTTCTCTTGTGCTTCCTGCCTAGAGAAGTTCCTTTAGTATTTGTTGTAAAGCTGGTTTGGTGGTGCTGAATTCTCTTAGCTTTTGCTTGTCTGTAAAGGTTTTAATTTCTCTGTCAGATCTGAATGAGATCCTTGCTGGGTCGAGTAATCTTGGTTGTAGTTTTTCCCCTTTCATCACTTTAAATATGTCCTGCCAGTCCCTTCTGGCTTGCAGAGTTTCTGCTGAAAGATCAGCCGTTAACCTTATGGGGATTCCCTTGTATGTTATTTGTTGTTTTTCCCTTGCTGCTTTTAATATTTTTTCTTTGTATTTAATTTTTGATAGTTTGATTAATATATGTTTTGGCATGTTTCTCCTTGGGTGTATCTTGTATGGGACTCTCTGCACTTCCTGGACTTGATTAATGATTTCCTTTCCCATATTAGGGAAGTTTTCAACTATTATCTCTTCAACTATTTTCTCAGTCTCTTTCTTTTTGTCTTCTACTTCTGGGACCCCTATATTCGAATGTTGGTGTGCTTAATGTTGTCCCAGAGGTATCTCAGATTGTCCTGAATTCTTTTCATTTTTTTCTTTATTCTGCTCTGTGGTAGTTTTTTCTACTATTTTGTCTTGCAGGTCATTTATCCATTCTTCTGCCTCAGTTATTCTGCTATTGTTTCCTTCTAGAGCATTTTAATTCCATTTATTGTGTTGTTCATCATTGTTAGTTTGCTGTTTAGTTCTTCTAGGTCCTTGTTAAACGTTTCTTCTACATTCTCCATTCCAGTTCCAAGATTTGGGATCATCTTTATTATCATTACTCTGAATTCTTTTTCTGGTAGACTGCCTATTTCCTCTACCTTTGTTTGTTCTGGTGGGATTTTACCTTGCTCCTTCATCTGCTGTGTGTTTCTCTGTCTTCTCATTTGTCTTTGGGGACTGTGTTTGGGGTCTCCTTTTTGCAGGCTGCAGATTCGTAGTTCCTGTTGTTTTTGGTGTCTGTCCCCCGTGGCTAAGGTTGTTTCAGTGGGTTGTGTAGGCTTTCTAGTGGAGGGGACTGGTGCCTGTGTTCTGCTGGGTGTGTCTGGATCTTGTCTTTCTGGTTGACAGGTCCACATCCGGTGGTGTGTTTTGGGGTGTCTGTGGCCTTATTATGATTTTAGGCAGCCTCTCTGCTAATGGGTGGGCCTGCATTCCTGTCTTGCTAGTTGTTCGGCATGGGATGTCCAGCACTGGATCTTGCTGGTCTCTGAGTGGAGCTGGGTCTTAGCATTGAGACGGATATCTCTGGGAGGCTATCGCCGTTTGATATTACAAGGTGCTGGGGGTCTCTGGTAGACCAATATCCTGAACTCGGCTCTCCCAACTCAGAGGCACAGGCCTGACACCCGGCCGGAGAACCAAGACCTTGTCGGCTACACGGCTGGGGGTGAGAGCAAGAGGTAGCTTTGGTACATCTCAAAGACCACCAATGAGATTCACTGACCATTTTCTCTCCAGAAGTGAAGAAAACAAAATTCAGTCTTTGGCTAGTCAGCCACTTTGGAAGCCAGCCTCCAAGATGGCCCCAATTATCCCCTAATTATCTCCCAGTCTTCATGTGCCTGTGTGGCTCCTCGCACTTGAAAAGGGCTGATTGTTTAACTAATAAGAAATTGCAGAAATGACAAAGTGCAGCTTCCAAAGTTGTAAAAGACATTGCAGCTTCTGCTTTGGTGTCTGCTAGATCACTCATCCTGGGGTAAGCCAGCTGCCATGTCATGAGGACACTCAAGCAGCCCTAAGGAGCGATCCATGTAGCAAGGAACTGAGGCCTCTTACCTACAGCCACGTGAGTGAGTCAGCTCAGAAGTCAAAAGATTTAATTTTATTTATTTTGGTTGTGTTGGGTCTTCGTTGCTGCACAAGTTTTCTCTAGTTGTGTCAAGCTGGGGTTACTCATCGTTGTGGTGCACGGGCCTGTCCTTGCTGTCGTTTGTCTTGTAGTGGAGTATGGGCTCTAGGTGCATGGGCTTCAGTAGTTGTGTCATGCAGGCTCAGTAGTTGTTCCTTGCTGGTTCTAGAGTGTAGGCTCAGTAGTTGTGGCACACGGGCTTAGTTGCTCTGCGGCATGTGGGATCTTCCCAGACCAGGGATTGAACCCCTGTCCCCTGCATTGGCAGGCAAATTCTTACCCACTGTGCCACCAGGGAAGTTCAGTGTGCTCTTTTTAAAACCTAGTCTGCTTTCATTATTTTCTATCTTATCGATTCTGTATTAAATAAAAAAATAATACTCCTTTCTACCCCTCCTGTTTGAGGATTATATATGAAGAAGTATGTCTTCTTTATTAATCTCAAATGTTCACCTTACTTTTAAGAAGTAATCACAACATCAAGTATTTAATACCTTTCACTTCCACCTTGAAAAGCATGGATATGAAAATGCTAATATAATTAACTTCCCTGGTCTATCATTTTTACTTTTTGTTATGTATAAAAAAGAACTAAAAACATGCATGGTTTGTAAGGAAATGACAAATTACAGAAAATTCAGAATCTGAGTACACTCTATACATAGCTTCTAGATAAAGACACAGAAAATTGCCAGATACTCAGAGGCCCCCGGTCCCATTCTAGTGACTCCCCTTAAGGTTTAATATTGTTCTTCTATGTAACAAAAAGATCATGTTACCTGTATTTTGTATTTTATATAAATGTTATGGCACAGTAAAATCACTTTTGGATTGGGCTTTTTTAGTTTATGTTGCTTGTGAATATGCCTATATGGTTGCCTGTTGTTGGGATCATGCATTGCCACTGTTGCATAGGATTCCATAGTGTAAATA
Organism: Mesoplodon mirus; assembly: GCF_964341445.2. Classification (NCBI taxonomy): domain Eukaryota; kingdom Metazoa; phylum Chordata; class Mammalia; order Artiodactyla; family Ziphiidae; genus Mesoplodon; species Mesoplodon mirus. The sequence continues at coordinate 24,580 of NW_028295323.1, forward strand.
TTTAACTATAAATTAATTTATTCCAATGTGTATTACAATATGAGTGATTTTCAGTTTGTGTCTATTGAGAATAGCACTGGTATATAAATTCTAGAACTTGAGCTTTGGTGGTGTGTGTATAAATTATTGTTCAGTATACATGTAGTAGTGAAATTTTCGAGTCATAGCTTTCATGAGTTTATGTTTTTAGATATTTCTAAATATTTTCAAAATATTTGTATGATTTTTCTTTTTTTTTACATCTTTATTGGAGTATAATTGCTTCACAATGGTGTGTTAGTTTCTGCTTTATAACAAAGCGAATCAGTTATACATATACATACGTTCCCATATTTCTTCACTCTTGCGTCTCCCTCTCTCCCACCCTCCCCATCCCACCCCTCTAGGTGGTCACAAAGCACTGAGCTGATCTCCCTGTGCTCTGCGGTTGCTTCCCACTAGCTATCTATTTTATGTTTGGTAGTGTATATATGTCCATGTCGCTCTCTCGCTTTGTCACAGCTTACCCTTCCCCCTTCCCATATCCTCAAGTCCATTCTCTAGTAGGTCTGTGTCTTTATTCCTGTCTTACCCCTAGGTTCTTCATGACATTTTTTTTCTTAAATTCCGTATATGTGTGTTAGCATACGGTATTTGTCTTTCTCTTTCTGACTTACTTCACTCATTTGTATGATTTTTCATCCTCAGCAGCAGTGAATGAGATTCAAGGATTATACACATTCTTGTCAAGCTTGATAATACCTGTCATTTTCATTTGAACTTTCTGGTTGGCGAGTGATAATTCCAGGTATCACTTTTTTTTCGTTTAATTGACTACTAAGAAGCCAAGTTCTTTTGATATGTTTACTTAACATTCTGTACTCTCTGTTTTGAAATATCTTTTGGTATATTTTCCCCATTTTTGCTATTATCTTCTTATTGAAGACATTATTATTATTTTTTTAATATCTGAAGACTTCTTATTTAGGAATTTTTAATATATGCTTGCTATGAGTTCTTCTCTCTGTCTCTCTTTCTCTTTCTTTAGATGAGTGTCAGTTTTTAATGTTAATAATATCGAATTAGTTATTTTCCTATTTATTTATTTATTTAGTCTTATTTCTATTTATTTATGTAGTCTTCTTATCTGTAGCAGAACACATTATTTATTCTAAACCATAAATATGTTTTTTGTTTCTTCAATAAATTAATTATTAAGCTTTAAATTTAAGTTAATTTCTAAACTAAATATGTTGTATCATAGTGAGTATTAATTTTTCTATGACAGCTGAAAGGTTACATTTATTCAGAAAATGTTGTATTCAGCTTTCTTTTTATTTGCTCCTACTTCTCATTGATTCACAGAGGTAAACATCACTTCATCCATGGATCTGACTTTTCTCTGATTTCTCATGGTCATTCTCACTAATTCGTCTTGCCTCCTGAAATCTTTAGCAATCCCATTATTCCACAGAAGCAAAAACCTTCCTTGGGCCTTTTTCCTCAGAAGATTGATTATTCCCACATTTTAAATGGGAGATTGCAATAAGTTAGGAAAACATGCCACAAGGGTCTCTCATATTTTTTTCACATCTTGTATCAGCCTCTGCTTGCACTCTGTGTTCAAAGATTTTTGTACAACACATTGATGGAAGATGCCAGTTGTTTCTCTCCTTGGGGCAAAAGACAGATTACTTACCTGACAAATAAAATAAGGACAGTGTCTTGCTCTGCTCAAATGTTGGACAGGATTGCTTGCATCCTAATTTAAAAGTTTCAGATGACTGAAGCTTAAGATTCCTAAGCTTTACATGGACAGCAGCCAACAGGAGTGCTTTACATAACCCCATGAGACTTTTGTGTGCAAGTGGAACAGATAAAAATATAAAACTCTTGCTGTCTTTTTGTGTCATAAAAATGATTTTTTGTCTCATTTAAAATATTTTTTTCTAAAATCCAAAAACGTGTCAGGCTAAAATATTGGAATTTCAAATATGGTAAAATCTAAGACCCTTCAAAATTCTTTCCAGTTTTGTTGATGATGGGATGCCGTCAGTGATATGACTTCATTAAACACAATAGGTAAGGTTCTTTCGTAGGCCTGATTGGGGAATATGAAAATAATCCCTGGAAATACCTGGACATTTTGTAGTTCTCAAGTATTGGTTAAGATGGTAGAAAGGGCCCTTCATTGTCCTATATGTGAATGCAGATCAGTTGAGAGAGGTGGGGATAAAACAAGCAGCCCAAATATCCTTTATGTTTGTTGTACTACTAGTAGAAAGAGGAAGGCTCAACATGTCATCATGGTTGGTATAGCATATAAGCTGCTTGAAACTACACAGAAATATACCCGCTTGTATTTCCTGTGCAGTTACCCTCTCTTTTGGTGTGTCCTGATACCTCCCTCAACTTATGTACCAACTCCAGCAGCATTGAGCAGAAATCCAAAGAAATCTATTCTTTGGAATTATGAGGAAGGGAGGACTCGAAAATTTGATAGCATGCTCTATACAAATATACACGTCACCATCCTTATCTATGTCATGCCATGCATGGAGGGTCAGTAGCTTCAGGGGATTCTGGAAGCACCAAGGTCTGTGGGGTTAATCACAGCTACATTCATGGGCAGGAAAAGAGAAGGGCCTTATCTTGGTCACTTTCTCGATGCTAGTAGCTACAAAAAGAAGAGGACAGCAGACATCCTAGGGAGAAGAGCCAACATTAAATGAAATGTCCTGATTACTCTAGGGAACCTCTCATGATAGCCTCCCATAGCTCCTCGAATCCCTACATACTTGCACAAGGGATAGTGTAATATTACTGGAGCGTGTGACTGCAGATTAACATTATTTTTGTTGAAAAAAATAAAAGTAGGTTCAAGTGATAGGGTTTGAAAAGGGTTCACAGTGTGAGGGAAACTATTGTAACAATGTGGACAGAACCCTTTGGATGGACTCATCATGTTTTTGTTTTTGTTTTTTCGCTGCTTCAGGATCTGTGGTAGAGATTGGTGTGTTCCATGATGCATTCCCGCTTCTTATAAGTTTTAGATGGAATAACCCATTAGGAGGAAGTGCACGTAAGGAAGATTAGTGAGTCAAATTCCTCTGCCCTCTGTCAGCAGTGGGTACAAAGGGATTTAGACCAAGTGCTTTCATCCTTTGATGTGCAAAGTTTTTACTATATAAAGGATGTTTTGTTTGTTTGCAGGTCAGGAGCCTTGGTCTCAATATCCCTGTTTAAAAAGTGTTGTCACCTGTCTGCCAGAAAGAATTGCTGATGATACTGGAAAAAATTGAGAGTTATCCTTAACAATTAAGGGTTTTGTAGCAACATGGGTGGACCTAGAGATTGTTATACTGAGTGAAGCAAGTCAGACACAGAAAGACAGATATCATTTGATATTGCTTATATGAGGAATCTAAAAAAGGAAAAAAAACACAAAGGTACAAATGAACTAATTTACACAACAGAAATAGAGTCATGGATATAGAAAACAAACTTATGGTTACCAGAGGATAAGTGGGGAAGGGATAAATTGGGAGACTGGGACTGACCTATACACACTAGTATATATAAAATAGGTAAGTATTGTTAAGGACCTGCTTTATAGCACGGGGAACTCTACTCAATGGTGTGTACTGGCATATACGGGAAAAGAATCTTAAAAAAACAACAAGGGTTTTGTGATTATATAATAAATATAAATGTGCAAACCTTTAACATGAAAGGAAAAATCAGTTAACTCTGTGGTCCCTGCTATGGTGTAAACCTTTTGTACCTCTCATTTTAAAATTTTGAAACCCAGCTCCCATGCTGACGGTATTAGGAGGTGGTGCTTTTGGGAGGTGATTCGGTCATGAGGCCAGAGACCTCAAACATGGGATTAGTGAGCTAATAAATGTAGCACACAGAAGATCTCATGCCCATCACATGATATCATTGCCGAGCGAGGAGACCCACATTATGAACCAGATATTGTTCCCTCACCAGATACAGATACAGGTGGCAACTTGTTCTTTTTTTAAATTAATTAATTAATTAATCTTTTGGCTGCATTGGGCCTTTGTTGCAGTGTGCGGGCTTCTCATTGGGTGACTTCTCTTGTTGCGGAGCACGGGCTCTAGGCGTGCGGGTTTCAGTAGTTGTGGCACACGGGCTCAGTAGTTGTGGCCTGTGGGCTCTAGAGTACAGACTCAGTATTTGTTGTGTACGGGCTTAGTTGTTCCATGGCATGTGGGATCTTCCCGGACCAGGGCTCGAACCCGTGTCCGCTTTATTGGTAGGCAGATTCTTAACCACTGTGCCAACAGGGAAGCCCCTGGTAACTTGTTCTTGAACTTTTCAGCCTCAGCAATTATGAGAAAACAAAAATATTCTGTTGTTTATAAAATACCAAGTCTCTTGTATTTTGTTTTAGCAGTCAAAGAGCTGGCTGAGGAGAAATATCTGCGAGCTCGAAGACATATCAAGAGAAACCTTTAAATCTCAGAAGAAAAGAGAAAATAGGCAGGAAAGAAATCAACAGAACAGAGTAATCAATAATTGTGGAACAATGAAAATGCTGTGACCTATACATAATGGGTATAGCAGGAGGAGAATAAAGATAAGAAAGAACAGAAAATATTTTTTTAAAAAATGACTGAGAATCTCCCCAAATGAATGTCTGACACTAAATCCACAGCATCCAAGCTTAGAGGAACATATGAATAGTAAAGAAAACTGACTAATATCTCTCAGGAACATCAATGCAAAAATCCTCAACAAAATATTAACAAATCGAATCCAACAATATTTTGAGAGAATTTTATATAATGAATGAGAGGGAATAATCCCAGGTATGCAAGGCTGGTTCAACATTCTAAAGTCAAATAATTATGTCCATCATATCAACACCCTAGAGACAATCATGAGCATATCAAAAGATTCAGAAGACCTTTGAAAAAATCTAACACCCATTCTTCATAAGAACTCTCAGTTAAAGAAATAGACTGGAGGTTTCTCAAGTTGATAACAAAGATCTACAGGAAACTTTTATCTTACATCATGATTAGTGGTCAAAAACATGAAGCTTTTCTACTAAGTTCAGGTAAAAGCAAGGATGTCCCCTTTCATAACTCCTTTTCCATATTTTACTGCAAGTCCTTGCTAATGCAATAAGGCACAAAAATAAATAAAGCAAATACAGATTGGGTAGAAAAAAATGAAAGCAGCCTAAATAAAATGTGGACCAGTATACTTTACGGACACCTCACCAAAGAAAATAGACACTATGCATATAAGTATACAGAAGAATAATTCAGATTACATGCTGCCATCAAAAAGCAAATTAACAATACAATTACATACAATTTTAGCCATTAGAATGGCTGAAATGTGAACAATGACAAGAAGAAATTCTGTAGGGGATGTGGAACAATAGGAAATGTCATTTGTTATTGGTGGAAATGAAAAATAATACAGCTACTTTGGTAGTCTGATTGACACTTGCTACAATATTGAACATTCCCTTACTGTACAATCCGGCAAGTGTCCTCATGGATATTTACTGGAAGTAGTTTAAAACATACTTCCAGACGAAAACTTGCATATGGATATTTATAGCACCTAATTCAATATTGCCAAAATGTGAATGAAACTAAGGTGTCCTCCAATAGGTGAATGAAATGATACAGTATTAATATATTCTGGGAATGGGATAATATTGAGCACTCAAAAAGTAAGCTATCAAGCCATAAAAATATATGGGAATTCTTTTTTTCTTTTGAAATATAGGTGATTTTCTTTATTTTGTAATTTAAATTTTCTTGGAGTATAGTTGATTTACAATGTTGTGTTCATTTCAGCTGCACAGCAAGTGATTCAGTTACACATATGCATATATTCATTCTTTTTCAGATTCTTTTCTGATAAAGGTATTCCCAGAATATTGAGTAGCGTTCTCTGTGCCATACAGTAGGTCCTTGTTGCTTATCTATATTATATATAGTAGTATTCGTATGTTTACCCCAAGTTCCTGATTTATCCCTACCCGCCACGTTTCCCCTTTGGTAACCATAAGTTTGTTTTCCAAGTCTGTGCGTCTGCCTCTGTTTTGTAAGTTAGTTCATTTGTATCAATTTTTAGGTTCCACCTAGAAGTGATATCATACAATATTTGTCTTACTGTGTCTGACTTTCTTCACTTAGTACAATCATCTCTAGGTCCATCCATGTTACTGAAATTGGCATTATTTTCCTCTATTTTATGGCTGAGTCATATTCGTTATATATATGTATCACATATTCTTTACCTATATTCATATGTTGATGGACATTTTGGTTGCTTCCATGTCTTCGCTATTGTAAAGAGTGTTGCGGTGAACATTGGGGAAGATGTGTCTTTTCGATTTATGCTTTCCTCCAGATATGCGCACAGGAGTGAACTTGCTGGATCATCTGGTAGCTCTATTTTATTTCATTTCATCTCATTTCATTTCATTTCAATTTCAGTTTTTTGGAGTATAGTTGATTTACAATGTTGTGTTACTTTCTGCTGCACAGCAGAGTGAAGCAGTTATACATATATCCAATCCTTTGTGGATTCCTTTCCCATACAGGTCATTACAGAGTATTGAGTAGAGTTCCCTGTGCTATACAGTAGGCCCTTATTTGTTATCTCTTTTATACATAGTGGTGTGTATATGTCATTCCCAATTTCCAGTTTATCCCTCCCGCCTCCCCTTACTCTGGTAACCTCCATTCTGTGCTCCATAGTGGCTGTTACCAATTGGCACTGCCACCAGTAACGTAGTATTGGTGGCGCAGTGGGTAAGAATCCGCCTGCCAGTTCAGGGGACACAGGTTCGAGCCCTGGCCCAGGAAGATCCCACATGCCACAGAGCAACTAAGCCCATGGGCCACAACTACTGAGTCTGCGCTCTAGAGCCCATGAGCCAAAACTACTGAGCTCACATGCCACAGCTACTGAAGCCTGTGTGCCTAGAGCCTGTGCTCCACAACAAGAGAAGCCACCGCAAACAGAAGGCTGCATACCACAACGATGAGTAGCCCCCCCTTTCTGTAGCTATAGAAAAGCTGCACGCAGCAACGAGGATCCAATGCAGATTAAAAAAAAATAAGTAGTAGGTTTCTCTTTTTTCCACACCCTCTGAAGCATTTCCTGTTTCTAGACATTGTGAGGATGGCTATTCTGAGTGGTTCCAGGTGATACTTCTTTGTACATCTGCTTTGCATTTGTCTAACATAAAGCAATGGTGAGCATCTTCATATGTGCGTTTTTTTTGAACAGTGTGAGTCAAATTTCCCCCTTCAAAAAGGGTTATTGAAAGATTGCCTTGTTTTGAAGTCTATTTCGATTACCTACCCCAAGACATTTTTTGAGGGCTGTTGTCATTTACAGCTCCCCAGGCATTGTGAATATGAAGTGCCTATAAGGTCCAGTTTTAGAATTGTTGTTATGGGAAACAGAAGGCAGCAGGATTTCTACCGTCCCTCTCTGGTTACTGACACAACCTTAGATGTAGGGAAAGTCCTGTTCCTGGGTTTTAAATTAGAGTGGAATGTGCCTGACCAAACATGTAAGGGCTTCTATCCCATTCCCTCTTCCCCCTTACCCTTCATCCCCCAAACAAGTATAAACCCCTGCCAAATCACCTGTTGAGGGTGCTGTCTTGTAGAGTGGGATGACCCTAACGAAGGAGTCGGGAGGTCGGAACCCAAACACCAGGATATGTTGAGACCAGGTGATTTTCCAAATGTCATCCAGCCCAGAGAGTCCACTATCCTTTGGGTGTCAGACGGTTGGTTTAGTAGTATGAGGGTACACTTGGAGATTGTGATCCCATGCAGAGGGGACCAGGTACTACATGTTCAAGGGGTCGAATTAGCTGGCATATCCTCCCGAAGTCCTCAGGCCCACAACAGTCCAGCCTTGGGACCAAATTGGGTCTGTGTCCAGGGCTGTGACACTAGCACGTTCACCACAACTAAACGAATTTAGTGATCAGTTTCCTTTTCTGTCATTTAACTTTACATTTATAACGCAGGCTAGTTGATTTACCATGCTGTGTTCGTTTGTGATATACACCCACCTGATTCATTGACACAGAGATGACTCGATATTCTTTTTGGAATTATTTCCCCATTGAGGTTACTAAAGGGTGTTGAGAAGAGTTCCAAGTGCTCTACAGCAGGTCCGTGTTGATGACAGGTTTTCTCTCTGTAAATATGTATATACTAACTCCAACCTCATGGTTTATGCCTCCAACACACCTTTCCAGTTTGGTAACCATAAGTTTGTGTTCTAAGTCTGGGACTCTGTTTCTCTGTTGTAAGATAGTACCTTTGTATCAGTTGTTAGATTCCACCGATAAGTAATATCATATGATATTTATCATTGTCTGATTTATGCCGCTTTGTATGAATCTATCTGTGTCCTTCCGAGTGGCTGCAAATGGCCTTATTCCATTCATTTCATGGCTGAGTAATATTCCATTGTACATATCTACCATAATTTCTTTATCCAGTCTTCCTTCCAAGGACGTTTAGGTAGCTTCCAAGTAGAGGCTCTTGTAAACAGGGCTGCATAAATTTTGGAGTGCCTGGGTCCTGTCAATTTATGTTTTTTCCAAGATACAGGCCCAGGAGTGGAAGCGCCATATGCTCTGAAGCACTGTTTTTTAGATTTTTAAGGAATCACCACCCACTTGTCCACAGTGGCTGTTAGCAATTTACTTTCCCACCATCAGCTTGTCAGGGTTCCCTTTTCTCCACGCCCTGTCCTGCATTTCAGGTTTTACACTTTGTGAGCTTGGCCATTCTGAATGGTGTGGAGTGATACCTCTTTGTAGTATTAATTTACATTGCCCGCCTGTTTTGTTGGCCAAAAATGGAGTAAGGGTTTCTCCTGAATATATTAAGGAATAACACATACGGCCTTTTTGGCAAACTGCATCATTGGCGACGTTCAGCAGCTTTGCATGAGCTTGAATGGCGAGTGCAAACTACCTCTTGAAATCCCTTTTCTGCAATTCTGCCTTGCTTACAAGGCCTTTACGAATACTTGGCCCAAGAAACGACTCCATTAGAGGTGTCAATTACAACCCTGCATGTTTGTGAATTGCAGTGCCCCTGAGCACCAGTTTTCAACTTGTTGTATAGGGAAGCAGCCAAAAAGGGGCAGGATTTCTAGAGACCCATTCCGGTTACTGGGGCACCTGAAGGATAGGGAAATTCTTCTTCCAGATTAGGAAACTAGAGTGGCATATGCCTGTCCAAACATCTAGGGCTTGTGTCTCATTCCAACCCCCATTCCCCTTCTTCACGCGGAAAATTCCAAGCTGTGCAAAACCGGCTGTTGAGTGTGCTGCCTTCCCAAAGTGGGGAGACGCTAAGGAAAGGAGCTTGGGAACCCGAATACCAGGAGAAGTGGAGATGAGGTGACTTTCCCAAACTCTTCCCGAACAGATGATGTACCATCCTCTGGATGTCCCATTCATGTTTTAGCTGTAGGAAGGGACCCCTGCACCTGGAGATATGGGACCCATGGAATGGGGGCCAGGCAGTATTACTCAAAGATTGCTGCATTTGCTGTCCCATCCTCACCAAGCCTCTCAGACCCACGAGTGTAGAGCCTCAGGTCCCATCTAGCTGTGTGTCTAGACGTGTTCAGTGCAGGTTGCATCACAGCCCTTGAACAAATTTTGTAAGAATTTCTCTCTCACTGTCTTTTTTTGTTCTTGTTATTTAATTTTATAAGGGGGCATAGCTGATTTTCAATACTGTCTTTCTTCCTGCTCTACATCTATCCACTTGATTCACTTAAAGAGAGACATCAATAAATTATTTTACAGATTCTTACTAGTCTTATATATCCTTTTCCGGTGACAACAGTGTGCTGAGTCCAGCTGTTTGAGCTATAGAGTCGGTCCTGTCGATTACCTATTTTGGTTATGGAACCGTATCTATGCTAATTCCAACCTCCTGGTTTATGCATCACCCCACCCCAAAATTCTCCTTTAGCAGCCATAAGTGTGTTTTCTAAATGTGTGACTCTGTTTCTGTTTTCTAATTGAGTGCATGTGTAGCCATTTTTAGATACCATCTATAAGCGATACCTTATGATAAGTCTCTTTTTACGTCTGACTTATGTCACTTAGAATGGTCGTACCTCAGACTCCACGAGTTGCTGCAACTGGCATTATTTCACTGAATAGTTGCTCAGTAATATTCCATTGTACATAAGTACCACATCTTCTTTATGCATTTTTTACTTCCAAGGATATATAAGTTGTACCCAAGTCGAGGCATTTCTAAACAGAGCAGCACTAAACGTAGGGGAGCCTGTGTCCTGTCGATTTTTTGTTTTCCCAGGATATACGCCCAAGAGTGGAAGTGGCGTATGCTCTGTAGCTCTGTATTTTAGATGTTTTAGGAAACAACATACACTTCTCCAGAGTGGCCTTGAATACTTACAGCATCAGATGATGAAGCATCAGCATAACAAGGCTTCCTTTCCTCCATGGCCTGTGCTGCATTTCTGGTTTTCCACTTTTCCAGGATGGCCCTTTTGACAAATGCGAAGTGAGACTTCTTTGGAGTGCTGATTTGCAATTCGTGCTTGTTTGGATGGCCAAAAAGGGTGCATATGTTCTTCCTGAATACATATATTTTTATGATGGGGTTTAGCTGATTTCCGCTGCTGAGTTTATGCCGCTTTACACCCACTTGATTCACTTACAGACAGATATCAATAAATACTTTTTAAGATTCTTAATAGTCACATATATTCTTCTACTGTGAAAAGGGTGTGTTAAGTCCAGTTCATTGAGCAATGAGTAGGTCTTCACTATTACATGTTTGGTTTATGGAACGGTATCTGTGCTAATTTCAAACTCTGGTTTTATGCATCAGCCCACCTCACCTTTCCCCTTAAGCAGGCATAAGAGTGTTTTCTAAATGTGTGACTCTGATCTGTTTTGTAAGTCAGTTCATGTGTAGCTATATTTACATTCCCTATATAAGTGATAACTTATGGTTAGTTTCTTTTTCTGTGTGACTTGCTTCACTTAGACTCAGAATATATATATTCAGGTAAAAACGCATACGCCCTTTTAGGCCAAGTGCATCATTGTCCAACTTCTGCCGCTTTTCATGTGCTTTCAAGGCGATTCCAATCTACCTCGTGAAATATGTTTCCTGCAATTCTGCCTCGCTTTCAACTCCTTCTCTTTGCCTTCCCTCAACAGATTTGTGGACGATAGTTGTCCTGTAAAACTCTGCAGGTTTGTGAATTGCTGTGCCTCTGAGCTCCATTTTTCAACTGGCACTTTTGTGAGCTGCCCGCAAATCCGCAGGATTGCTTCAGGCCCTATTGTGGTTCCGGGGCGGCAGGCTGACCCATTGATTAGCTCTTCATCCTGACGGGAAATGAGAGTGACATGTGCCCGTCCAAATGCCTACAGCTAGTCTCTCATTGGTTCCCCCTCTTCCCTTTCATCCTCGGCACAGATTGCACACTGTGTGAAACAGGAGGTTAAGGGCACTGACTCTGCAAGTGGGGATATTGATAGTAAAGCAGCTGGAATGGCGAATCCGAGCACCAGGAGAGGACAGATGAGGTGAGTTTTAGAAACCTTTCCCGATCACACGGTGTCCCATCCTCTGGGTTTCCCATGCATGTTTTAGCTGTAGTAAGATTCCCTTAAACCTGGAGAGTTGGGACCCATGGAATGGGTGGCACGATTATTGCTTTAAAGGGTCTGCATTTGCTCACCCGACCTCACCAATCCTCTCAGCCCCAAGTGTCCAGCCTTATGTCTCCTCCAGCTCTGGGTTTTGATGGGGTCAGTCCAGGTTGCATCAGAGCCCCTGAACGAATTTTGTAAGGATTTTGCCGTTTTTATGGTTTTTTTTTTTGAAAGTTGTTTTTAAAATGGGATTGAGCTGATTTAAACTACCATGTTTATGCTGGTCTAGACACGCTTGATTCCCTTACGAAGACATATCAACACATAGGTTTTAAGATTCTTTCTAGTCAGATATATTCCTCTGCGGTGAATGGGGGTGTTGTGTCCAGTTCACAGAGCAAGGTGCAGGTCTTGTCTATTCCATATATGGTTTATGGAACGGTACCTGTGCTAACATCAAACTCTGGTTTTATGCATAACCCCACCTCAGCTTTCCCCTTAAGCAGGCATAAGTGTGTTTTCTAAATATAAGACTGTGTTCTGCTGTGTAATTCAACTCATGTGTACCCATGTTTACGTTCACTGTGAAAGTGATATGTTATGATAGGTTTCTTTTTCGGTGTGACTTATTTCCCTTACAATCATCGTACTTAAATCCACTTATTATGCTGCTACTGGCCTTATGACATTGATTTCATGGCTGAGTGATATTCCATTGTACAAAACTACCACAACTTGTTTATCCATTTTTCTCTTTCCTGGGCTATTTACGGTGTACAGAAATAGAGGTTCTTGTATACAGAGCAATCTTAAATTTTGGGGTGGCTGTGTCTTGTTGATTTTTAGTTTTCCCGATATACGCCTATGAGTGGAAGTGCCCTATGCTCTGTAGCTCTGGATTGTAGATGTTTTAGGAAACACCATGCACTTCTCCAGAGTGGCTTTTTGCAATTTTCATCCTGCCCATCAGCAAAAAAAAAGCTCCCTGTTCTCAATGGCCTTTCGTGACTTTCTGGTTTTAACACTTTTTTCCGATGGCCCTTTTGACCGGTGGGAAATTAGACTTCTTTGTAGTGCTGATTTGCATTGCCCACTTGCTTTTTGGCCAACTGCATCATTGTCGAAGTTCTGCTGCTTTTCTTGTGCTTTTACGGTGATTCCAATCTGCCTCCTGAAATCTGTTTCCTGCAATTCTGCCTCGGTTTCAAGTCCTCCTCGTTGCCTTCCCTCAACAGATTTTTGGACGATAGTTGTCCTTTCTCACTCTGCAGGTTTGTGAATTGCGCTGGCTCTAGCTCCATCTTTCAACTCTCTTTTTTGTGAGCTGGCCAAAAACCCACAGGATTGCTACAGGCCCTATTCTGTTTCTGGGGCAGCAGTTTGAGACTTTGGTTAGTTCTTGTACCCGATGGGAAATTAGATTGACATGTGCCTGTCGAAGCACCTACAACTAGTCTCTCTGTGGTTCCCCCTCTTCCCGTTCATCCTCTGCACAAATTGCAAACTGTGCGAAACAGGAGGTTAAAGGCCCTGAATCTCCAAGTGGGGAGATTGTTAGTAAAGTGTCTGGAATGGCGAACCCGAGCAGCAGGGGATGAAAAATGAGGTGTATTTCAGACGCCTTTCCCGTTCACATGGTGTACAGTCCTCTGGGTTTCCCATGCATGTTTTAGCTGTAGGAAGATTCCCTTGAACCTGCAGATTTGGGACCCATGGAATGGGTACCAGGCTGTATTACTTTAAAGTGTCTGCATTTCCTCACCCAACCTCACTAGTTCTCTTAGTGCAAACAGTTTCCAGCCTTATGTCTCATCCTGCTGTGGGTCTAGATGTGTTCAATGCATGTTGCATCGCGGCCCCCATGCAAAAGTTTTAAGAATTTTTGTGTCTCATTGTCTTTTATTTTTTAAAATTTATTATTAAATTGGTTGTAGCTGATTTTCAATGGTCTGTTTCTTGCTTCTATACAACCACTTGATTCACGTACAGAGAGACATCAATAAATTCTTTTTCAGATTCTTACCAGTCGTATATATTCTTTTCTGGTGACTTGAGTGTGCTGAGTGCAGTCCTCTGAGGTACCGTGTAGTCCTTGTCGATTATCAATTTGGTATTTGGAATGGTATCTTTGTAATTTCAACCTCCTGGATAATGCCTCACCCCTCCCCACCTTTCCCGTTTAGCAGCCTTATGTGTGTTTTCTACATATTTGACTATGTTTCTCTTTTGTAATTCATTTTATGTGTAGCCATTTTTCATTCCACCTTTAAGTGATATGTTATGATATGTGTCTTTTTCTTTTTGACTTATGTCACTTAGCACGATCGTACGTAACTCCTTTGGAGTTGTTGCCACTGGCCTGATTTCATTGATTTCCGGGCTGAGTAATATTCCACTCTACATAAGTACCACATCTCTTTTATCCATTTTTTTCCTTCCAGGGACATTTAGGTTATATCCAAGTTGAGGCTCTTTTAAACAGAGAGGCAGTAAACGTTGGGGTGGCTGTGTCCTGCTGATTTTTGTTTTTCCCGAGATATACGCCCATGAGTGGAAGTGCGCTATGCTCTGTAGCTCATTTTTTAGATGTTTTAGTAAACACAATACACTTCTCCAGAGTGGCCGTTGGCAATTTACATTTCCACTATCAGCCTCACAGGGCTCCCTTTTCTCCTCACCCTGTCCTGCACTTCTGGTGTTTACACTTTATGAGGATGGCTCTTCTGACTGATGCGAAGTGACACCTTTTGTCGTATTGATTTCCAGCGCCCACCTGTTTGGTTGGCTAAAACGGGTGTATGCCCTTTTCTTGAATATATTCAGAAAAAATGCACACGCCCTTTTTGGCCAACTGCCTCATTGGCGATGTTCAGCCCCTTTTCTTGTGCTTTAATGGCGAGTCCTTTCTACCTCTTCAAATCCCCTTCCTGCCATTCTCCCTTGCTTACAAGTCCTTTTCGGTGACTTACCTCAAGACATTTTTCGACGATAGGTATTTTCAACTCTGCAGTTTCGTGAATTTTAGTGCCCCTGAGTTCCATTTTTCAACTTGTGTTTTTGGGCACTGGCCACAAAACAGCGGGCTTTCCTCAAGCCCTATTCTGTTTCCATGGGCAATCCTAGTCTTTGGTCAATTCGTCTTCCTGATTGGAAATTAGAGTGACATGTGCCTGTCCGAAGACCTAGGACTTGTCTCTCATTGTTTCTCATCCTTCCGCTTCTTCCTCTGGACAAATTCCAAACTGTGAGCAACATGATGTTGACGATGCTGACATCCCCAAGTGGGGAGATTGTTAGGAAAGACGCTGGAGGAGTGGACCCGAGCACCAAGAGATGAGGAGATGAGATGCCTTTTCCAAACTCTTCCCGATCAAACGGTGTACCATCCTCTGGGTGTGACAGGCATGTTTTAGCTGTGGGAAGGGTCCCGTGCATGTAAGGAGAACACCAGGGATTTTACCAAATCAGTGTCTCCCTGAACCCCAAACTGGCGAATTTTTAAGCTACGGCTACACTTATGTTCATTAAGGGCCTTGGGAAGTAGGCAGAGTCCGAACTTTAGATGATTGAAGTCTTCAGCGTCAGAAGTGCTCACCATCCGCTTCCCTTAGGTTACATTTTATCTGTCATTGATAGATGATGTTGATAAAAATATCTATTCTTTTTCAGATTATTTCCCCTTATAGGTTATTGCAAAATATTGAGTGTAGTTCCCTGTGCTATACAGTAGTTCCTTGTTGATGATCTATTTTATACATAGCAGTGTGTATGTGTTAATCCCAACCTGTTAATTTATCCCTCCTCCCACCTTTCCCCTTTGGTAATAATAAATTATAAGATGTTATACTTCTCAGAAATGGGGGAGCTGTAAGAGAGGTATCATTTTCAATGGAAAAGCATTCAAACCAATATTGAAGCTTCAGCCAAAATTATTAGATGTACATCCTTGGAAAGAAATCACTTCATTTCTCTAATGTTGACCTGACAAATAAGACAAACCTCTTCACTGAACTTGCTTATAATAAAGTGATGGAAATATCAAATGGAAGTGTTAGAAACATCTTATTTTACCCGAGCCTTATACACTGCTCTATGTTAATTACAGCTTGACTCACACATCTGTTCATTGAAGTTACAATGTTCTCAATTTCTGTTACTGATCCTCCAGAGTGGGCCCCAACAAGGGTCCCCCTGCCCAGTGTCATTGGAGCCAACAGACCGAGACTGAGTTTGGTTCAGAAGCGAAGGAAACTTTATATTTTGATCAGAGGATGGAGAGGTGATAGCGTGCGCTCCCCCGCGGGCTGTGGGCGGGGCTGCTGTGTAGGGATCCCAGCAGCGTCAGCAGGAGGGAGGGGACGGAGCTCTCGAGGGCCCAGTTGGCTGCAGTTCAGGCTCTATGTCGCGGAGTCTGCATGGGGCCCCGTGAGCTGAGGTGTCGACCCAGCCACTCTGCACTAGGAAATCGGGTCTGAAGTGCCGGGTGTGGGACCTCTGCATGCGGAACCCTAGGAGCACGTGAAATTAGACAAAGCACAAAGGAAAAAATGGTTAGACTTTATTTTATTGCCCAGATTCTATTTTTATCTCCCAGGTATTTTTCATGGGCTTTGCTGGTGACAAAACCCTCCTTCACCTTTTGTCCCGTTCCTCATTCTTGGGGTGCTGAGGGTGCAGACCCTTCTTTTGTAACTGCTTCGTGCTGAGTTGGGAGGCCTCATTACCAGGGGGGAGGGGCAGAACTGCTCCCCAGCAGCCTCCAGGTGAGGTTGATTGTCCCCAGGCCTCCTGCCTCACTGCTCGTCCACCTGAGCACCAGCATTGGAAGTGTTATAGATTCTAATGACCTTTAAGGGTCCATGAAAGAGATACACAGAATCGCTGGGGGGGCGGTTTTACCCCGCCCCACATTTGTTTGGCTACCTTAGGCTGACAGTTTCTGCCAGCCTAGATGCTCTGACCAGTAGTCTGCACTTTGTTTGGTTAGGCCCCTGAATTAACGTACAAACAGCACCAGGTGTCAGAGCCCTGCCCGCTCAACTCCCAGACAGTCCAAGGTCAGTGGTGATCCAGGACCATGGCGGCCACTGAGTCAACGGTCTTTTGAATTAGCCAGGAGTCCAGCCGGTCTTACTGGCTGCCGTCACCACCGTGTCTGTAGGCTTTTCTATGGTGACAGTGTGATATATGGTTCCCCCGTCAAGCTTATTAGCTCCCCTCTGGGTGCAGTAAGTCCTGCAAGCTGTAGTCTGCTCTTTTGGAGCACACTCTTGTTGTTTTCTGAGAGAAGCTCCAGGTCAACTGATGGTCACACGAGTCGTCATGGGAGCCTGTTGCCCCCAGTTGTCTCTCTGGAGGTTGGAGTTGGAGGGCCTTTTCTCTCGAGGTCTGTGTGCCCATGGAGCGACCCCTGCAACTTCAGGGCATGGTGGGAGGTTAGGATCACCACGTGGGGTCCTTTTCCCTTAGGAGGGAGCTGGCCTTGTGGGCTGCTCATTTCCAGGTTTTTAGATACCCACAGTATCCTGGCCGGATGGGGCGGCAGGCCAAGCCCTTGGTGACCATAGCTTATCCTACCTGGAGGGCACTCTTGCGTTTTTCCATTTCAAGTGGTCCCAGTTTTTGCACTAATACTCCAAGAGCGACTCACCTTTGACCGGGAATGTAAAGGTCAAAGGATTTAGCTAAATTAGGGAGTTCCAGGGCAAGGGTCTGAATTGACTGCTCTTTCCATTCTTGAAAGGCCGCTTCTGGATTCTATTCAAAAGGATCATCATCTTTTCCTTTCAGTGTTTCCTATAGAGACCCAGATATTAGACTGTAGTTAGGGATCCAGATGCAGCAAACACCAACCTCCCCAGGGACCTGGAAACCGTCTTCTAGTTTTCGAAGGGGTAAGGCTGCAAATGCCTTCTTCACTTTCCTGGGATGGGTTTGTCCGCCTTTCCGTGAGAATGAAGCCCAGGCTGATCACATTAGTCAGTGATATTTGAGCCCTTTTACTGGACACATTCTATCCTTTATTGGCTAGGTAGTTCAGAGGCCTCCTTAGAAGGGCTGGCGATCAGAATGTCATCTGCATAATGAAGGAGGGTTCCCTTTTCCAGAGGTAGAACTTTTAGGACTTTAGATAACGTTTCCCCAAAGATGGTGTGGGAATTTTTGAACCCTTGAGGCAGGACGGCCCAGGATTATTGTTTTTGTTGTACGTTGAGTTCTGCCATTCACAAGCCAAAACTTCTTGTGACTCTGGGACGAATGGAATACAGAAGAAGGCATCATTGAGGTCTAATACAGAATACCATGTCCTGGAGGATGGTAGAATGAGCAGCAGGGTGTAGGAATTAGGAACTACTGGATGTATATCCTCGGTGGCTTCACTGACTGTCCTGACATCCTTTACCAGGTCCCCAGCAGCCCACGGGGCTCTCGTGGTCAGGGCAATCCCAGGTTATGGAGCTCACCTGCGCAACTACCCAGCAGCCCATGGGGCTCTCCTGGTCAGGCCCCTCCCAGGATATGGGGCTCACCTGGGCAGGTCCCCAGCAGCCCACGGGGCTCTCATGGTCAGGCCACTCCCAGGTTATGGAGCTCACGTGTGCAACTACCCAGCAGCCCATGGGGCTCTCGTGGTCAGACCCCTCCCAGGATACGGAGCTCCCCTGGGCAGGTACCACGGCAGGGCTGGGCACACAGGAACCGTGCACATAGCCCTCATTTCAGAGCACGCCAGATCGCCTGTCACTCGGAGCTGACACAGAGCACCTGAGAGCAGGACTTGAACTAACAAACAGCAGGTCCGACAGGTCTGTGACCCTGGGCATCACTCTGTGCGGCCTCCCTCTGCCTGGTCTTCCAGAGACTTCCACTGCAGCCGGGGCACCAGGCCTCTGTCTCCACCCATCACCCCTCCTCTCCCTGACTCCTGGGTTCCTCTCATTAGGAGAGGGTCTTCTTGAAGTTGTCTCCCACTCACGAGCCAGATAAACTGATTAGAAAACAAGCCGGAGCTGCAGGCCCTTGTCTCTCCTGAGTCTCAGGACCTGTCCGGTTCAGCGAGGTCTGTTTTCTGCAATGTGAGCCCCTGAGGGGTGAGGATTGGCTGACCTGGGCAGCCTGACCCTGCCGGCCCGCGCTCCCCAGGGGTGCCTGGCTTGAGGTCAATATAAACACCACTCCAGGCAGCAAGAGCCCCTGCAGCTGTGCCTGACGCCATATTCTCTGCCCCGTCAGCAGTCTCGGGGCTGTGCTGGTGGGAGGGAGTGAGGGGCCACGGCTTTGTGGGTGGCCCCGTGTGAGTGGGGCTCTGCTGGACTTTCTGCAGGAGTTGCCAGGCTGCCACCTGCTAAAGAAGAGGATGTGTCACCCATAGCTTCCGCTGGAATTTCTCCCCGGGCAGAGGTGTGGAAGGAGAAAAGCAGTGGGGGCCGGGACAGGAGGGGTATCTCAGGCAGGGAAATGGAAAGCTTCCAGAAGAGCGCCCGGGGCCAGGACCATCCTGGCTGGCCTGCAGGCCCCAAGTCGGCCTGCGTGCTGTCGCTGGTGTGGCTCCACGGCCCTTCCTGTAGGCTTTCAAGTCCTTGTACATATTGAGGTGTTTTACCTGGGAAGGGTGGGCACAGTTCAGCAGCAGCTGGCCTGGGACTCAGCTCACGTTTCCTCACAGATGCCTCGGCACGGTCCCCCAGCTTTGCAATGAGGACGCTCCTTGAGGGGGGGCTGCTGGCTGCATGGGAGATGATTCCCCACCTCTGACCAACTTCAGAATTGTTTCCCACTGGAGCAAGTGCCCTGATAGGGTTTTCCTCTGTATAACTGGTGGGTTCTGTTTTTTTTTTCTTTTTTGGTTCAAGGTAGATTTTATTCCTCTTTTATGCACTTATAGATATAAGCATGGAAATAATTCATTCATATAAATACGTCTGTGTGAAGGGAAGAACTTTTTTCTGTTTTATCTTTAAATTTTATTTATTTTTTAAAGTTCTGAAATTTAATTTAATTTATTTTTTATACAGCAGGTTATTATTAGTTATCTATTTTATACATATACATGTATACAGGTCAATCCCAATCTCCCAACTCATCCCACCACCACCACCCCATGGCTTCCCACCCTTGGTGTCCATACGTTTGTTCTCTACCTCTGTGTCTCTATTTCTGCCCTGCAAACCGGTTCATCTGTACCATTTTTCTAGGTTCCACATATATGCATTAATATACAAAATTTATTTTTCTCTTTGTGACTTACTTCACTCTGTATGACAGTCTCTAGATCCATCGACGTCTCTACAAATGACCCAGCTTCATTCCTTTGTATGGCTGAGTAATATTCCATTTTATATATGTACCACATCTTTATCCATTCGTCTGTCTGTGGGCCTTTAGGTTGCTTCCATTACCTGGCTCTTGTAAATAGCGCTGCAATGAACATTGTGGTGAATGTGTCTTTTTGATTTATGGTTTTCTCTGGGCATATGCCCAGAAGTGGGATTGCTGGATCATACGGTAATTCTATTTTTAGCTTTTTAAGGAACCTCCATACTGTTCTCCATAGTGACTGCATCAATTTACATTCCCACCAATAGTGGAAGAGGGTTCCATTTGTCCACACCCTCCCCAGCATTTGTTGTTTGTAGATTTTCTGATGATGCCCATTCTAACAGGTGTGAGGTGATACCTCCTTGAAGTTTTGATTTGCATTTCTCTACTAATTAGGGATGTTGAGCAGCTTTACATGTGCGTCTTGGCCATCTCTGTGTCTTCTTTGAAGAAATGTCTATTTAGATCTTCTACCCATTTTTATATTGGGTTGTTTGTCTTTTTAATATTAAGGTGCATGAGCTGTTTATATATATGGGAGATTAAACATTTGTCCATTGATTCGTTGGCAAATATTTCCTCCCACTCTGAGGGTTGCCTTTTTCCATTCCCGTTTTTTAACAAAAAAAAAAATAAAGAAAAAGAAGCAGAACACAAATGTGCGTAAAATATGCCTCTTGAAACTGTCGTTTCGAAATATGGACGTCTGTTGAACTTTTTGGTCGATATACGACCCCAGGATTTGTTTTCAGGGCAGGTGTCATTTACAGGCCTGCAATGATTTTGAATATCAACTGACCAGTAACGTTGGCAATAAAGCTGCTGTTGTGTGAAACGGCCACAAGGTGGCAGCAGTTCTCCTTTACCAAATCTGGTTACTAGGGCAACAGAGCCTCAATGGCAGTCGTGTTCTAGGCTGTAATTTAGAATGGAATGTGCCAGGAAAAAGCCCCTTAAGTTTGTCTCACTACTTCTTGTCCGTTTTTTTAATTTAATTTTTATGTTTTATCACAGCAAGTTTGATTACAATGTTTGGCTTGTTGTAGGTGTGCACCATGTGGTTCTTTTACACATATACATATGTGTGTTCTTCCTGGGATCCTTTTCCCATGTACGTCATGACAGAATGTTGAGTAGTCTTCTCTTGGTATTCCGTAGGTGTTTGGTGATTATATATTTCACCTGTGTTTGTATATGTCTGTTAACCCCAATATCCTAATGTATCCAATCCTCACGCCTTTCCATTGGTGAACAATAAGTTTGTTTAATGAATCTGTGATTGCCCTTCTCTGTGGAAGTATCCTCACTGGTATCAGTTTTTCGGTAACAACTATAAGTGATATCATACGATATGTGTCTTTCTCTTTCTGACTTACTACAAGTCCCGTGATTACCTCTAGCCTCATCTACGGTGCTGCAAATGGCACTGTGTCCATTTTATCCTTGGCTAATATTCTGTCTGTACATGTAGCAGTTCTTCTTTGTCCACTCATCTGTCGATGGACTTTTTGGTTGCTTCCGTGTCATGGCTATTGTAATGCTGCGGCAATGCACATTTGCCTGCCTGTGTCTTTCCAATTCTGTGTTCTTAGGTGATAGGCCCAGGAGTGGGCCTGCTGGATCATATGGTAGCAAAATGTTTACCTTATAGAGGCACCTCCATTCTGTTCTCATTAGTGGCTCTTACCAGGTTACGTCCCACTTAAAGTTGAGGTTATGCTCTTCTCCACAACACCTTCAGCGTTTATTGTTTGTAGTATTTTTGCTGATGTTTATTCTGACGAGTGTGAGCTGATACCACTTTGTGGTTGGATTTGCATGCGTCTCATAATCCCTTGAAATTGAGCTTTCTGGCATGTCCTTTTTTTCTTCAAACTGAGTACAGCTTACCTCTTCAAATTGTTTTCGTGAAGAATGTGTGATATTTAGAAATATTTTGGCCATTACCGCCCTCAAGACATTTGGAGGGCAGGTTTCATTTACAGCCCTCCAGTACTGGTGCATGTGAAGTGACCCTTAGCACAGGTTTTAAAGCTGCTGTTGCAGGTAACGGCCAGAGGGCGGCAGCATTTCTGCTTTTCCCAATCTGGTAACTAGGGAAACAGACCATCCTGGCAGTGGTGTTCCTCGGTTATATATTAGAGTGGAATGTGCCCCCAAAAGCTGATGTCTCCTGACTTATGTTTGTTTTATAAATTGAATTTATATTTTTTTATTGGAGTCATATTCCATTGTGTATACGGACCACTTCTTCTTTGTGCATTCCTCTGTGGATGGACCTTTTTATAGCTTCCAAGTGTTGGCTGTGGTAAATATTGCTGGAGTTCAGGATTGCCAGCCTGTGTCTTTTTTTTTTTTTTTTTGCGGTACGTGGGCCTCTCACTGCCGTGGACCCTCCCATTGCAGAGCACAGACTCCGGACGCGCAGGCCCAGCAGCCATAGCTCACGGGACCAGCCGCTCCGCGGCATGTGGGATCTTCCCGAACCGGGGCATGAACCCGTGTCCCCTGCATTGGCAGGCAGACTCTCAACCACTGTGCCACCAGTGAAGCCCAGCCTGTGTCTTTTTGATTCTCATCCCCTCAGGCGTTAGGCCCAGTAGTGGGTATGCTTGATTGGATGCTAGCTCAATATTTACCTTTTCAAGGCATCTCATTTTTGTTTTCATTACTGGCTCTTACCATGTCCCACGTTGAACCAAGGGTAGGCATTTCTCCAAAACCCCTTCAGCATTTATTGTTTGCAGAATGTTTGCTGATGGCCATTCTGACTTGTGTGAGCTGATAGGTTTTTGTAATTTGGATTTGCATATCTTTAATCATTCCTAATGTTCAGCATTTTTCCATGCGTTTTTAAATTTCTGGTACAGAAAAACAGAAAAAAACGGAGAGTACAATTAACCTCTTGAAATTGTGTTCTTGGATGGTTGCCCTCTTTTGAATGTTTTGGGTCAATTTTCGACCCCAGGATTGTTTTTGAGGGCAGGTGTCATTCACAGGCCTGCAATGAGTGTGAATATTTAGTGAGCATTAGCACTGGGTTTAAAACTGCTGTTGTGGGAAACGGCCACAAGGCGGCAGCATTTCTCCATTCCCAAACCTGGTTACTAGGGCAGCAGAGCCTTTCTGGGACCAATGGAATACAGAAGAAGGCATCACTGAAGTCTAATTCAGAATAGCCTGTCCTGGTGGATGGTAGAATGACCAGCAGGGTGTAGGAATTAGGAACTACTGGATGTATATCCTCGGTGGCTTCACTGACTGTCCTGACATCCTTTACCAGGTCCCCAGCAGCCCACGGGGCTCTCGTGGTCAGGGCAATCCCAGGTTATGGAGCTCACCTGCGCAACTACCCAGCAGCCCATGGGGCTCTCCTGGTCAGGCCCCTCCCAGGATATGGGGCTCACCTGGGCAGGTCCCCAGCAGCCCACGGAGCTCTCATGGTCAGGCCACTCCCAGGTTATGGAGCTCACGTGTGCAACTACCCAGCAGCCCATGGGGCTCTCGTGGTCAGACCCCTCCCAGGATACGGAGCTCCCCTGGGCAGGTACCACGGCAGGGCTAGTCACACAGGAACCGTGCACATAGCCCTCATTTCAGAGCACGCCAGATCGCCTGTCAATCGGAGCTGACACAGAGCACCTGAGAGCAGGACTTGAACTAACAAACAGCAGCTCCGAAAGGTCTGTGACCCTGGGCATCACTCTGTGCGGCCTCCCTCTGCCTGGTCTTCCAGAGACTTCCACTGCAGCCGGGGCACCAGGCCTCTGTCTCCACCCATCACCCCTCCTCTCCCTGACTCCTGGGTTCCTCTCATTAGGAGAGGGTCTTCTTGAAGTTGTCTCCCACTCACGAGCCAGATAAACTGATTAGAAAACAAGCCGGAGCTGCAGGCCCTTGTCTCTCCTGAGTCTCAGGACCTGTCCGGTTCAGCGAGGTCTGTTTTCTGCAATGTGAGCCCCTGAGGGGTGAGGATTGGCTGACCTGGGCAGCCTGACCCTGCCGGCCAGCGCTTCCCAGGGGTGCCTGGCTTGAGGTCAATATAAACACCACTCCAGGCAGCAAGAGCCCCTGCAGCTGTGCCTGACGCCATATTCTCTGCCCCGTCAGCAGTCTCGGGGCTGTGCTGGTGGGAGGGAGTGAGGGGCCACGGCTTTGTGGGTGGCCCCGTGTGAGTGGGGCTCTGCTGGACTTTCTGCAGGAGTTGCCAGGCTGCCACCTGCTAAAGAAGAGGATGTGTCACCCATAGCTTCCGCTGGAATTTCTCCCCGGGCAGAGGTGAGGAAGGAGAAAAGCAGTGGGGGCCGGGACAGGAGGGGTATCTCAGGCAGGGAAATGGAAAGCTTCCAGAAGAGCGCCCGGGGCCAGGACCATCCTGGCTGGCCTGCAGGCCCCACGTCGGCCTGCGTGCTGTCACTGGTGTGGCTCCACGGCCCTTCCTGTAGGCTTTCAAGTCCTTGTACATATTGAGGTGTTTTACCTGGGAAGGGTGGGCACAGTTCAGCAGCAGCTGGCCTGGGACTCAGCTCACGTTTCCTCACAGATGCCTCGGCACGGTCCCCCAGCTTTGCAATGAGGACGCTCCTTGAGGGGGGGCTGCTGGCTGCATGGGAGATGATTCCCCACCTCTGACCAACTTCAGAATTGTTTCCCACTGGAGCAAGTGCCCTGATAGGGTTTTCCTCTGTATAACTGGTGGGTTCTGTTTTTTTTTTTTCTTTTTTTGGTTCAAGGTAGATTTTATTCCTCTTTTATGCACTTATAGATATAAGCATGGAAATAGTTCATTCATATAAATACATCTGTGTGAAGGGAAGAACATTTTTCTGTTTTATTTTTAAAATTTATTTATTGTTTAAACTTTTGAAATTTAATTTTAGTTTTTTTATACAGCAGATTATTATTAGTTATCTGTTTTATACATATACATGTATACAGGTCAATCCCAAGCTCCCAACTCATCCCACCATCACCACCCCATGGCTTCCCCCCCTTGGTGTCCATACGTTTGTTCTCTACCTCTGTGTCTCTATTTCTGCCCTGCACACCGGTTCATCTGTACCATTTTTCTAGGTTCCACATATATGCATTAATATACAATATTTGTTTTTCTCTTTGTGACTTACTTCACTCTGTATGACAGTCTCTAGATCCATCGACGTCTCTACAAATGACCCAGTTTCATTCCTTTGTATGGCTGAGTAATATTCCATTTTATATATGTACCACATCTTTATCCATTCGTCTGTCTGTGGGCATTTAGGTTGCTTCTATTATTTGGCTATTGTAAATAGCGCTGCAATGAACATTGTGGTGAATGTGTCTTTTTGATTTATGGTTTTCTCTGGGTATATGCCCAGAAGTGGGATTGCTGGATCATATGGTAATTCTCTTTTTAGTTTTTAAAGGAACCTCCATACTGTTCTCCATAGTGACTGCATCAATTTACATTTCCACCAATAGTGGAAGAGGGTTCCATTTGTCCACACCCTCCCCAGCATTTGTTGTTTGTAGATTTTCTGATGATGCCCATTCTAACAGGTGTGAGGTGATACCTCCTTGAAGTTTTGATTTGCATTTCTCTACTAATTAGGGATGTTGAGCAGCTTTTCATGTGCGTCTTGGCCATCTCTGTGTCTTCTTTGAAGAAATGTCTATTTAGATCTTCTACCCATTTTTATATTGGGTTGTTTGTCTTTTTAATATTAAGCTGCATGAGCTGTTTATATATATTGGAGATTAAACCTTTGTCCATTGATTCGTTTGCAAATATTTCCTCCCACTCTGAGGGTTGCCTTTTTCCATTCCCATTTTTTAACAAAAAAAGAATAAAGAAAAATAAGCAGAACACAAATGTGCGTAAAATATGCCTCTTGAAACTGTCGTTTCGAAATATGGACGTCTGTTGAACTTTTTGGTCGATATACGACCCCAGGATTTGTTTTAAGGGCAGGTGTCATTTACAGTCCTGCAATGATTTTGAATATCAACTGACCATGAGCGCTGGGATTAAAGCTGCTGTTGTGTGAAACGGCCACAAGGTGGCAGCAGTTCTCCTTTACCAAATCTGGTTACTAGGGCAACAGAGCCTCAATGGAAGTCGTGTTCTAGGCTGTAATTTAGAATGGAATGTGCCAGGAAAAAGCCCCTTAAGTATGTCTCACTACTTCTTGTTCGTTTTTTAATTTAATTTTTATTTTTTATCACAGCAAGTTTGATTACAATGTTTGGCTTGTTGTAGGTGTGCACCATGTGGTTCTTTTACACATATATATATGTGTGTTCTTCCTGGGATCCTTGTCCCATGTACGTTATGAAAGAATGTTGAGTAGTCTTCTCTTGGTATTCCGTAGGTGTTTGGTGATTATATATTTCACCTGTGTTTGTATATGTCTGTTAACCCCAATATCCTAATGTATCCAATCCTCACGCCTTTCCATTGGTGAACCATAAGTTTGTTTAATGAATCTGTGATTGCCCTTCTCTGTGGAAGTATCCTCACTGGTATCAGTTTTTCGGTAAAAACTATAAGTGATATACGATATGTATCTTTCTCTTTCTGACTTACTACAAGTCACGTGATTACCTCTAGCCTCATCTACGGTGCTGCAAATGGCATTGTGTCCATTTTTCCCTTGGCTAATATTCTGTCTGTACATGTACCAGTTCTTCTTTGTCCACTCATCTGTTGATGGACTTTTTGGTTGCTTCCGTGTCATGGCTATTGTAATGCTGCGGCAATGCACATTTGCCTGCCTGTGTCTTTCCAATTCTGTGTTCTTAGGTGATAGGCCCAGGAGTGGGCCTGCTGGATCATATGGTAGCAAAATGTTTACCTTATAGAGGCACCTCCATTCTGTTCTCATTAGTGGCTCTTACCTGGTTACGTCCCACTTAAAGTTGAGGTTATGCTGTTCTCCACAACACCTTCAGCGTTTATTGTTTGTAGTATTTTTGCTGATGTTTATTCTGACGAGTGTGAGCTGATACCACTCTGTGGTTGGATTTGCATGCGTCTCATAATCCCTTGAAATTGAGCTTTCTGGCATGTCCTCTTTTTCTTCAAACTGTGAGTACAGCTTACCTCTTCAAATTGTTTTCGTGAAGTATGTGTGACATTTAGAAATATTTTGGCCATTACCGCCCTCAAGACATTTGGAGGGCAGGTTTCACTTATAGCCCTCCAGTACTGGTGCACATGAAGTGACCCTTAGCACAGGTTTTAAAGCTGCTGTTGCAGGTAACGGCCAGAGGGTGGCAGCATTTCTGCTTTTCCCAATCTCGTAACTAGGGAAACAGACCATCCTGGCAGTGGTGTTCCTCGGTTATATATTAGAGTGGAATGTACCCCCAAAAGCTGATGTCTCCTGACTTATGTTTGTTTTATAAATTGAATTTATATTTTTTTATTGGAGTCATATTCCATTGTGTACACGGACCACTTCTTCTTTGTGCATTCCTCTGTGGATGGACCTTTTTATAGCTTCCAAGTTTTGGCTATGGAAAATATTGCTGGAGTGCAGGATTGCCAGCCTGTGTCTTTTTTTTTTTTTTTTTTTTTTTGCGGTGCGTGGGCCTCTCACTGCCGTGGACCCTCCCATTGCAGAGCACAGGCTCCGGACTCACAGGCCCAGCAGCCATAGCTCACGGGACCAGCCGATCCGCGGCATGTGGGGTCTTCCCGAACCGGGGCATGAACCCGTGTCCCCTGCATTGGCAGGCAGACTCTCAACCACTGTGCCACCAGTGAAGCCCAGCCTGTGTCTTTTTGATTCTCATCCCCTCAGGCGTTAGGCCCATTAGTGGGTATGCTTGATTGGATGGTAGCTCAGTATTTACCTTTACAAGGCATCTCATTTTTGTTTTCATTACTGGCTCTTACCATGTCCCACGTTGAACCAAGGGTAGGCATTTCTCCAAAACCCCTTCAGCATTTATTGTTTGCAGAATGTTTGCTGATGGCCATTCTGACTTGTGTGAGCTGATAGGTTTTTGTAATTTGGATTTGCATATCTTTAATCATTCCTAATGTTCAGCATTTTTCCATGCGTTTTTAAATTTCTGGTACAGAAAAACAGAAAAAAACGGAGAGTACAATTAACCTCTTGAAATTGTGTTTTTGGATGGTTGCCCTCTTTTGAACTTTTTGGGTCAATTTTCGACCCCAGGATTGTTTTTTTTTTTTTTTTTTTTTTTTGCGGTATGCGGGCCTCTCACTCTTGTGGCCTCCCCCGTTGCGGAGCACAGGCTCCGGACGCGCAGGCGCAGCGGCCATGGCTCACGGGCCCAGCCGCTCCGCGGCATATGGGATCCTCCCAGACCGGGGCACGAACCCGTATCCCCTGCATCGGCAGGCGGACTCTCAACCACTGCGCCACCAGGGAGGCCCCCCAGGATTGTTTTTGAGGGCAGGTGTCATTGACAGGCCTGCAATGAGTGTGAATATTTAGTGAGCATTAGCACTGGGTTTAAAGCTGCTGTTGTGGGAAACGGCCACAAGGCGGGAGCGTTTCTCCATTCCCAAATCTGGTTACTGGGGCAGCAGAGCCTTTCTGGGACCAATGGAATACAGAAGAAGGCATCACTGAAGTCTAATTCAGAATAGCATGTCCTGGTGGATGGTAGAATGACCAGCAGGGTGTAGGAATTAGGAACTACTGGATGTATATCCTCGGTGGCTTCACTGACTGTCCTGACATCCTTTACCAGGTCCCCAGCAGCCCACGGGGCTCTCGTGGTCAGGGCAATCCCAGGTTATGGAGTTCACCTACACAACTACCCAGCATCCCATGGGGCTCTCCTGGTCAGGCCCCTCCCAGGATATGGGGCTCACCTGGGCAGGTCCCCAGCAGCCCACGGGGCTCTCATGGTCAGGCCACTCCCAGGTTATGGAGCTCACGTGTGCAACTACCCAGCAGCCCATGGGGCTCTCGTGGTCAGACCCCTCCCAGGATACGGAGCTCCCCTGGGCAGGTACCACGGCAGGGCTGGGCACACAGGAACCGTGCACATAGCCCTCATTTCAGAGCACGCCAGATCGCCTGTCACTCAGAGCTGACACAGAGCACCTGAGAGCAGGACTTGAACTAACAAACAGCAGGTCCGACAGGTCTGTGACCCTGGGCATCACTCTGTGCGGCCTCCCTCTGCCTGGTCTTCCAGAGACTTCCACTGCAGCCGGGGCACCAGGCCTCTGTCTCCACCCATCACCCCTCCTCTCCCTGACTCCTGGGTTCCTCTCATTAGGAGAGGCGGAGGGTCTTCTTGAAGTTGTCTCCCACTCACGAGCCAGATCAAATGATTAGAAAACAAGCTGGAGCTGCAGCCCCTTGTCTCTCCCGAGTCTCAGGACCTGGCCGGTTCAGCGAGGTCCATTTTCTGCAATGTGAGCCCCTGAGGGGTGAGGATTGGCTGACCTGGGCAGCCTGACCTGTGCAGCCTGACCCTGCCGGCCAGCCCTCCCCAGGTGTGCTTGGCTTGAGGTCAATATAAACACCACTCCAGGCAGCAAGAGCCCCTGCAGCTGTGCCTGACGCCATATTCTCTGCCCCGTCAGCAGTCTCGGGGCTGTGCTGGTGGGAGGGAGGGGGGGCCACGGCTTTGTGGGTGGCCCGGTGTGAGTGGGGCTCTGCTGGACTTTCTGCAGGAGTTGCCAGGCTGCCACCTGCTAAAGAAGAGGATGTGTCACCCATAGCTTCCGCTGGAATTTCTCCCCGGGCAGAGGTGAGGAAGGAGAAAAGCAGTGGGGGCCGGGACAGGAGGGGTATCTCAGGCAGGGAAATGGAAAGCTTCCAGAAGAGCGCCCGGGGCCAGGACCATCCTGGCTGGCCTGCAGGCCCCAAGTCGGCCTGCGTGCTGTCGCTGGTGTGGCTCCACGGCCCTTCCTGTAGGCTTTCAAGTCCTTGTACATATTGAAGTGTTTTACCTGGGAAGGGTGGGAACAGTTCAGCAGCAGCTGGCCTGGGACTCAGCTCACGTTTCCTCACAGATGCCTCGGCACGGTCCCCCAGCTTTGCAATGAGGACGCTCCTTGAGGGGGGGCTGCTGGCTGCATGGGAGATGATTCCCCACCTCTGACCAACTTCAGAATTGTTTCCCACTGGAGCAAGTGCCCTGATAGGGTTTTCCTCTGTATAACTGGTGGGCTCTGTTTTTTTTTTTTCTTTTTTGGTTCAAGGTAGATTTTATTCCTCTTTTATGCACTTATAGATATAAGCATGGAAATAATTCATTCATATAAATACATCTGTGTGAAGGGAAGAACTTTTTTCTGTTTTATTTTTATATTTTATTTATTTTTTAAACTTTTGAAATTTAATTTTATTTATTTATTTATACAGCAGGTTATTATTAGTTATCTATTTTATACATATACATGTATACAGGTCAATCCCAATTTCCCAACTCATCCAACCACCACCACGCCATGGCTTCCCCGCCTTGGTGTCCATACGTTTGTTCTCTCCCTCTGTGTCTCTATTTCTGCCCTGAAAACTGGTTCATCTGTACCATTTTTCTAGGTTCCACATATATGCATTAATATACAATATTTGTTTTTCTCTTTGTGACTTACTTCACTCTGTATGACAGTCTCTAGATCCATCGACGTCTCTACAAATGACCCAGCTTCATTCCTTTGTATGGCTGAGTAATATTCCATTTTATATATGTACCACATCTTTATCCATTCATCTGTCTGTGGGCATTTAGGTTGCTTCCATTACCTGGTTATTGTAAATAGCGCTGCAATGAACATTGTGGGAATGTGTCTTTTTGATTTATGGTTTTCTCTGGGTATATGCCCAGAAGTGGGATTGCTGGATCATATGGTAATTCTCTTTTTAGTTTTTTTAAGGAACCTCCATACTGTTCTCCATAGTGACTGCATCAATTTACATTCCCACCAATAGTGGGAGAGGGTTCCATTTGTCCACACCCTCCCCAGCATTTGTTGTTTGTAGATTTTCTGATGATGCCCATTCTAACAGGTGTGAGGTGATACCTCCTTGAAGTTTTGATTTGCATTTCTCTACTAATTAGTGATGTTGAGCAGCTTTTCATGTGCGTCTTGGCCATCTCTGTGTCTTCTTTGAAGAAATGTCTATTTAGATCATCTACGCATTTTTGTATTGGGTTGTTTGTCTTTTTAATATTAAGCTGCATGTGCTGTTTATATATATTGGAGATTAAACCTTTGTCCATTGATTCGTTTGCAAATATTTCCTCCCACTCTGAGGGTTGCCTTTTTCCATTCCCGTTTTGTAACAAAAAAAATAAAGAAAGAAAAATAAGCAGAACACAAATGTGCGTAAAATATGCCTCTTGAAACTGTCGTTTCGAAATATGGACGTCTGTTGAACTTTTTGGTCGATATACGACCCCAGGATTTGTTTTCAGGGCAGGTGTCATTTACAGGCCTGCAATGATTTTGAATATGAACTGACCATGAGCGCTGGGATTAAAGCTGCTGTTGTGTGAAACGGCCACAAGATGGCAGCAGTTCTCCTTTACCAAATCTGGTTACTAGGGCAACAGAGCCTCAATGGAAGTCGTGTTCTAGGCTGTAATTTAGAATGGAATGTGCCAGGAAAAAGCCCCTTAAGTTTGTCTCACTACTTCTTGTTCGTTTTTTTAATTTAATTTTTATTTTTTATCACAGCAAGTTTGATTACAATGTTTGGCTTGTTGTACGTGTGCAAGATGTGTTTCTTTTACACACATATATATATGTCTCTTCTTCCTGGGATCCTTTTCCCATGTACGTTATGACAGAATGTTGAGTAGTCTTCTCTTGGTATTCCATAGGTCTTTGCTGATTATATATTTCACCTGTGTTTGTATATGTCTGTTAACCCCAATATCGTAATGTATCGAATCCTCACACCTTTCCATTGGTGAACCATAAGTTTGTTTAATGAATCTGTGATTGCCCTTCTCCGTGGAAATATCTGCCTTGGTATCAATTTTTAGGGAACACCTATAAGTGATATCATACGATATGTGTCTTTCACTTTCTGACTTACTACAAGTCACGTGATTACCTCTAGACTCATCTACGGTGCTGCAAATGGCATTGCGTCCTTTTTTTCCTTAGCTAATATTCTGTCTTAGCGAGGTCCATTTTCTGCAATGTGATTCCCTGAGGGCTGAGGATTAGCTGACCTGGGCAGCCTGACCCTGCCGGCAAGCCCTCCCCAGGTGTGCCTGGGTTGAGGTCAATAGAAACAGCACTCCAGGCAGCAATAGCCCCTGCAGCTGTGCCTGACTCCATATTCTCTGCCCCGTCAGCAGTCTCGGGGGTGTGCTGGTGGGAAGGTGGGAGGGTCCACGGCTTTGTTGGTGGCCTGGTGTGAGTGGGGCTCTGCTGGACTTTCTGCAGGAGTTGCCAGGCTGCCACCTGTAAAGAAGAGGATGTGTCACCCATAACGTCCACTGGAATTTCTCTCCGGGCTGAGGTGAGGAAGGAAAAAAAGGAGTGGGGGCCGGGACAGGAGGGGTATCTCAGGCAGGGAAATGGAAAGCTTCCAGAAGAGCGCCCGGGGCCAGGACCATCCTGGCTGGCCTGCAGGCACCAAGTGGGCCTGCGTGCTGTCGCTGGTGTGGCTCCATGGCCCTTCCTCTAGGCTTTCAAGCCCTTGTACATATTCAGGTGTTTTACCTGGGAAGGGTGGGAACAGTTCAGCAGCAGCTGCCCTGGGGCTCAGCTCACGTTTACTCACAGATGCCTCGGTACGGTTCCCCAGCTTTGCAATGAGGATGCTCCTTGCATGGGGGGAGGCTGCAGGATGTATGTGAGATGATTCCCCACCTCTGACCAATTTCAGAATTGTTTACCGCTGGAGCTATTGCCTTGATTGGGTTTTCCTCTGTATAACTGTTGGGTTCAGGGATTTTTTTTTCTTTTTTGGTTCAAGTTAGATTTTATTCCTCTTTTATGTATTTATAGATATAAGCATGGAAATAATTCATCCTATAGATGCATCTGTGTGAATGGAAGAACTTTTTTCTGTTTTATTTTTAAATTTTATTTTTTAAAATTTTGAAATTTAATTTTATTTATTTTTTTATACAGCAGGTTATTATTAGTTATCTATTTTATGCATATACATGTATACAGGTCAATCCCAATCTCCCAACTCATCCCACCACCACCACCCCATTGCTTCCCCCACTTGGTGTCCATACGTTTGTTCTCTACCTCTGTGTCTCTATTTCTGCCCTGCAAACCAGTTCATCTGTACCATTTTTCTAGGTTCCACATATAGGCATTAATATACAATATTTGTTTTTCTCTTTCTGAATTACTTCACTCTGTATGACAGTCTCTAGATCCATCGACTTCTCTACAAATGACCCAGTTACATTCCTTTTTATGGCTGAGTAATATTCCATTTTATATATGTACCACATCTTTATCCATTCGTCTGTCTGTGGGCATTTAGGTTGCTTCCATTACCTGGCTATTGTAAATAGTGCTGCAATGAACAGTGTGGTGAATGTGTCTTTTTGATTTATGGTTTTCTCTGGGTATATGCCCAGAAGTGGGATTGCTGGATCCTATGGTAATTCTCTTTTTAGTTTTTTAAAGGAACCTCCATACTGTTCTCCATAGTGACTGCATCAATTTACATTCCCACCAATAGTGGAAGAGGGTTCCTTTTGTCCACACCCTCCCCAGAATTTGTGGTTTGTAGATTTTCTGATGATGCCGATTCTAACAGGTGTGAGGTCATACCTCATTGTAGTTTTGATTTGCATTTCTCTAATAATTAGTGATGTTGAGCAGCTTTTCATGTGCGTCTTGGCCATCTCTGTGTCTTCTTTGAAGAAATGCCTATTTAGATCTTCTGCCCATTGTTGTATTGGGTTGTTTGTTTTATTAATATTACGCTGCTTGTGCTGTTTATATATATTGGATATTAAACCTTTCTCCATTGATTCGTTTGCGAACGTTTTCGCCCATTCTGAGGGTTGCCTTTTTCCATTCCCGTTTTTTAACAAAGAAAGAAAGAAAGCAAAAGAAAAGAACAGTAATGTGCGTAAAATATGCCTCTTGAAACTGTCGTTTTGAAATATGGACGTCTTTTGAAGTTTTTGGTCGATATATGACCCCAGGATTTGTTTTCAGGGCAGGTGTCATTTACAGGCCTGCAATGATTTTGAATATCCACTGACCATTAGCGCTGGGATTAAAGCTGCTATTGTGTGAAACGGCCACAAGGTGGCTGCAGTTCTCCCTTACCGAATCTGGTTACTAGGGCAGCAGAGCCTCAATGGAAGTCGCGTTCTAGATTGTAATTTAGAATGGAATGTGTCAGGAGAAAGCCCCTCAGGTTTGCCTCACTACTTCTTGTTCGTGTTTTTAATTTATTCATTTTTACTTTTTTATCACAGCAAGTTTGATTACAACGTTTGGCTTGTTGTACGTGTGCAAGATGTGTTTCATTTACACACACATATATATATATATATATATATATGTCTCTTCTTCCTGGGATCCTTTTCCCATGTACGTTATGACAGAATGTTGAGTAGACTTCTCTTTGTATTCCGTAGATCTTTGGTGATTATATATGTCACCTGTGTTTGTATATGTCTGTTAATCCCGATATTGTAATGAAACCAATCCTCACACCTTTCCATTGGTGAACCATAAGTTTGTTTAATGAATCTGTGATTGCCCTTCTCCGTGGAAATATCTGCCCTGGTATCCATTTTTAGGTAACACCTATAAGTGATATGATACGATATGTGTCTTTCACTTTCTGACTTACTACAAGTCACGTGATTACGTCTAGACGCATCTACGGAGCTGCACATGGCATTGTGTCCTTTTGTTCCTTGGCTTCTATTGTGCCTTAGCGAGTTCCATTTTCTACAGTGTGATTCCCTGAGGGTTGTGGATTAGCTGAGCTGTGCAGCCTTACCCTGCCGGCCAGCCCTCCCCAGGTGTGCCTCTTTGAGGTCAATATAAACAGCGCTCCAGGCAGCAATAGCCCCTGAATCTGTGCCTGACTCCATATTCTGTGCCCCGTCAGCAGTCTCGGGGCTGTGATGGTGGGAGGGAGTGAGGGGCCACAGCTTTGTGGGTGGCCCGGTGTGAGTGGGGCTCTGCTGGCCTTTCTGCAGTAGTTGCCAGGCTGCCATTTGTAAAGAAGAGGATGTGTCACACATACCTTCCACTGGAATTTCTCTCCGGACAGAGGTGAGGAAGGAAAAAAGCAGTGGGGTCCGGGACAGGAGGGGTATCTCAGGCAGGGCAATGGAAAGCTTCCGGAAGAACGCCCGGGGCCAGGACCACCCTGGATGGCCTGCCAGCACCAAGTTGGCCTGCGTGCTGTCGCTGGTGTGGTTCCGCGGCCCTTCATCTAGGCTTTCAAGCCCTTGTACATATTCAGGTGTTTTACCTGGGAAGGGTGGGAACAGTTCAGCAGCAGCTGGCCTGGGCCTCAGCTCACGTTTACTCACAGATGCCTCGTCACGGTACCCCAGGTTGGCAATGAGGACGCTCCTTTCGTTGGGGGTGGGTTGCTGGCTGTATGGGAGATAATTCCCCACCTCTGAACAATTTCAGAATTGTTTACCGCTGGAGCAAGTGCCCTGATAGGGTTTTCCTCTGTATAACTCGTGGGTTCAGGTTTGTTTTTTTTTTCTTTTATGGTTCAAGTTAGATTTTATTCCTCTTTTATGTATTTATGGATATAAGCATGGAAATAATTCTTTCCTATAAATACATCTGTGTGAAGGGAAGAAATTTTCTGTTTTATTTTTAAATTTTATTTTTAAAAATTTTGAAATTTAATTTTATTTATTTTTTTATACAGCAGGTTATTATTAGTTATGTATTTTATGCATATACATGTATACAGGTCAATCCCAATCTCTCAATTCATCCCACCACCACCACCCCATGGCTTCCCACATTTGGTGTCCATACGTTTTTTCTCTACCTCTGTGTCTCTATTTCTTCCCTGCAAACCAGTTCATCTGTACCATTTTTTAGGTTCCACATATATGCATTAATATACAATATTTGTTTTCCTCTTTCTGACTTACTTCATTCCGTATGACAGTCTCTAGATCCATCGATGTCTCTACAGATGACCCAGTTTCATTCCTTTTTATGGCTGTGTAATATTCCATTTTATATATGTACCACATCTTTATCCATTCATCTGTCTGTGGGCATTTAGGTTGCTTCCATTACCTGGCTATTGTAAATAGTGCTGCAATGAACACTGTGGTGAATGTGCCTTTTTGATTTATGGTTTTCTCTGGGTATATGCCCAGAAGTGGGATTGCTGGATCAGATGGTAATTCTATTTTTAGTTTTTTAAGGAAACTCCATACTGTTCTCCAGAGTGACTGTATCAATTTGCATTCCCACCAATAGTGGAAGAGGGCTCCTTTTGTCCACACCCTCCCCAGAATTTGTTGTTTGTAGATTTTCTGATGATGCCGATTCTAACAGGTGTGAGGTGATACCTCATTGTTGTTTTGGTTTGCATTTCTCTAATAATTAGTGATGTGGATCAGGTTTGCATGTGCGTTTTGGCTATCACTGGGCCTTCTAGGAAGAAACGACTCTTATAGTGGTATTGAGCTGATTCTCACTGCCATGTTTATGCCAGTATAGACACACTTGATTCCCTTACAGAGACATATGAATACATAGGTTTTAAGATTCTTACTAGTCAGATATATTCCTTTGCGTGGAATATGGTGTTTTGAGTCCCTTTTACTGAGGAAGGTGTAGGTGTTTACTATTCCTTATTTGGTTTTTGGAACGGTACCTTTGCTAATATCAAACTCTGCTTTTATGCATCACCCCACCACTCCTTCCCCCTTAAGCAGGCATAAGAGTGTTTTCTCAGTGTGAGACTCTATTTTCTTTCCTTACTCAGTTCATGTGTAGCCATGTATACAGGACCTTCATAAGTGATATCTTATGACAAGTTTCTTTTTTGTGTTACTTATTTCACTTAGAATCATCGTACGTGAATCTACTCATTTTGCTGCTACTGGCCTAATGACATTGATTTCATGGCTGAGGGATATTCCATCGTACGTAAGTACCATAATTTCTTGAACCATTTTTGTCTTTCCTGGGATATGTAAGGTGTACCCAAGTTGAGGTTCTTGTGAGCAGTGCAGCCCTAAATTTTGGGGTGGATCTCTCTTATTGATTATCAGTTTTCCTAAGGTATATTCCCTAGACTGGAAGTGCCCTTGGCTCTGAAGCTCTGTTGCTTACTTGTTTTTCGGGAACACAATGCACTCCTCCAGAGAGGCAGTTGGCAATTTACATCCCTCCCATCAACATAACAAAGCTCCCTGTTCTCCAACGCCTATCTTGCCTTTCCGGTTTTTACACATTTTGTGGATGTCCCTTTTGACCGTTGGAAAGTGATACTTCTTTGTACTCCAGATTTGCATTGCCCACTTGCTTGCTTGGCCAAAAAGGGCGTATGCGTTTTCTCCTGAATATCTATAGGGGAAAACACATACGCCGTCTTTGGCCTAGTGCATAATGGTTGATGTTGTGCCCCTCTTCCTGTGATTTAAAAGTGATTCCAACGTACGTCTTGAAATCTGTTTCCTTCTATTGTGCCTCGCTTTCAAGTCCGCCTCGTTGCTTTCTCTCAACAGATTTTTGGACGATAGTTGTCCTTTATTTCTCTGCCAGTTTGTGAATTGCTCTGCTCATGAGCTTCATTTTTCAACTCGTTTTTGTGAGCTGACCACAAGTCCAAAATTTTGGTTCAGGACCTATACTGCTGTCCGGTGGGTGGCTGAGACTTTGGTTAATTCTTCTTCATGCCGGGAAATTAGAGTGACATGTGCCCATCCAAATGCCTAACAGCTACTCTCTCATTGGTTCTCCCTCTTCCCTTTCATCCTCTGCCAAATTGGCAACCTGTGCGAACCAGGAGGTTAAAGGGGCTGTCTCTCCAAGGTGGGAGATTGATAGTAAAGCAGTTGGAAAGTCAAACCGGAGCACCAGGAGAGGGAGTATTCGTTGAGTTTTAGAAACCTTTCGTATTCACAGTGTGTCCATTCTCTAGGTTTCCCATACATGTTATAGCTGTAGTAATATTCCCTTCAACCTGGAGAGTTGGGACCCATGGAATGGGTGCCATGCATTATTGCTTTAAAGGGTCTGCATTTGATCACCCAATCTCACCAATCCTCTCAGTCCCAAGTGTCCAGCCTCATGCCACATCCAGCTGTCATTGTAGACAGGGTCATTCCAGGTTGCATCAGAGACCCTGAAGGAATTGCAAAGAATTTCCCTGTTTCTTTGTTTTGTTTTTGAAATTCCATTTTATAGTGGGTTTGAGGTGATTCTCACTGCCATGTTTATGTCAGTCTAGACACACTTGATTCCCTTACGGAGACTTATCAATACGTAGGTTTTAAGATTCTTACTAGTCAGATCTATTCCTCTGCGGGAAATATGGGGTTTTGAGTCCCTTTCACTGAGGAAGCTGTAGGTCCTGTCTATTCCATAGTTGGTTTGTGGAACGGTACCTGTGCTTATATCAAACTCTGGTTTGATGCATCACCCCACCTCTCCTTCCCCCTTAAGCAGGCATAAGAGTGTTTTCTAAATGTGAGACTCTGTTCTCTTTCCTAACTCAGTTCATGTGTATCCATGTTTACAGGATCTTCCTAAGTGATATCTTATGAGAAGTTTCTTTTTCTGTGTGACTTATTTCACTTAGAATCATCGTACCTGAATCCACTCAGTTTGCTGCTACTGGTCTTATGACATTGATTTCATGGCTGAGGGATATTCCATCGTACGTAAGTTCCACAATTTTTTGAACCATTTTTATATTTCCTGGGATATTTAAGGTGTACCCAAGTTGAGGTTCTTGTAAGCAGTGCAGCCCTAAATTTGTGGGTGGCTCTGTCTTACTGATTTTCAGTTTTCCCAAGGTATATTCCCTAGACTGGAAGTGCCCTTGGCTCTGTAGCTCTGTTGTTTACTTGTTTTAGGGAACACAATGCACTCCTCCAGTGAGGCAGTTGGCAACTTACATGGCGCCCATCAGCATAACAAGGCTCCCTGTTCTCCAGGGCCTGTCTTGCCTTTCTAGTTTTTACACATTTAGTGGATGTCCCTTTTGAACGGTGGGAAGTGATACTTCTTTGTAGTGGAGATTTGCATTGCCCGCTTGCTTGCTTGGCCAAAAAGGGTGTATGCGTTTTCTCCTGAATATATTCAGGAGAAAACGCACATGCCCTTTTTGGCCAAGTGCATCATTGTCGAAGTAGTGCCCCTCTTCCTGTGCTTTTCAGGCGATGCCAACGTACCTCTTGAAATCTGTTTCCTGCTATTCTGCCTCGCTTTCGAGTCCGCCTCGTTGCCTTCCCTCAGGAGATTTTTGGACGATAGTTGGCCTTTATTACTCTGCCAGTTTGTGAGTTGCTGTGCCCCTGAGCTCCATTTTTCAACTCGTTTTTTGTGAGCTGAACACAAGTCCAAAATTTTGGTTCAGGACCTATACTGGTTCCTGGTGGGTGGCTGAGACTTTGGTTAATTCTTCTTCCTGCCTGGAAATTAGAGTGACATGTGCCCATCCAAATGCCTAACAGCTACTCTCTCATTGGTTCTCCCTCTTCCCTTTCATCCTCTGCCAAATTGGCAACCTGTGCGAACCAGGAGGTTAAAGGGGCTGTCTCTCCAAGTTGGGAGATTGATAGTAAAGCAGTTGGAAAGTCAAACAGGAGCACCAGGAGTGGGACTATTCGTTGAGTTTTAGAAACCTTTCATATTCACAGTGTGTCCATTCTCTAGGATTCCCGTACATGTTATAGCTGTAGTAATATTCCCTTCAACCTTGAGAGTTGGGACCCATGGAATGGGTGCCATGCATTACTGCTTTAAGGTTCTGCATTTTCTCACCCAGTCTCACAAATCCTCTCAGTCCCAAGTGTCCAGCCTCATGCCACATCCAGGTGTCACTGTAGAGAGGGTCATTCCAGGTTGAATCAGAGACCCTGAAGGAACTGTAAAGAATTTCCCTGTTTCTTTGTTTTGTATTTGAAGGTCCTTTTTATAGAGGGTTTGAGCTGATTCTTGATGCCATGTTTATGCCAGTCTAGACACACTTGATTCCCTTACGGAGACATATCAATACATATGTTTTAAGATACTTACTAGTCAGATCTATTCCTTTGCGGGAAATATGGGGTTTTGAGTCCCTTTCACTGACAAGGTGTAGGTCTTGTCTATTCCATAGTTGGTTTTTGGAACGGTACCTCTGCTTACATCAAACTCTGGTTGATGCATCACCCCACCTCTC
The DNA here is from genome assembly GCF_964341445.2 of Mesoplodon mirus. Taxonomy (NCBI): domain Eukaryota; kingdom Metazoa; phylum Chordata; class Mammalia; order Artiodactyla; family Ziphiidae; genus Mesoplodon; species Mesoplodon mirus. The sequence continues at coordinate 64,882 of NW_028295323.1, forward strand.
CTTCCCCCTTAAGCAGGCATAAGAGTGTTTTCTAAATGTGAGACTCTGTTCTCTTTCCTAACTCAGTTCATGTGTAGCCATGTTTACAGGATCTTCCTAAGTGATATCTTATGATAAGTTTCGTTTTCTGTGTGACTTATTTCACTTAGAATCATCGTACCTGAATCCACTCATTTTGCTGCTACTGGTCTTATGACATTGATTTCATGGCTGAGGGATATTCCATCGTACATAAGTTCCACAATTTTTTGAACCATTTTTATATTTCCTGGGATATTTAAGGTGTACCCAAGTTGAGATTCTTGTAAGCAGTGCAGCCCTAAATTTGGGGGTGGCTCTGTCTTTTTGATTTTCAGTTTTCCCAAGGTATATTCCCTAGACTGGAAGTGCCCTTGGATCTGTAGCTCTGTTGTTTACTTGTTTTAGGGAACACAATGCACCCCTCCAGTGAGGCATTTGGCAACTTACATTCCGTACATCAGCATAACAAGGCTCCCTGTTCTCCAGGGCCTGTCTTGCTTTTCTGGTTTTTACACATTTTGTGGATGTCCCTTTTGACCGGTGGGAAGTGATACTTCTTTGTAATGCAGATTTGCATTGCCAGCTTGCTTGCTTGGCCAAAAAGGGCGTATGCGTTTTCTCCTGAATATATTCAGGAGAAAACGCATACGCCCTTTTTGGCCAAGTGCATCATTGTCGAAGTTGTGCCCCACTTCCTGCGCTTTACAGGCGATTCCAACGTAACTCTTGAAATCTGTTTCCTGCTATTCTGCCTCGCATTCGAGTCCGCCTCGTTGTCTTCCCTCAACAGATTTTTGGACGATAGTTGGCCTTGATTACTCTGCCAGTTTGTGAATTGCTGTGCCCATGAGCTCCATTATTCAACTCGTTTTCTGTGAGGTGAACGCAAGTCCAAAATTTTAGTTCAGGACCTATACTGGTTCCCGGTGGGTGGCTGAGACATTGGTTAATTCTTCTTCCTGCTGGGAAATTAGAGTGTCATGTGCCCATGCAAAGGACTAACAGCTACTCTCTCATTGGTTCTCCCTCTTCCCTTTCATACTCTGCCAAATTGGCAACCTGTGCGAACCAGGAGGTCAAAGGGGCTCTCTCTCCATGTTGAGAGATTGATAGTAAAGCAGTTGGAAAGTCAAACCGGAGCACCAGGAGAGGGACTATTCGTTGAGTTTTAGAAACCTTTCATGTTTACAGTGTGTCCATTCTCTAGGTTTCCCGTACATGTTATAGCTGTAGTAATATTCCCTTCAACCTGGAGAGTTGGGACCCATGGAATGGGTGCCATGCATTACTGCTTTAAAGGGTCTGAATTTGCTCACCCAATCTCACCAATCCTCTCAGTCCCAAGTGTCCAGCCTCATGCCACATCCAGCTGTCATTGTAGATAGGGTCATGCCAGGTTGCATCAGAGACCCTGAAGGAATTGTAAAGAATTTCCCTGTTTCTTTGTTTTGTTTTTGAAATTCCTTTTTAGAGTGGGTTTGAGCTGATTCTCATTGCCATGTTTATGCCAGTCTAGACGCACTTGATTCCCTTACGGAGACATATCAATACATAGGTTTTAAGATTCTTACTAGTCAGATCTATTCCTCTGCGGGAAATATGGGGTTTTGAGTCCCTTTCACTGAGGAAGGTGTAGGTCTTGTCTATTCCATAGTTGGTTTTTGGAACGGTACCTGTGCTTATATCAAACTCTGGTTTGATGCATCACCCCACCTCTCCTTCCCCCTTAAGCAGGCATAAGAGTGTTTTTTAAATATGAGACTCTGTTCTCTTTCCTAACTCAGTTCATGTGTAGCCATGTTTACAGGATCTTCCTAAGTGATATCTTATGATAAGTTTCTTTTTCTGTGTGACTTATTTCACTTAGAATCATCGTACCTGAATCCACTCATTTTGCTGCTACTGGTCTTATGACATTGATTTCATGGCTGAGGGATATTCCATCGTACATAAGTTCCACAATTTTTTGAACCATTTTTATATTTCCTGGGATATTTAAGGTGTACCCAAGTTGAGGTTCTTGTAAGCAGTGGAGCCCTATATTTGGGGGTGGTTCTGTCTTACTGATTTTCAGTTTTCCCAAGGTATATTCCCTAGACTGGAAGTGCCGTTGGCTCTGTAGCTCTGTTGTTTACTTGTTTTAGGGAACACAATGCACCCATCCAGTGAGGCATTTGGCAACTTACATCCCGCCCATCAGCATAACAAGGCTCCCTGTTCTCCAGGGCCTGTCTTGCCTTTCTGGTTTTTACACATTTTGTGGATGTCCCTTTGGACCGGTGGGAAGTGATACTTCTTTGTAGTGCAGATTTGCCTTGCCCCCTTGCTTGCTTGGCCAAAAAGGGCGTATGCGTTTTCTCCTGAATATATTCAGGAGAAAACGCATACGCCCTTTTTGGCCAAGTGCATCATTGTCGAAGTTGTGCCCCTCTTCCTGTGCTTTACAGGCGATGCCAACGTACCTCTTGAAATCTGTTTCCTGCTATTCTGCCTCACCTTCGAGTCCGCCTCGTTGCCTTCCCTCAACAGATTTTTGGACGATAGTTGTCCTTTATTACTCTGCCAGTTTGTGAGTTGCTGTGCCCCTGAGCTCCATTTTTCAACTCGTTTTTTGTGAGCTGAACGCACGTCCAAAATTTTGGTTCAGGACCTATACTGGTTCCTGGTGGGTGGCTGAGACTTTGGTTAATTCTTCTTCCTGCCTGGAAATTAGAGTGACATGTGCCCATCCAAATGCCTAACAGCTACTCTCTCATTGGTTCTCCCTCTTCCCTTTCATCCTCTGCCAAATTGGCAACCTGTGCGAACCAGGAGGTTAAAGGGGCTGTCTCTCCAAGTTGGGAGATTGATAGTAAAGCAGTTGGAAAGTCAAACAGGAGCACCAGGAGTGGGACTATTCGTTGAGTTTTAGAAACCTTTCATATTCACAGTGTGTCCATTCTCTAGGATTCCCGTACATGTTATAGCTGTAGTAATATTCCCTTCAACCTTGAGAGTTGGGACCCATGGAATGGGTGCCATGCATTACTGCTTTAAGGTTCTGCATTTTCTCACCCAGTCTCACAAATCCTCTCAGTCCCAAGTGTCCAGCCTCATGCCACATCCAGGTGTCATTGTAGAGAGGGTCATTCCAGGTTGAATCAGAGACCCTGAAGGAACTGTAAAGAATTTCCCTGTTTCTTTGTTTTGTATTTGAAGGTCCTTTTTATAGAGGGTTTGAGCTGATTCTTGATGCCATGTTTATGCCAGTCTAGACACACTTGATTCCCTTACGGAGACATATCAATACATATGTTTTAAGATACTTACTAGTCAGATCTATTCCTTTGCGGGAAATATGGGGTTTTGAGTCCCTTTCACTGACAAGGTGTAGGTCTTGTCTATTCCATAGTTGGTTTTTGGAACGGTACCTCTGCTTACATCAAACTCTGGTTGATGCATCACCCCACCTCTCCTTCCCCCTTAAGCAGGCATAAGAGTGTTTTCTAAATGTGAGACTCTGTTCTCTTTCCTAACTCAGTTCATGTGTAGCCATGTTTACAGGATCTTCCTAAGTGATATCTTATGATAAGTTTCGTTTTCTGTGTGACTTATTTCACTTAGAATCATCGTACCTGAATCCACTCATTTTGCTGCTACTGGTCTTATGACATTGATTTCATGGCTGAGGGATATTCCATCGTACATAAGTTCCACAATTTTTTGAACCATTTTTATATTTCCTGGGATATTTAAGGTGTACCCAAGTTGAGATTCTTGTAAGCAGTGCAGCCCTAAATTTGGGGGTGGCTCTGTCTTTTTGATTTTCAGTTTTCCCAAGGTATATTCCCTAGACTGGAAGTGCCCTTGGATCTGTAGCTCTGTTGTTTACTTGTTTTAGGGAACACAATGCACCCCTCCAGTGAGGCATTTGGCAACTTACATTCCATACATCAGCATAACAAGGCTCCCTGTTCTCCAGGGCCTGTCTTGCTTTTCTGGTTTTTACACATTTTGTGGATGTCCCTTTTGACCGGTGGGAAGTGATACTTCTTTGTAATGCAGATTTGCATTGCCAGCTTGCTTGCTTGGCCAAAAAGGGCGTATGCGTTTTCTCCTGAATATATTCAGGAGAAAACGCATACGCCCTTTTTGGCCAAGTGCATCATTGTCGAAGTTGTGCCCCACTTCCTGCGCTTTACAGGCGATTCCAACGTAACTCTTGAAATCTGTTTCCTGCTATTCTGCCTCGCATTCGAGTCCGCCTCGTTGTCTTCCCTCAACAGATTTTTGGACGATAGTTGGCCTTGATTACTCTGCCAGTTTGTGAATTGCTGTGCCCATGAGCTCCATTATTCAACTCGTTTTCTGTGAGGTGAACGCAAGTCCAAAATTTTAGTTCAGGACCTATACTGGTTCCCGGTGGGTGGCTGAGACATTGGTTAATTCTTCTTCCTGCTGGGAAATTAGAGTGTCATGTGCCCATGCAAAGGACTAACAGCTACTCTCTCATTGGTTCTCCCTCTTCCCTTTCATACTCTGCCAAATTGGCAACCTGTGCGAACCAGGAGGTCAAAGGGGCTCTCTCTCCATGTTGAGAGATTGATAGTAAAGCAGTTGGAAAGTCAAACCGGAGCACCAGGAGAGGGACTATTCGTTGAGTTTTAGAAACCTTTCATGTTTACAGTGTGTCCATTCTCTAGGTTTCCCGTACATGTTATAGCTGTAGTAATATTCCCTTCAACCTGGAGAGTTGGGACCCATGGAATGGGTGCCATGCATTACTGCTTTAAAGGGTCTGAATTTGCTCACCCAATCTCACCAATCCTCTCAGTCCCAAGTGTCCAGCCTCATGCCACATCCAGCTGTCATTGTAGATAGGGTCATGCCAGGTTGCATCAGAGACCCTGAAGGAATTGTAAAGAATTTCCCTGTTTCTTTGTTTTGTTTTTGAAATTCCTTTTTAGAGTGGGTTTGAGCTGATTCTCACTGCCATGTTTATGCCAGTCTAGACGCACTTGATTCCCTTATGGAGACATATCAATACATAGGTTTTAAGATTCTTACTAGTCAGATCTATTCCTCTGCGGGAAATATGGGGTTTTGAGTCCCTTTCACTGAGGAAGGTGTAGGTCTTGTCTATTCCATAGTTGGTTTTTGGAACGGTACCTGTGCTTATATCAAACTCTGGTTTGATGCATCACCCCACCTCTCCTTCCCCCTTAAGCAGGCATAAGAGTGTTTTCTAAATGTGAGACTCTGTTCTCTTGCCTAACTCAGTTCATGTGTAGCCATGTTTACAGGATCTTCCTAAGTGATATCTTATGATAAGTTTCTTTTTCTGTGTGACTTATTTCACTTAGAATCATCGTACCTGAATCCACTCATTTTGCTGCTACTGGTCTTATGACATTGATTTCATGGCTGAGGGATATTCCATCGTACATAAGTTCCACAATTTTTTGAACCATTTTTATATTTCCTGGGATATTTAAGGTGTACCCAAGTTGAGGTTCTTGTAAGCAGTGCAGCCCTATATTTGGGGGTGGCTCTGTCTTACTGATTTTCAGTTTTCCCAAGGTATATTCCCTAGACTGGAAGTGCCGTTGGCTCTGTAGCTCTGTTGTTTACTTGTTTTAGGGAACACAATGCACCCATCCAGTGAGGCATTTGGCAACTTACATCCCGCCCATCAGCATAACAAGGCTCCCTGTTCTCCAGGGCCTGTCTTGCCTTTCTGGTTTTTACACATTTTGTGGATGTCCCTTTGGACCGGTGGGAAGTGATACTTCTTTGTTGTGCAGATTTGCCTTGCCCCCTTGCTTGCTTGGCCAAAAAGGGCGTATGCGTTTTCTCCTGAATATATTCAGGAGAAAACGCATACGCCCTTTTTGGCCAAGTGCATCATTGTCGAAGTTGTGCCCCTCTTCCTGTGCTTTACAGGCGATGCCAACGTACCTCTTGAAATCTGTTTCCTGCTATTCTGCCTCACCTTCGAGTCCGCCTCGTTGCCTTCCCTCAACAGATTTTTGGACGATAGTTGTCCTTTATTACTCTGCCAGTTTGTGAGTTGCTGTGCCCCTGAGCTCCATTTTTCAACTCGTTTTTTGTGAGCTGAACGCAAGTCCAAAATTTTGGTTCAGGACCTATACTGGTTCCTGGTGGGTGGCTGAGACTTTGGTTAATTCTTCTTCCTGCCTGGAAATTAGAGTGACATGTGCCCATCCAAATGCCTAACAGCTACTCTCTCATTGGTTCTCCCTCTTCCCTTTCATCCTCTGCCAAATTGGCAACCTGTGCGAACCAGGAGGTTAAAGGGGCTGTCTCTCCAAGTTGGGAGATTGATAGTAAAGCAGTTGGAAAGTCAAACAGGAGCACCAGGAGTGGGACTATTCGTTGAGTTTTAGAAACCTTTCATATTCACAGTGTGTCCATTCTCTAGGATTCCCGTACATGTTATAGCTGTAGTAATATTCCCTTCAACCTTGAGAGTTGGGACCCATGGAATGGGTGCCATGCATTACTGCTTTAAGGTTCTGCATTTTCTCACCCAGTCTCACAAATCCTCTCAGTCCCAAGTGTCCAGCCTCATGCCACATCCAGGTGTCATTGTAGAGAGGGTCATTCCAGGTTGAATCAGAGACCCTGAAGGAACTGTAAAGAATTTCCCTGTTTCTTTGTTTTGTATTTGAAGGTCCTTTTTATAGAGGGTTTGAGCTGATTCTTGATGCCATGTTTATGCCAGTCTAGACACACTTGATTCCCTTACGGAGACATATCAATACATATGTTTTAAGATACTTACTAGTCAGATCTATTCCTTTGCGGGAAATATGGGGTTTTGAGTCCCTTTCACTGACAAGGTGTAGGTCTTGTCTATTCCATAGTTGGTTTTTGGAACGGTACCTCTGCTTACATCAAACTCTGGTTGATGCATCACCCCACCTCTCCTTCCCCCTTAAGCAGGCATAAGAGTGTTTTCTAAATGTGAGACTCTGTTCTCTTTCCTAACTCAGTTCATGTGTAGCCATGTTTACAGGATCTTCCTAAGTGATATCTTATGATAAGTTTCGTTTTCTGTGTGACTTATTTCACTTAGAATCATCGTACCTGAATCCACTCATTTTGCTGCTACTGGTCTTATGACATTGATTTCATGGCTGAGGGATATTCCATCGTACATAAGTTCCACAATTTTTTGAACCATTTTTATATTTCCTGGGATATTTAAGGTGTACCCAAGTTGAGATTCTTGTAAGCAGTGCAGCCCTAAATTTGGGGGTGGCTCTGTCTTTTTGATTTTCAGTTTTCCCAAGGTATATTCCCTAGACTGGAAGTGCCCTTGGATCTGTAGCTCTGTTGTTTACTTGTTTTAGGGAACACAATGCACCCCTCCAGTGAGGCATTTGGCAACTTACATTCCGTACATCAGCATAACAAGGCTCCCTGTTCTCCAGGGCCTGTCTTGCTTTTCTGGTTTTTACACATTTTGTGGATGTCCCTTTGGACCGGTGGGAAGTGATACTTCTTTGTTGTGCAGATTTGCCTTGCCCCCTTGCTTGCTTGGCCAAAAAGGGCGTATGCGTTTTCTCCTGAATATATTCAGGAGAAAACGCATACGCCCTTTTTGGCCAAGTGCATCATTGTCGAAGTTGTGCCCCTCTTCCTGTGCTTTACAGGCGATGCCAACGTACCTCTTGAAATCTGTTTCCTGCTATTCTGCCTCACCTTCGAGTCCGCCTCGTTGCCTTCCCTCAACAGATTTTTGGACGATAGTTGTCCTTTATTACTCTGCCAGTTTGTGAGTTGCTGTGCCCCTGAGCTCCATTTTTCAACTCGTTTTTTGTGAGCTGAACGCAAGTCCAAAATTTTGGTTCAGGACCTATACTGGTTCCTGGTGGGTGGCTGAGACTTTGGTTAATTCTTCTTCCTGCCTGGAAATTAGAGTGACATGTGCCCATCCAAATGCCTAACAGCTACTCTCTCATTGGTTCTCCCTCTTCCCTTTCATCCTCTGCCAAATTGGCAACCTGTGCGAACCAGGAGGTTAAAGGGGCTGTCTCTCCAAGTTGGGAGATTGATAGTAAAGCAGTTGGAAAGTCAAACAGGAGCACCAGGAGTGGGACTATTCGTTGAGTTTTAGAAACCTTTCATATTCACAGTGTGTCCATTCTCTAGGATTCCCGTACATGTTATAGCTGTAGTAATATTCCCTTCAACCTTGAGAGTTGGGACCCATGGAATGGGTGCCATGCATTACTGCTTTAAGGTTCTGCATTTTCTCACCCAGTCTCACAAATCCTCTCAGTCCCAAGTGTCCAGCCTCATGCCACATCCAGGTGTCATTGTAGAGAGGGTCATTCCAGGTTGAATCAGAGACCCTGAAGGAACTGTAAAGAATTTCCCTGTTTCTTTGTTTTGTATTTGAAGGTCCTTTTTATAGAGGGTTTGAGCTGATTCTTGATGCCATGTTTATGCCAGTCTAGACACACTTGATTCCCTTACGGAGACATATCAATACATATGTTTTAAGATACTTACTAGTCAGATCTATTCCTTTGCGGGAAATATGGGGTTTTGAGTCCCTTTCACTGACAAGGTGTAGGTCTTGTCTATTCCATAGTTGGTTTTTGGAACGGTACCTCTGCTTACATCAAACTCTGGTTGATGCATCACCCCACCTCTCCTTCCCCCTTAAGCAGGCATAAGAGTGTTTTCTAAATGTGAGACTCTGTTCTCTTTCCTAACTCAGTTCATGTGTAGCCATGTTTACAGGATCTTCCTAAGTGATATCTTATGATAAGTTTCGTTTTCTGTGTGACTTATTTCACTTAGAATCATCGTACCTGAATCCACTCATTTTGCTGCTACTGGTCTTATGACATTGATTTCATGGCTGAGGGATATTCCATCGTACATAAGTTCCACAATTTTTTGAACCATTTTTATATTTCCTGGGATATTTAAGGTGTACCCAAGTTGAGATTCTTGTAAGCAGTGCAGCCCTAAATTTGGGGGTGGCTCTGTCTTTTTGATTTTCAGTTTTCCCAAGGTATATTCCCTAGACTGGAAGTGCCCTTGGATCTGTAGCTCTGTTGTTTACTTGTTTTAGGGAACACAATGCACCCCTCCAGTGAGGCATTTGGCAACTTACATTCCGTACATCAGCATAACAAGGCTCCCTGTTCTCCAGGGCCTGTCTTGCTTTTCTGGTTTTTACACATTTTGTGGATGTCCCTTTTGACCGGTGGGAAGTGATACTTCTTTGTAATGCAGATTTGCATTGCCAGCTTGCTTGCTTGGCCAAAAAGGGCGTATGCGTTTTCTCCTGAATATATTCAGGAGAAAACGCATACGCCCTTTTTGGCCAAGTGCATCATTGTCGAAGTTGTGCCCCACTTCCTGCGCTTTACAGGCGATTCCAACGTAACTCTTGAAATCTGTTTCCTGCTATTCTGCCTCGCATTCGAGTCCGCCTCGTTGTCTTCCCTCAACAGATTTTTGGACGATAGTTGGCCTTGATTACTCTGCCAGTTTGTGAATTGCTGTGCCCATGAGCTCCATTATTCAACTCGTTTTCTGTGAGGTGAACGCAAGTCCAAAATTTTAGTTCAGGACCTATACTGGTTCCCGGTGGGTGGCTGAGACATTGGTTAATTCTTCTTCCTGCTGGGAAATTAGAGTGTCATGTGCCCATGCAAAGGACTAACAGCTACTCTCTCATTGGTTCTCCCTCTTCCCTTTCATACTCTGCCAAATTGGCAACCTGTGCGAACCAGGAGGTCAAAGGGGCTCTCTCTCCATGTTGAGAGATTGATAGTAAAGCAGTTGGAAAGTCAAACCGGAGCACCAGGAGAGGGACTATTCGTTGAGTTTTAGAAACCTTTCATGTTTACAGTGTGTCCATTCTCTAGGTTTCCCGTACATGTTATAGCTGTAGTAATATTCCCTTCAACCTGGAGAGTTGGGACCCATGGAATGGGTGCCATGCATTACTGCTTTAAAGGGTCTGAATTTGCTCACCCAATCTCACCAATCCTCTCAGTCCCAAGTGTCCAGCCTCATGCCACATCCAGCTGTCATTGTAGATAGGGTCATGCCAGGTTGCATCAGAGACCCTGAAGGAATTGTAAAGAATTTCCCTGTTTCTTTGTTTTGTTTTTGAAATTCCTTTTTAGAGTGGGTTTGAGCTGATTCTCACTGCCATGTTTATGCCAGTCTAGACGCACTTGATTCCCTTACGGAGACATATCAATACATAGGTTTTAAGATTCTTACTAGTCAGATCTATTCCTCTGCGGGAAATATGGGGTTTTGAGTCCCTTTCACTGAGGAAGGTGTAGGTCTTGTCTATTCCATAGTTGGTTTTTGGAACGGTACCTGTGCTTATATCAAACTCTGGTTTGATGCATCACCCCACCTCTCCTTCCCCCTTAAGCAGGCATAAGAGTGTTTTCTAAATGTGAGACTCTGTTCTCTTGCCTAACTCAGTTCATGTGTAGCCATGTTTACAGGATCTTCCTAAGTGATATCTTATGATAAGTTTCTTTTTCTGTGTGACTTATTTCACTTAGAATCATCGTACCTGAATCCACTCATTTTGCTGCTACTGGTCTTATGACATTGATTTCATGGCTGAGGGATATTCCATCGTACATAAGTTCCACAATTTTTTGAACCATTTTTATATTTCCTGGGATATTTAAGGTGTACCCAAGTTGAGGTTCTTGTAAGCAGTGCAGCCCTATATTTGGGGGTGGCTCTGTCTTACTGATTTTCAGTTTTCCCAAGGTATATTCCCTAGACTGGAAGTGCCGTTGGCTCTGTAGCTCTGTTGTTTACTTGTTTTAGGGAACACAATGCACCCATCCAGTGAGGCATTTGGCAACTTACATCCCGCCCATCAGCATAACAAGGCTCCCTGTTCTCCAGGGCCTGTCTTGCCTTTCTGGTTTTTACACATTTTGTGGATGTCCCTTTGGACCGGTGGGAAGTGATACTTCTTTGTTGTGCAGATTTGCCTTGCCCCCTTGCTTGCTTGGCCAAAAAGGGCGTATGCGTTTTCTCCTGAATATATTCAGGAGAAAACGCATACGCCCTTTTTGGCCAAGTGCATCATTGTCGAAGTTGTGCCCCTCTTCCTGTGCTTTACAGGCGATGCCAACGTACCTCTTGAAATCTGTTTCCTGCTATTCTGCCTCACCTTCGAGTCCGCCTCGTTGCCTTCCCTCAACAGATTTTTGGACGATAGTTGTCCTTTATTACTCTGCCAGTTTGTGAGTTGCTGTGCCCCTGAGCTCCATTTTTCAACTCGTTTTTTGTGAGCTGAACGCAAGTCCAAAATTTTGGTTCAGGACCTATACTGGTTCCTGGTGGGTGGCTGAGACTTTGGTTAATTCTTCTTCCTGCCTGGAAATTAGAGTGACATGTGCCCATCCAAATGCCTAACAGCTACTCTCTCATTGGTTCTCCCTCTTCCCTTTCATCCTCTGCCAAATTGGCAACCTGTGCGAACCAGGAGGTTAAAGGGGCTGTCTCTCCAAGTTGGGAGATTGATAGTAAAGCAGTTGGAAAGTCAAACAGGAGCACCAGGAGTGGGACTATTCGTTGAGTTTTAGAAACCTTTCATATTCACAGTGTGTCCATTCTCTAGGATTCCCGTACATGTTATAGCTGTAGTAATATTCCCTTCAACCTTGAGAGTTGGGACCCATGGAATGGGTGCCATGCATTACTGCTTTAAGGTTCTGCATTTTCTCACCCAGTCTCACAAATCCTCTCAGTCCCAAGTGTCCAGCCTCATGCCACATCCAGGTGTCATTGTAGAGAGGGTCATTCCAGGTTGAATCAGAGACCCTGAAGGAACTGTAAAGAATTTCCCTGTTTCTTTGTTTTGTATTTGAAGGTCCTTTTTATAGAGGGTTTGAGCTGATTCTTGATGCCATGTTTATGCCAGTCTAGACACACTTGATTCCCTTACGGAGACATATCAATACATATGTTTTAAGATACTTACTAGTCAGATCTATTCCTTTGCGGGAAATATGGGGTTTTGAGTCCCTTTCACTGACAAGGTGTAGGTCTTGTCTATTCCATAGTTGGTTTTTGGAACGGTACCTCTGCTTACATCAAACTCTGGTTGATGCATCACCCCACCTCTCCTTCCCCCTTAAGCAGGCATAAGAGTGTTTTCTAAATGTGAGACTCTGTTCTCTTTCCTAACTCAGTTCATGTGTAGCCATGTTTACAGGATCTTCCTAAGTGATATCTTATGATAAGTTTCTTTTTCTGTGTGACTTATTTCACTTAGAATCATCGTACCTGAATCCACTCATTTTGCTGCTACTGGTCTTATGACATTGATTTCATGGCTGAGGGATATTCCATCGTACGTAAGTACCACAATTTTTTGAACCATTTTTATATTTCCTGGGAAATTTAAGGTGTACCCAAGTTGAGGTTCTTGTAAGCAGTGCAGCCCTAAATTTGGGGGTGGCTCTGTCTTTTTGATTTTCAGTTTTCCCAAGGTATATTCCCTAGACTGGAAGTGCCCTTGGATCTGTAGCTCTGTTGTTTACTTGTTTTAGGGAACACAATGCACCCCTCCAGTGAGGCATTTGGCAACTTACATTCCGTACATCAGCATAACAAGGCTCCCTGTTCTCCAGGGCCTGTCTTGCTTTTCTGGTTTTTACACATTTTGTGGATGTCCCTTTTGACCGGTGGGAAGTGATACTTCTTTGTAATGCAGATTTGCATTGCCAGCTTGCTTGCTTGGCCAAAAAGGGCGTATGCGTTTTCTCCTGAATATATTCAGGAGAAAACGCATACGCCCTTTTTGGCCAAGTGCATCATTGTCGAAGTTGTGCCCCACTTCCTGCGCTTTACAGGCGATTCCAACGTAACTCTTGAAATCTGTTTCCTGCTATTCTGCCTCGCATTCGAGTCCGCCTCGTTGTCTTCCCTCAACAGATTTTTGGACGATAGTTGGCCTTGATTACTCTGCCAGTTTGTGAATTGCTGTGCCCATGAGCTCCATTATTCAACTCGTTTTCTGTGAGGTGAACGCAAGTCCAAAATTTTAGTTCAGGACCTATACTGGTTCCCGGTGGGTGGCTGAGACATTGGTTAATTCTTCTTCCTGCTGGGAAATTAGAGTGTCATGTGCCCATGCAAAGGACTAACAGCTACTCTCTCATTGGTTCTCCCTCTTCCCTTTCATACTCTGCCAAATTGGCAACCTGTGCGAACCAGGAGGTCAAAGGGGCTCTCTCTCCATGTTGAGAGATTGATAGTAAAGCAGTTGGAAAGTCAAACCGGAGCACCAGGAGAGGGACTATTCGTTGAGTTTTAGAAACCTTTCATGTTTACAGTGTGTCCATTCTCTAGGTTTCCCGTACATGTTATAGCTGTAGTAATATTCCCTTCAACCTGGAGAGTTGGGACCCATGGAATGGGTGCCATGCATTACTGCTTTAAAGGGTCTGAATTTGCTCACCCAATCTCACCAATCCTCTCAGTCCCAAGTGTCCAGCCTCATGCCACATCCAGCTGTCATTGTAGATAGGGTCATGCCAGGTTGCATCAGAGACCCTGAAGGAATTGTAAAGAATTTCCCTGTTTCTTTGTTTTGTTTTTGAAATTCCTTTTTAGAGTGGGTTTGAGCTGATTCTCACTGCCATGTTTATGCCAGTCTAGACGCACTTGATTCCCTTACGGAGACATATCAATACATAGGTTTTAAGATTCTTACTAGTCAGATCTATTCCTCTGCGGGAAATATGGGGTTTTGAGTCCCTTTCACTGAGGAAGGTGTAGGTCTTGTCTATTCCATAGTTGGTTTTTGGAACGGTACCTGTGCTTATATCAAACTCTGGTTTGATGCATCACCCCACCTCTCCTTCCCCCTTAAGCAGGCATAAGAGTGTTTTCTAAATGTGAGACTCTGTTCTCTTGCCTAACTCAGTTCATGTGTAGCCATGTTTACAGGATCTTCCTAAGTGATATCTTATGATAAGTTTCTTTTTCTGTGTGACTTATTTCACTTAGAATCATCGTACCTGAATCCACTCATTTTGCTGCTACTGGTCTTATGACATTGATTTCATGGCTGAGGGATATTCCATCGTACATAAGTTCCACAATTTTTTGAACCATTTTTATATTTCCTGGGATATTTAAGGTGTACCCAAGTTGAGGTTCTTGTAAGCAGTGCAGCCCTATATTTGGGGGTGGCTCTGTCTTACTGATTTTCAGTTTTCCCAAGGTATATTCCCTAGACTGGAAGTGCCGTTGGCTCTGTAGCTCTGTTGTTTACTTGTTTTAGGGAACACAATGCACCCATCCAGTGAGGCATTTGGCAACTTACATCCCGCCCATCAGCATAACAAGGCTCCCTGTTCTCCAGGGCCTGTCTTGCCTTTCTGGTTTTTACACATTTTGTGGATGTCCCTTTGGACCGGTGGGAAGTGATACTTCTTTGTTGTGCAGATTTGCCTTGCCCCCTTGCTTGCTTGGCCAAAAAGGGCGTATGCGTTTTCTCCTGAATATATTCAGGAGAAAACGCATACGCCCTTTTTGGCCAAGTGCATCATTGTCGAAGTTGTGCCCCTCTTCCTGTGCTTTACAGGCGATGCCAACGTACCTCTTGAAATCTGTTTCCTGCTATTCTGCCTCACCTTCGAGTCCGCCTCGTTGCCTTCCCTCAACAGATTTTTGGACGATAGTTGTCCTTTATTACTCTGCCAGTTTGTGAGTTGCTGTGCCCCTGAGCTCCATTTTTCAACTCGTTTTTTGTGAGCTGAACGCAAGTCCAAAATTTTGGTTCAGGACCTATACTGGTTCCTGGTGGGTGGCTGAGACTTTGGTTAATTCTTCTTCCTGCCTGGAAATTAGAGTGACATGTGCCCATCCAAATGCCTAACAGCTACTCTCTCATTGGTTCTCCCTCTTCCCTTTCATCCTCTGCCAAATTGGCAACCTGTGCGAACCAGGAGGTTAAAGGGGCTGTCTCTCCAAGTTGGGAGATTGATAGTAAAGCAGTTGGAAAGTCAAACAGGAGCACCAGGAGTGGGACTATTCGTTGAGTTTTAGAAACCTTTCATATTCACAGTGTGTCCATTCTCTAGGATTCCCGTACATGTTATAGCTGTAGTAATATTCCCTTCAACCTTGAGAGTTGGGACCCATGGAATGGGTGCCATGCATTACTGCTTTAAGGTTCTGCATTTTCTCACCCAGTCTCACAAATCCTCTCAGTCCCAAGTGTCCAGCCTCATGCCACATCCAGGTGTCATTGTAGAGAGGGTCATTCCAGGTTGAATCAGAGACCCTGAAGGAACTGTAAAGAATTTCCCTGTTTCTTTGTTTTGTATTTGAAGGTCCTTTTTATAGAGGGTTTGAGCTGATTCTTGATGCCATGTTTATGCCAGTCTAGACACACTTGATTCCCTTACGGAGACATATCAATACATATGTTTTAAGATACTTACTAGTCAGATCTATTCCTTTGCGGGAAATATGGGGTTTTGAGTCCCTTTCACTGACAAGGTGTAGGTCTTGTCTATTCCATAGTTGGTTTTTGGAACGGTACCTCTGCTTACATCAAACTCTGGTTGATGCATCACCCCACCTCTCCTTCCCCCTTAAGCAGGCATAAGAGTGTTTTCTAAATGTGAGACTCTGTTCTCTTTCCTAACTCAGTTCATGTGTAGCCATGTTTACAGGATCTTCCTAAGTGATATCTTATGATAAGTTTCGTTTTCTGTGTGACTTATTTCACTTAGAATCATCGTACCTGAATCCACTCATTTTGCTGCTACTGGTCTTATGACATTGATTTCATGGCTGAGGGATATTCCATCGTACATAAGTTCCACAATTTTTTGAACCATTTTTATATTTCCTGGGATATTTAAGGTGTACCCAAGTTGAGATTCTTGTAAGCAGTGCAGCCCTAAATTTGGGGGTGGCTCTGTCTTTTTGATTTTCAGTTTTCCCAAGGTATATTCCCTAGACTGGAAGTGCCCTTGGATCTGTAGCTCTGTTGTTTACTTGTTTTAGGGAACACAATGCACCCCTCCAGTGAGGCATTTGGCAACTTACATTCCGTACATCAGCATAACAAGGCTCCCTGTTCTCCAGGGCCTGTCTTGCTTTTCTGGTTTTTACACATTTTGTGGATGTCCCTTTTGACCGGTGGGAAGTGATACTTCTTTGTAATGCAGATTTGCATTGCCAGCTTGCTTGCTTGGCCAAAAAGGGCGTATGCGTTTTCTCCTGAATATATTCAGGAGAAAACGCATACGCCCTTTTTGGCCAAGTGCATCATTGTCGAAGTTGTGCCCCACTTCCTGCGCTTTACAGGCGATTCCAACGTAACTCTTGAAATCTGTTTCCTGCTATTCTGCCTCGCATTCGAGTCCGCCTCGTTGTCTTCCCTCAACAGATTTTTGGACGATAGTTGGCCTTGATTACTCTGCCAGTTTGTGAATTGCTGTGCCCATGAGCTCCATTATTCAACTCGTTTTCTGTGAGGTGAACGCAAGTCCAAAATTTTAGTTCAGGACCTATACTGGTTCCCGGTGGGTGGCTGAGACATTGGTTAATTCTTCTTCCTGCTGGGAAATTAGAGTGTCATGTGCCCATGCAAAGGACTAACAGCTACTCTCTCATTGGTTCTCCCTCTTCCCTTTCATACTCTGCCAAATTGGCAACCTGTGCGAACCAGGAGGTCAAAGGGGCTCTCTCTCCATGTTGAGAGATTGATAGTAAAGCAGTTGGAAAGTCAAACCGGAGCACCAGGAGAGGGACTATTCGTTGAGTTTTAGAAACCTTTCATGTTTACAGTGTGTCCATTCTCTAGGTTTCCCGTACATGTTATAGCTGTAGTAATATTCCCTTCAACCTGGAGAGTTGGGACCCATGGAATGGGTGCCATGCATTACTGCTTTAAAGGGTCTGAATTTGCTCACCCAATCTCACCAATCCTCTCAGTCCCAAGTGTCCAGCCTCATGCCACATCCAGCTGTCATTGTAGATAGGGTCATGCCAGGTTGCATCAGAGACCCTGAAGGAATTGTAAAGAATTTCCCTGTTTCTTTGTTTTGTTTTTGAAATTCCTTTTTAGAGTGGGTTTGAGCTGATTCTCACTGCCATGTTTATGCCAGTCTAGACGCACTTGATTCCCTTACGGAGACATATCAATACATAGGTTTTAAGATTCTTACTAGTCAGATCTATTCCTCTGCGGGAAATATGGGGTTTTGAGTCCCTTTCACTGAGGAAGGTGTAGGTCTTGTCTATTCCATAGTTGGTTTTTGGAACGGTACCTGTGCTTATATCAAACTCTGGTTTGATGCATCACCCCACCTCTCCTTCCCCCTTAAGCAGGCATAAGAGTGTTTTCTAAATGTGAGACTCTGTTCTCTTGCCTAACTCAGTTCATGTGTAGCCATGTTTACAGGATCTTCCTAAGTGATATCTTATGATAAGTTTCTTTTTCTGTGTGACTTATTTCACTTAGAATCATCGTACCTGAATCCACTCATTTTGCTGCTACTGGTCTTATGACATTGATTTCATGGCTGAGGGATATTCCATCGTACATAAGTTCCACAATTTTTTGAACCATTTTTATATTTCCTGGGATATTTAAGGTGTACCCAAGTTGAGGTTCTTGTAAGCAGTGCAGCCCTATATTTGGGGGTGGCTCTGTCTTACTGATTTTCAGTTTTCCCAAGGTATATTCCCTAGACTGGAAGTGCCGTTGGCTCTGTAGCTCTGTTGTTTACTTGTTTTAGGGAACACAATGCACCCATCCAGTGAGGCATTTGGCAACTTACATCCCGCCCATCAGCATAACAAGGCTCCCTGTTCTCCAGGGCCTGTCTTGCCTTTCTGGTTTTTACACATTTTGTGGATGTCCCTTTGGACCGGTGGGAAGTGATACTTCTTTGTTGTGCAGATTTGCCTTGCCCCCTTGCTTGCTTGGCCAAAAAGGGCGTATGCGTTTTCTCCTGAATATATTCAGGAGAAAACGCATACGCCCTTTTTGGCCAAGTGCATCATTGTCGAAGTTGTGCCCCTCTTCCTGTGCTTTACAGGCGATGCCAACGTACCTCTTGAAATCTGTTTCCTGCTATTCTGCCTCACCTTCGAGTCCGCCTCGTTGCCTTCCCTCAACAGATTTTTGGACGATAGTTGTCCTTTATTACTCTGCCAGTTTGTGAGTTGCTGTGCCCCTGAGCTCCATTTTTCAACTCGTTTTTTGTGAGCTGAACGCAAGTCCAAAATTTTGGTTCAGGACCTATACTGGTTCCTGGTGGGTGGCTGAGACTTTGGTTAATTCTTCTTCCTGCCTGGAAATTAGAGTGACATGTGCCCATCCAAATGCCTAACAGCTACTCTCTCATTGGTTCTCCCTCTTCCCTTTCATCCTCTGCCAAATTGGCAACCTGTGCGAACCAGGAGGTTAAAGGGGCTGTATCTCCAAGTTGGGAGATTGATAGTAAAGCAGTTGGAAAATCCAAGCGGAGCACCAGGGGAGGGATTATTCATTGAATTTTAGAAACCTTTCGTATTCACAGTGTGTCCATTCTCTACGTTTCCCTTACATGTTATAGCTGTAGTAATATTCCCTTCAACCTGGAGAGTTGGGACCCATGGAATGGGTGCCATGCATTACTGCATTAAAGGGTCTGCATTTGCTCACCCAGTCTCACCAATCCTCTCAGTCCCAAGGGTCCAGCCTCATGCCACATCCAGCTGTCATTGTAGAGAGGGTCATTCCAGGTTGCATCAGAGACCCTGAAGGAATTGTAAAGAATTTCCCTGTTTCTTTGTTTTGTTTTTGAAATTCCTTTCTAGAGTGGGTTTGAGCTGATTCTCGCTGTCATGTTTATGCCGGTCTAGACACACTTGATTCCCTTACGGAGACATATCAATACATAGGTTTTAAGATTCTTACTAGTCAGATCTATTCCTCTGCGGGAAATATGGGGTTTTGAGTCCCTTTCACTGAGGAAGGTGTAGGTCTTGTCTATTCCATAGTTGGTTTTTGGAACGGTACCTCTGCCTATATCAAACTCTGGTTTGATGCATCACCCCAACTCTCCTTCCCCCTTAAGCAGGCATAAGAGTGTTTTCTAAATGTGAGACTCTGTTCTCTTGCCTAACTCAGTTCATGTGTAGCCATGTTTACAGGATCTTCCTAAGTGATATCTTATGATAAGTTTCTTTTTCTGTGTGACTTATTTCACGTAGAATCATCGTACCTGAATCCACTCATTTTGCTGCTACTGGTCTTATGACATTGATTTCATGGCTGAGGGATATACCATCGTACGTAAATTCCACAATTTTTGGAACCATTTTTATATTTCTTGGGATATTTAAGGTGTACCCAAGTTGAGGTTCTTGTAAGCAGTGCAGCCCTAAATTTGGGGTGGCCCTGTCTTATTGATTTTCAGTTTTCCCAAGTTATATTCCCTAGAGTGGAAGTGCCCTTGGCTCTGTAGCTCTGTTGTTTACTTGTTTTAGGGAACACAATGCACTCCTCCAGTGAGGCAGTTGGGAACTTACATCCCGCCCATCAGCATAACAAGGTTCCCTCTTCTCCAGGGCCTGTCTTGCCTTTCTGGTTTTTACACATTTTGTGGATGTCCATTTGGACCGGTGGGAAGTGATACTTCTTTGTAGTGCAGATTTGCATTGCCCGCTTGCTTGCTTGGCCAAAAAGGATATATGCGTTTTGTCCTGAATATATTCAGGTAAAAACGCATACGCCCTTTTTGGCCAGGTGCATCATTGTCGATGTTGTGCCCCTCTTCCTGTGCTTTACAGGCGATTCCAACGTACCTCTTGAAATCTGTTTCCTGCTATTTTGCCTCGCTTTCGAGTCCGCCTCGTTGCCTTCCCTCAACAGATTTTTAGACGATAGTTGTCGTTTATTTCTCTGCCAGTTTGTGAATTGAATGTGCCCCTGAGCTCCATTTTTCAACTCGTTTTTTGTGAGCTGAACGCAAGTCCAAAATTTTGGTTCAGGACCTATACTGGTTCCCGGTGGATGGCTGAGACTTTGGTTGATTCTTCTTCCTGCCGGGAAATTAGAGTGACATGTGCCCATCCAAATGCCTAACATCTACTCTCTCATTGGTTCTCCCTCTTCCCTTTCATCCTCTTCCAAATTGGCAACCTGTGCGAACCAGGAGGTTAAAGGGGCTGTCTCTCCAACTTGGGAGATTGATAGTAAAGCAGTAGGAAAGTCAAAGCGGAGCACCAGGAGTGGGACTCTTCGTTGAGTTTTAGAAACCTTTCGTATTGACAGTGTGTCCACTCTCTAGGTTTCCCGTACATGTTATACCTGTAGTAATATTCCCTTCAACCTGGAGAGTTGGGAGCCATGGAATGGGTGCCATGCATTACTGCTTTAAATGCTCTGCGTTTGCTCACCCAGTCTCACCAATCCTCTCAGTCCCAAGTGTCCAGCATCATGCCATATCCAGCTGTCATTGTTAGATAATGTCATTCCAGGTTGCATCAGAGACCCTGAAGGAATTGTAAAGAATTTCCCTGTTTCTTTGTTTTGTTTTTGAAATTCCTTTTTATAGTGGGTTTGAGCTGATTCTCGCTGCCATGTTTATGCCAGTCTAGACACACTTGTTTCCCTTAAGGAGACATATGAATACATAGGTTTTAAGATTCTTACTAGTCAGATCTATTCCTCTGCAGGAAATATGGGGTTGTGAGTCCCTTTCACTGAGGAAGGTGTAGGTCTTGTCTATTCCATAGTTGGTTTTTGGAACGGTACCTGTGCTTATATCAAACTCTGGTTTGATGCATCACCCCACCTCTCCTTCCCCCTTAGGCAGGCATAAGAGTGTTTTCTAAATGTGAGACTCTGTTCTCTTTCCTAACTCAGTTCATGTGTAGCCATGTTTAGAGGATCTTCTTAAGTGATATCTTATGATAAGTTTCTTTTTCTGTGTGACATATTTCACTTAGAATCATCGTACCTGAATCCACTCATTTTGCTGCTACTGGTCTTATGACATTGATTTCATGTCTGAGGGATATTCCATCGTATGTAAGTTCCACAATTTTTTGAACCATTTTTATATTTCCTGGGATATTTAAGGTGTACCCAAGTTGAGGTTCCTTTAAGCAGTGCAGCCCTAAATTTGGGGGTGGCTCTGTCTTATTGATTTTCAGT
Organism: Mesoplodon mirus; assembly: GCF_964341445.2. Taxonomy (NCBI): domain Eukaryota; kingdom Metazoa; phylum Chordata; class Mammalia; order Artiodactyla; family Ziphiidae; genus Mesoplodon; species Mesoplodon mirus. Next base: position 86,093 of record NW_028295323.1, read on the forward strand.
TTTCCCAAGGTATATTCCCTAGACTGGAAGTGCCCTTGGCTCTGTAGCTCTGTTGTTTTCTTGGTGCATTCCTCTGTTGATGGACATTTTCGAAGCTTCCAAGTGTTGTCTATGGTAAATATTGCTGGAGTGCAGGATTTTCAGCCTGTATCTTTTTTTTTTTTTTTTTTGCTGTACGCGGGCCTCTCACTGCTGTGGCCTCTCCCGTTGCGGAGCACAGGCTCCGAACACACAGGCTCCCCGGCCATGGCTCGCGGGCCCAGCCGCTCCGCGGCATGTGGGATCTTCCGGGATCGGGGCACGAACCCGTGTCCCCTGCATCGGCAGGCGGACTCTCAATCACTGCGCCACCAGGGAAGCCCTAGCCTGTATTTTTTATTATGGTTTTGATTTCTTTGCAGTACGCGGGCCTTTCACCGCGGTGGCCCCTCCCGTTGCAGAGCCGAGGCTCCGGATGCACAGGCCCAGCAGCCATTGCTCACGGGACCAGCCTCTCCAAGGCATGTGGGATCTTCCAGGACCGGGGCACGAACCCGTGTCCCCTGCATCGGCAGGCGGACTCTCAATGTCTGCGCCACCAGGGAAGCCCAGCCTGTTTAGTTTTGATTCTCATCCTGTCAGGCGATAGGCCCAGCAGTGGGTATGCTTGATTGAATGGTAGCTCAGTATTTATCTTTCCAAGGCACCTCCTTTGTGTTTTCCTTACTGGCTCTTACCATGTCCCACGTTGAACCAAGGTTAGGCGTTTCTCCTCAAACCCTTCAGCATTTACTGTTTGCAGAATTTTTGCTGATGGCCATTCTGACTGGTGTGAGCTGATAGGTTTTTTGTAATTTGTATTTGCATGTCTTGAATTATTCCTAGTGTTCAGCAGTTTTCCACGCCTTTTTAAAGTTCTGTTAAAATAACAGAAAGAAACAGAGTACAATTAACCTCTGGAAATTGTCTTCTTGAAAGGTTGCCCTCTTTTGAATGTTTTGGTCAATTTTCGAACCCAGGATTGTTTCTGAGGTCAGGTGTCATTCATAGGCCTGTAATGAGTGTGAATATCTAGTGAGCATTAGCACTGGGTTTAAAGCTGCTGTTTTGGGAAACGGCCACAAGGCGGCAGCATTTCTCCATTCCCAAATCTGGTTCCTAGGGCAGCAGAGCCTTTCTGGAAGTCCTGTTCCTAGGTTGTAAATTAAAATGGAATGTGCCAGGAGAAACCCCAATAAGTTTATGTCACATTACTTCTTGTTTTAGTTTTTTTAATCGGGGTAATGTTTAGAATACAGTTTGTCCTCAGTGTACACAATCAGGTTCATTTGTGCATAACATATATATATATATATATATATATATATATATATATATATATATATATATATATATATATATTCATGTACAGAGCCACTTCCCGTGTAAATTATTGCAGAGTTTTCCATAGACATCCCTTGCTATATGGTCGGTCTTTCTGTTATATGTATTTAATAGGTATTTGTACACGTATGGTAACCCTAATCTTAATTTTTCCATTCCCCCACCTGTCCTTTTAGATAAGCATAGTTTGTTTTCTAAGCCTGTGAGTGTCTTTCTCTGTGGAAATATGTTCATTTGTGTCAGTTGTTAGATAATGCCTATAAGTGATATCATAGGATATGTCTTTTGCTTTCCGACTTACCTCATGTTCTGTGATTATCTCTAGGCTCATCTATGGTGCCTCAAAGAGCAGTGTTTCATTGTTTTCCATGGCTAATAGTCCATTGTGTACATGGACCACTTCTTCTTTTTCCACTCATCTGGTGATGGACATTTTGGTTGCTTCCGTGTCTTGGCTATTGTGAAAATTCCTGCAGTGCAGCTGCTGAAGCCTGTGCCTTCTCGACTCTGGACTTGTCAGGTGAGAGTCTCAGCGGTGGGCCTGCTGAATGGAATGGTGGCTCAATTTTTACTTTGAAACACAGCTCCTTTCTGTTCTCATTATTGGCTGTTACCACTTTACATCTCACCAGCAGCTAGAGGGTACACAGTTCTCTAAAACCCCTTCAGCATTTGTTGTGTGCAGACTTTTAGCTGATGGTAGTTGGCATGTGTGAGTTGAAACCTTTTTGGAGGTTAGATTTGCATGAGTCTAATAATTCCTGATGTTGAGCTTTTATCCATTTTCCTCTTTTTTGAAAATGAGTGAGTAAAACTTACCCCTGCATACTATCTCCGTGAAAAATGTGCCAGTTTGGAATTTTTTCGGCCATACCCTACCTCCGCACAATTATGTAGGGCAGGTGTCCTTTACAGCCCTGAGTCCTTGTGAATGTTAAGTGACCATTAGCTGTGGGTTTAATGCCGCTCTTGCGGGAAACGGCCACAAGGCGGCAGCATTTCTACATTTCCAACTCTGGGTTTTTGGGCAACAGAGCTTTCCTGGAAATCGTGTTAGTAAGCTGCAAATTAGAGTGGAATGTGCCAGCGCAAACCCCCAAGAGCTTATATCTCCTAAATTGTTGTTTGTTTATTAAATTTAATTTTTATTAATTATCAGAGCAAATTTGATACAAATGTAGATTCTCCTAGGTGTACAGTTTCTGGTTCATCCTATCAATGTATCTGTCTATTCCTCTTACGATCCTTTCCCGTGTGTGTTATTATAGGGTGTTGAGTAGACCTCTCTTCGTATTCCATAGGCACGTTGTGATTATACATTTCATAAGTATTAGTGCATATCTGTTAACCCCCATGTCCTAGTTCATACATTCCTTATTCCTTTCCATTTGGTTAAACATTAATTGGTTTTCTGAATCTATGCGTGTCCGTCTCTTGGAAATTATTTCATGGGTATCAAATTTTAGGTAAAACCTATAAGTGATGTCCTAAGATGTCTGTCTTTCGGATTCTTTCTTACTTCAAGTTGGGTGATTATCTCTAGATCCTTCTATGATGGTGCCAACGGCACTGTTCCATGCTTTTTCATGGCTAATATTCCATTGTGTACATGGACGACTTCTTCTTGGTGCATTTTTCTGTTGATGGACATTTCGGTTTCTTCCATGTCTTGGCTATGGTACGTGTTGCTGCAGTGCAGGATTGCCAGCCTGTGTCTTTTCGATTCTGGTCTAATCAGGTGAAAGGCCCATGAGTGGGCCTACCAGATCACATGGTAGCTCCATATTTACCCTTAAACGCACCTCCATTCTGTTCTCACTACTGGCTGTGACCAGGTTTCATCCCACCAGCAGCTAAAGGGTATGCAGTTCTCTAAAACCCCTTCAGCATTTATTCTTTGTAGACTTTTTGGCTGATGACCATTCTGACGGCTGTGAGGTGAACTTTTTTGTACACTGGATTTGCATGGCTTTATTGATTCCTGATGTTCAGCCTTTTTCCATTCCCATTTTGTTAACAAAAAAGAAAGAAAGTAAAAGAAACAGAAGAGAAATGTGCATAAACTATGCCTCTTGAAACTGTCGTTTTGAAATATGGACGTCTGTTGAATGTTATGATCGATATACCACCCCAGGATTTTTTTTCAGGGAGGTGTCATTTACAGGCCTGCAATTATTTTGAATATCAACTGACCATTAGCGCTGGGATTAAAGCTGCTGTTGTGTGAAACGGCCACAAGGTGGCAGCAGTTCTCCTTTACCAAACCCGGTTACTAGGGCAACAGAACCTCAATGGAAGTCGTGTCCTAGGTTGTAATTTAGAATGGAATGTATCAGGAAAGCCCCTTCAATTTATGTCTCACTATTTCTTGTTTGTTTTTTTAATTTAATTTTTATTTTTCATCACAGCAAGTGTGATTACAATGTTTGGCATGTTGTAGGTGTGCAAGGTGTAATTCTTTTATACATATACATATGTCTATTCTTCCTGGGATCCTTGTCCCATGTACGTTATGACAGAATGTTGAGTAGTCTTCTCTTGGTATTCCGTAGGTCTTTGGTGATTATATAGTTCACCTGTGTTTGTATATGTCTGTTAACCCCAATATCCTAATGTATCCAATCCTCACACCTTTCCATTGGTGAACCATAAGTTTGTTTAATGAATCTGTGATTGCCCTTCTCTGTGGAAATATCTTCACCGGTATCAATTTTTAGGTAACACCTATAAGTGATATCATACGATATGTGTCTCTCTCTTTCTGACTTAGTACGAGTCGCGTGACTACCTCTAGACGCATCTACGGTGCTGCACCTGGCATTGTGTCCTTTTTTCCCTTGGCTAATATTCCCTCTGTACATGTACCAGTTCTTCTTTGTCCACTCATCTGTTGATGGACTTTTTGGTTGCTTCCATGTCTTGGCTATTGTAATAGAGCGGCAATGCACATTTGCCTGCCTGTGTCTTTCCAATTCTGTCTTCTTAGGTGATAGGCCCAGGAGTGGGCCTGCTGGATCATACAGTAGCAAAATGTTTACTTTACAAAGGCACCTCCATTCTGTTCTCATTAGTGGCTCTTACCAGGTTACGTCCCTCTTAAAGCTGAGGGTATGCACTTCTCCACAACACCTTCAGCATTTACTGTTTGTAGTGTTTTTTTGCTGATGTATATTCTGACCAGTGTGAGCTGATATACCTCTTTGGGGTTGGATTTGCATGCGTCTCATAAACCCTTGAAATTGAGCTTTCTGGCATGTCCTTTTTTTTCTTCAAACTGTGAGTACAGCTTACCTCTTCAAATTGTTTTCGTGAAGTATGTGTGACATTTAGAAATATTTTGGCCGTTACCTCCCTCAAGACATTTTGTGGGCAGGTTTCATTTACAGCCCTCCAGTACTGGTGCATATGAAGTGACCCTTAGCACCGGTTTTAAAGCTGCTGTTGCAGGTAACGGCCAGAGGGCGGCAGCATTTCAGCTTTTCCCAATCTTGTAACTAGGGAAACAGACCTTCCTGGCGGTGGTGTTCCTCGGTTATATATTAGAGTGGAATGTGCCCGGATAAACCCCCAAATGCTGATGTCTCCTTACTTATGTTTGTTTTCTAAATTGAATTTATATTTTTTATTGGAGTCATATTCCATTGCGTACATGGACCACTTGTTCTTGGTGCATTCCTCTGTTGATGGACATTTTCGTAGCTTCCAAGTGTTGTCTATGGTAAATATTGCTGGAGTGCAGGATTTTCAGCCTGTATCTTTTTTTATGGTTTTGATTTCTTTTGCGGTACGCGGGCCTCTCACTGCGGTGGCCCCTCCCATTGCAGAGCAGAGGCTCCGGATGCACAGGCCCAGCAGCCATAGCTCACGGGACCAGCCTCTCCACGGCATGTGGGATCTTCCCAGACCGGGGCACGAACCCGTGTCCCCTGCATCGGCAGGCGGACTCTCAACGTCTGCGCCACCAGGGAAGCCCAGCCTGTTTAGTTTTGATTCTCATCCTGTCAGGCGATAGGCCCAGCAGTGGGTATGCTTGATTGAATGGTAGCTCAGTATTTACCTTTCCAAGGCACCTCCTTTGTGTTTTCCTTACTGGCTCTTACCATGTCCCACGTTGAACCAAGGTTAGGCATTTCTCCTCAAACCCTTCAGCATTTACTGTTTGCAGAATTTTTGCTGATGGCCATTCTGACTGGTGTGAGCTGATAGGTTTTTTGTAATTTGGATTTGCATGTCTTGAATTATTCCTAGTGTTCAGCATTTTTCCACACCTTTTTAAAGTTCTGTTAAAATAACAGAAAGAAACAGAGAGTACAGTTAACCTCTGGAAATTGTCTTCCTGAAAGGTTGCCCTCTTTTGAATTTTTTGGTCAATTTTCGAACCCAGGATTGTTTCTGAGGTCAGGTGTCATTCATAGGCCTGTAATGAGTGTGAATATCTAGTGAGCATTAGCACTGGGTTTAAAGCTGCTGTTTTGGGAAACGGCCACAAGGCGGCAGCATTTCTCCATTCCCAAATCTGGTTCCTAGGGCAGCAGAGCCTTTCTGGAAGTCCTGTTCCTAGGTTGGAAATTAAAATGGAATGTGCCAGGAGAAACCCCAATAAGTTTATGTCACATTACTTCTTGTTTTAGTTTTTTTAATCGGGGTAATGATTAGAATTCTGTTTGTCCTCAGTGTACACAATCTGGTTCATTTGTGCATAACATATATATATATATATATTCATGTACAGAGCCACTTCCCGTGTAAATTATTGCAGAGTTTTCCATAGACATCCCTTGCTATATGGTCGGTCTTTCTGTTATATGTATTTAATAGGTATTTGTACATGTATGGTAACCCTAATCTTAATTTTTCCATTCCCCCACCTGTCCTTTTACATAAGCATAGTTTGTTTTCTAAGCCTGTGAGTGTCTTTCTCTGTGGAAATATGTTCATTTGTGTCAGTTGTTAGATAACGCCTATAAGTGATATCATAGGGTATGTCTTTTGCTTTCCGACTTACCTCATGTTCTGTGATTATCTCTAGGCTCATCTATGGTGCCTCAAAGAGCAGTGTTTCATTGTTTTCCATGGCTAATATTCCATTGTGTACATGGATCACTTCTTCTTTTTCCACTCATCTGGTGATGGACATTTTGGTTGCTTCCGTGTCTTGGCTATTGTGAAAATTCCTGCAGTGCAGCTGCTGAAGCCTGTGCCTTCTCGACTCTGGACTTGTCAGGTGAGAGTCTCAGCGGTGGGCCTGCTGAATGGAATGGTGGCTCAATTTTTACTTTGAAACACAGCTCCTTTCTGTTCTCATTATTGGCTGTTACCACTTTACATCTCACCAGCAGCTAGAGGGTACACAGTCCTCTAAAACCCCTTCAGCATTTGTTGTTTGCAGACTTTTAGCTGATGGTAGTTGGCATGTGTGAGTTGAAACCTTTTTGGAGGTTAGATTTGCATGAGTCTAATAATTCCTGATGTTGAGCTTTTATCCATTTTCCTCTTTTTTGAAAATGAGTGAGCAAAACTTACCGCTGCATACTATCTCCTTGAAAAATGTGCCAGTTTGGAATTTTTTTGGCCATTCCCTACCTCCGCACAATTATGTAGGGCAGGTGTCCTTTACAGCCCTGAGTCCTTGTGAATGTTAAGTGACCATTAGCTGTGGGTTTAATGCCGCTCTTGCGGGAAACGGCCACAAGGCGGCAGCATTTCTACATTTCCAACTCTGGGTTTTTGGGCAACAGAGCTTTCCTGGAAATCGTGTTAGTAAGCTGCAAATTAGAGTGGAATGTGCCAGCGCAAACCCCCAAGAGCTTATATCTCCTAAATTGTTGTTTGTTTATTGAATTTAATTTTTATTAATTATCAGAGCAAATTTGATAAGAATGTAGATTCTCCTAGGTGTACAGTTTCTGGTTCATCCTATCAATGTATCTGTCTATTCCTCTTTCGATCCTTTCCCGTGTATGGTATTATAGGGTGTTGAGTAGACCTCTCTTCGTATTCCATAGGCACGTTGTGATTATACATTTCATAAGTATTAGTGCATATCTGTTAACCCCCATGTCCTAGTTCATACATTCCTTATTCCTTTCCATTTGGTTAAACATTAATTGGTTTTCTGAATCTATGCGTGTCCGTCTCTTGGAAGTTATTTCATGGGTATCAAATTTTAGGTAACACCTATAAGTGATGTCCTAAGATGTCTGTCTTTCAGATTCTTTCTTACTTCAAGTTGGGTGATTATCTCTAGATCCTTCTATGATGGTGCCAACGGCACTGTTCCATGCTTTTTCATGGCTAATATTCCATTGTGTACATTGACGACTTCTTCTTGGTGCATTTTTCTGTTGATGGATATTTCGGTTTCTTCCAGGTCTTGGCTATGGTACGTGTTGCTGCAGTGCAGGATTGCCAGCCTGTGTCTTTTCGATTCTGGTCTAATCAGGTGAAAGGCCCATGAGTGGGCCTACCAGATCACATGGTAGCTCCATATTTACCCTTAAACGCACCTCCATTCTGTTCTCACTACTGGCTGTGACCAGGTTTCATCCCACCAGCAGCTAAAGGGTATGCAGTTCTCTAAAACCCCTTCAGCATTTATTCTTTGTAGACTTTTTGGCTGATGACCATTCTGACGGCTGTGAGGTGAACTTTTTTGTACACTGGATTTGCATGGCTTTATTGATTCCTGATGTTCAGCCTTTTTCCATTCCCATTTTGTTAACAAGAAAGAAAGTAAAAGAAACAGAAGAGAAATGTGCATAAACTATGCCTCTTGAAACTGTCGTTTTGAAATATGGACGTCTTTTGAATGTTTTGATCGATATACGGCCCCAAGATTTTTTTTCAGGGAGGTGTCACTTACAGGCCTGCAATTATTTTGAATATCAACTGACCATTAGTGCTGGGATTAAAGCTGCTGTTGTGTGAAACGGCCACAAGGTGGCAGCAGTTCTCCTTTACCAAACCTGGTTACTAGGGCACCAGAACCTCAATGGCAGTCCTGTTCTAGGTTGTAATTTAGAATGGAATGTATCAGGAAAGCCCCTTCAATTTATGTCTCACTATTTCTTGTTTGTTTTTTTAATTTAATTTTTATTTTTCATCACAGCAAGTTTGATTACAATGTTTGGCATGTTGTAGGTGTGCAAGATGTGGTTCTTTTACACATATACATATGTCTATTCTTCCTGGGATCCTTGTCCCATGTACGTTATGACAGAATGTTGAGTAGTCTTCGCTTGGTATTCCGTAGGTCTTTGGTGATTATATAGTTCACCTGTGTTTGTATATGTCTGTTAACCCCAATATCCTAATGTATCCAATCCTCACGCCTTTCCATTGGTGAACCATAAGTTTGTTTAATGAATCTGTGACTGCCCTTCTCTGTGGAAATATCTTCACCGGTATCAATTTTTAGGTAACACCTATAAGTGATATCATACGATATGTGTCTCTCTCTTTCTGACTTAGTACGAGTCGCGTGACTACCTCTAGACTCATACGGTGCTGCACATGGCATTGTGTCCTTTTTTCCCTTGGCTAATATTCCCTCTTTACATGTACCAGTTCTTCTTTGTCCACTCATCTGTTGATGGACTTTTTGGTTGCTTCCATGTCTTGGCTATTGTAATAGCGAGGCAATGCACATTTGCCTGCCTGTGTCTTTCCAATTCTGTCTTCTTAGGTGATAGGCCCAGGAGTGGGCCTGCTGGATCATACAGTAGCAAAATGTTTACTTTACAAAGGCACCTCCATTCTGTTCTCATTAGTGGCTCTTACCAGGTTACGTCCCTCTTAAAGTTGAGGGTATGCACTTCTCCACAACACCTTCAGCATTTACTGTTTGTAGTGTGTTTTTGCTGATGTATATTCTGACCAGTGTGAGCTGATATACCTCTTTGGGGTTGGATTTGCATGCGTCTCATAAACCCTTGAAATTGAGCTTTCTGGCATGTCCTTTTTTTCTTCAAACTCTGAGTACAGCTTACCTCTTCAAATTGTTTTTGTGAAGTATGTGTGACATTTAGAAATATTTTGGCCGTTACCTCCCTCAAGGCATTTTGTGGGCAGGTTTCATTTACAGCCCTCCAGTACTGGTGCATATGAAGTGACCCTTAGCACAGGTTTTAAAGCTGCTGTTGCAGGTAACGGCCAGAGGGCGGCAGCATTTCAGCTTTTCCCAATCTGGTAACTAGGGAAACAGACCTTCCTGGCAGTGGTGTTCCTCGGTTATATATTAGAGTGGAATGTGCCCGGAGAAACCCCCAAATGCTGATGTCTCCTTACTTATGTTTGTTTTCTAAATTGAATTTATATTTTTTATTGGAGTCATATTCCATTGCGTACATGGACCACTTGTTCTTGGTGCATTCCTCTGTTGATGGACATTTTCGTAGCTTCCAAGTGTTGTCTATGGTAAATATTGATGGAGTGCAGGATTTTCACCCTGTATCTTTTTTTATGGTTTTGATTTCTTTTGCGGTACGCGGGTCTCTCACTGCGGTGGCCCCTCCCGTTGCAGAGCAGAGGCTCCGGATGCACAGGCCCAGCAGCCATAGCTCACGGGACCAGCCTCTCCACGGCATGTGGGATCTTCCCGGACCGGGGCACGAACCAGTGTCCCCTGCATCGGCAGGCGGACTCTCAACGTCTGCGCCACCTGGGAAGCCCAGCCTGTTTAGTTTTGATTCTCATCCTGTCAGGCGATAGGCCCAGCAGTGGGTATGCTTGATTGAATGGTAGCTCAGTATTTACCTTTCCAAGGCACCTCCTTTGTGTTTTCCTTACTGGCTCTTACCATGTCCCACGTTGAACCAAGGGTAGGCATTTCTCCTCAAACCCTTAAGCATTTACTGTTTGCAGAATTTTTGCTGATGGCCATTCTGACTGGTGTGAGCTGATAGGTTTTTTGTAATTTGGATTTGCATGTCTTGAATTATTCCTAGTGCTCAGCATTTTTCCACGCCTTTTTAAAGTTCTGTTAAAATAACAGAAAGAAACAGAGAGTACAGTTAACCTCTGGAAATTGTCTTCCTGAAAGGTTGCCCTCTTTTGAATTTCTTGGTCAATTTTCGAACCCAGGATTGTTTCTGAGGTCAGGTGTCATTCATAGGCCTGTAATGAGTGTGAATATCTAGTGAGCATTAGCACTGGGTTTAAAGCTGCTGTTTTGGGAAACGGCCACAAGGCGGCAGCATTTCTCCATTCCCAAATCTGGTTCCTAGGGCAGCAGAGCCTTTCTGGAAGTCCTGTTCCTAGGTTGGAAATTAAAATGGAATGTGCCAGGAGAAACCCCAATAAGTTTATGTCACATTACTTCTTGTTTTAGTTTTTTTAATCGGGGTAATGATTAGAATACTGTTTGTCCTCAGTGTACACAATCTGGTTCATTTGTGCATAACATATATATATATATATATATATATATATATATATATTCATGTACAGAGCCACTTCCCGTGTAAATTATTGCAGAGTTTTCCATAGACATCCCTTGCTATATGGTCGGTCTTTCTGTTATATGTATTTAATAGGTATTTGTACACGTATGGTAACCCTAATCTTAATTTTTCCATTCCCACCACCTGTCCTTTTAGATAAGCATAGTTTGTTTTCTAAGCCTGTGAGTGTCTTTCTCTGTGGAAATATGTTCATTTGTGTCAGTTGTTAGATAACGCCTATAAGTGATATCATAGGGTATGTCTTTTGCTTTCCGACTTACCTCATGTTCTGTGATTATCTCTAGGCTCATCTATGGTGCCTCAAAGAGCAGTGTTTCATTGTTTTCCATGGCTAATAGTCCATTGTGTACATGGACCACTTCTTCTTTTTCCACTCATCTGGTGATGGACATTTTGGTTGCTTCCGTGTCTTGGCTATTGTGAAAATTCCTGCAGTGCAGCTGCTGAAGCCTGTGCCTTCTCGACTCTGGACTTGTCAGGTGAGAGTCTCAGCGGTGGGCCTGCTGAATGGAATGGTGGCTCAGTTTTTACTTTGAAACACAGCTCCTTTCTGTTCTCATTATTGGCTGTTACCACTTTACATCTCACCAGCAGCTAGAGGGTACACAGTTCTCTAAAACCCCTTCAGCATTTGTTGTGTGCAGACTTTTAGCTGATGGTAGTTGGCATGTGTGAGTTGAAACCTTTTTGGAGGTTAGATTTGCATGAGTCTAATAATTCCTGATGTTGAGCTTTTATCCATTTTCCTCTTTTTTGAAAATGAGTGAGTAAAACTTACCGCTGCATACTATCTCCTTGAAAAATGTGCCAGTTTGGAATTTTTTCGGCCATTCCCTACCTCCGCACAATTATGTAGGGCAGGTGTCCTTTACAGCCCTGAGTCCTTGTGAATGTTAAGTGACCATTAGCTGTGGGTTTAATGCCGCTCTTGCGGGAAACGGCCACAAGGCGGCAGCATTTCTACATTTCCAACTCTGGGTTTTTGGGCAACAGAGCTTTCCTGGAAATCGTGTTAGTAAGCTGCAAATTAGAGTGGAATGTGCCAGCGCAAACCCCCAAGAGCTTATATCTCCTAAATTGTTGTTTGTTTATTAAATTTAATTTTTATTAATTATCAGAGCAAATTTGATACAAATGTAGATTCTCCTAGGTGTACAGTTTCTGGTTCATCCTATCAATGTATCTGTCTATTCCTCTTTCGATCCTTTCCCGTGTATGGTATTATAGGGTGTTGAGTAGACCTCTCTTCGTATTCCATAGGCACGTTGTGATTATACATTTCATAAGTATTAGTGCATATCTGTTAACCCCCATGTCCTAGTTCATACATTCCTTATTCCTTTCCATTTGGTTAAACATTAATTGGTTTTCTGAATCTATGCGTGTCCGTCTCTTGGAAATTATTTCATGGGTATCAAATTTTAGGTAACACCTATAAGTGATGTCCTAAGATGTCTGTCTTTCGGATTCTTTCTTACTTCAAGTTGGGTGATTATCTCTAGATCCTTCTATGATGGTGCCAACGGCACTGTTCCATGCTTTTTCATGGCTAATATTCCATTGTGTACATGGACGACTTCTTCTTGGTGCATTTTTCTGTTGATGGACATTTCGGTTTCTTCCAGGTCTTGGCTATGGTACGTGTTGCTGCAGTGCAGGATTGCCAGCCTGTGTCTTTTCGATTCTGGTCTAATCAGGTGAAAGGCCCATGAGTGGGCCTACCAGATCACATGGTAGCTCCATATTTACCCTTAAACGCACCTCCATTCTGTTCTCACTACTGGCTGTGACCAGGTTTCATCCCACCAGCAGCTAAAGGGTACGCGGTTCTCTAAAACCCCTTCAGCATTTATTCTTTGTAGACTTTTTGGCTGATGACCATTCTGACGGCTGTGAGGTGAACTTTTTTGTACACTGGATTTGCATGGCTTTATTGATTCCTGATGTTCAGCCTTTTTCCATTCCCATTTTGTTAACAAAAAAGAAAGAAAGTAAAAGAAACAGAAGAGAAATGTGCATAAACTATGCCTCTTGAAACTGTCGTTTTGAAATATGGACGTCTTTTGAATGTTTTGATCGATATACGACCCCAGGATTTTTTTTCAGGGAGGTGTCATTTACAGGCCTGCAATTATTTTGAATATCAACTGACCATTAGCGCTGGGATTAAAGCTGCTGTTGTGTGAAACGGCCACAAGGTGGCAGCAGTTCTCCTTTACCAAACCCGGTTACTAGGGCAACAGAACCTCAATGGAGGGCGTGTTCTAGGTTGTAATTTAGAATGGAATGTATCAGGAAAGCACCTTTAATTTATGTCTCACTATTTCTTGTTTGTTTTTTTTTAATTTAATTTTTATTTTTCATCACAGCAAGTTTGATTACAATGTTTGGCATGTTGTAGGTGTGCAAGATGTGGTTCTTTTACACATATACATATGTCTATTCTTCCTGGGATCCTTGTCCCATGTACGTTATGACAGAATGTTGAGTAGTCTTCTCTTGGTATTCCGTAGGTCTTTGGTGATTATATATTTCACCTGTGTTTGTATATGTCTGTTAACCCCAATATCCTAATGTATCCAATCCTCACACCTTTCCATTGGTGAACCATAAGTTTGTTTAATGAATCTGTGATTGCCCTTCTCTGTGGAAATATCTTCACCGGTATCAATTTTTAGGTAACACCTATAAGTGATATCATACGATATGTGTCTCTCTCTTTCTGACTTAGTACGAGTCGCGTGACTACCTCTAGACGCATCTGCGGTGCTGCACCTGGCATTGTGTCCTTTTTTCCCTTGGCTAATATTCCCTCTGTACATGTACCAGTTCTTCTTTGTCCACTCATCTGTTGATGGACTTTTTGGTTGCTTCCATGTCTTGGCTATTGTAATAGAGCGGCAATGCACATTTGCCTGCCTGTGTCTTTCCAATTCTGTCTTCTTAGGTGATAGGCCCAGGAGTGGGCCTGCTGGATCATACAGTAGCAAAATGTTTACTTTACAAAGGCACCTCCATTCTGTTCTCATTAGTGGCTCTTACCAGGTTACGTCCCTCTTAAAGCTGAGGGTATGCACTTCTCCACAACACCTTCAGCATTTACTGTTTGTAGTGTTTTTTGTTGATGTATATTCTGACCAGTGTGAGCTGATATACCTCTTTGGGGTTGGATTTGCATGCGTCTCATAAACCCTTGAAATTGAGCTTTCTGGCATGTCCTTTTTTTTCTTCAAACTGTGAGTACAGCTTACCTCTTCAAATTGTTTTCGTGAAGTATGTGTGACATTTAGAAATATTTTGGCCGTTACCTCCCTCAAGACATTTTGTGGGCAGGTTTCATTTACAGCCCTCCAGTACTGGTGCATATGAAGTGACCCTTAGCACAGGTTTTAAAGCTGCTGTTGCAGGTAACGGCCAGAGGGCGGCAGCATTTCAGCTTTTCCCAATCTGGTAACTAGGGAAACAGACCTTCCTGGCAGTGGTGTTCCTCGGTTATATATTAGAGTGGAATGTGCCCGGAGAAACCCCCAAATGCTGATGTCTCCTTACTTATGTTTGTTTTCTAAATTGAATTTATATTTTTTATTGGAGTCATATTCCATTGCGTACATGGACCACTTGTTCTTGGTGCATTCCTCTGTTGATGGACATTTTCGTAGCTTCCAAGTGTTGTGTATGGTAAATATTGCTGGAGTGCAGGATTTTCAGCCTGTATCTTTTTTTATGGTTTTGATTTCTTTTGCGGTACGTGGGCCTCTCACTGCGGTGGCCCCTCCCGTTGCAGAGCAGAGGCTCCGGATGCACAGGCCCAGCAGCCATAGCTCACGGGACCAGCCTCTCCACGGCATGTGGGATCTTCCCGGACCGGGGCACGAACCCGTGTCCCCTGCATCGGCAGGCGGACTCTCAACGTCTGCGCCACCAGGGAAGCCCAGCCTGTTTAGTTTTGATTCTCATCCTGTCAGGCGATAGGCCCAGCAGTGGGTATGCTTGATTGAATGGTAGCTCAGTATTTACCTTTCCAAGGCACCTCCTTTGTGTTTTCCTTACTGGCTCTTACCATGTCCCATGTTGAACCAAGGGTAGGCATTTCTCCTCAAACCCTTAAGCATTTACTGTTTGCAGAATTTTTGCTGATGGCCATTCTGACTGGTGTGAGCTGATAGGTTTTTTGTAATTTGGATTTGCATGTCTTGAATTATTCCTAGTGCTCAGCATTTTTCCACGCCTTTTTAAAGTTCTGTTAAAATAACAGAAAGAAACAGAGAGTACAGCTAACCTCTGGAAATTGTCTTCTTGAAAGGTTGCCCTCTTTTGAATTTTTTGGTCAATTTTCGAACCCAGGATTGTTTCTGAGGTCAGGTGTCATTCATAGGCCTGTAATGAGTGTGAATATCTAGTGAGCATTAGCACTGGGTTTAAAGCTGCTGTTTTGGGAAACGGCCACAAGGCGGCAGCATTTCTCCATTCCCAAATCTGGTTCCTAGGGCAGCAGAGCCTTTCTGGAAGTCCTGTTCCTAGGTTGGAAATTAAAATGGAATGTGCCAGGAGAAACCCCAATAAGTTTATGTCACATTACTTCTTGTTTTAGTTTTTTTAATCGGGGTAATGTTTAGAATACTGTTTGTCCTCAGTGTACACAATCTGGTTCATTTGTGCATAACATATATATATATATATATTCATGTACAGAGCCACTTCCCGTGTAAATTATTGCAGAGTTTTCCATAGACATCCCTTGCTATATGGTCGGTCTTTCTGTTATATGTATTTAATAGGTATTTGTACACGTATGGTAACCCTAATCTTAATTTTTCCATTCCCCCCACCTGTCCTTTTAGATAAGCATAGTTTGTTTTCTAAGCCTGTGAGTGTCTTTCTCTGTGGAAATATGTTCATTTGTGTCAGTTGTTAGATAACGCCTATAAGTGATATCATAGGATATGTCTTTTGCTTTCCGACTTACCTCATGTTCTGTGATTATCTCTAGGCTCATCTATGGTGCCTCAAAGAGCAGTGTTTCATTGTTTTCCATGGCTAATAGTCCATTGTGTACATGGACCACTTCTTCTTTTTCCACTCATCTGGTGATGGACATTTTGGTTGCTTCCGTGTCTTGGCTATTGTGAAAATTCCTGCAGTGCAGCTGCTGAAGCCTGTGCCTTCTCGACTCTGGACTTGTCAGGTGAGAGTCTCAGCGGTGGGCCTGCTGAATGGAATGGTGCCTCAATTCTTACTTTGAAACACAGCTCCTTTCTGTTCTCATTATTGGCTGTTACCACTTTACATCTCACCAGCAGCTAGAGGGTACACAGTTCTCTAAAACCCCTTCAGCATTTGTTGTGTGCAGACTTTTAGCTGATGGTAGTTGGCATGTGTGAGTTGAAACCTTTTTGGAGGTTAGATTTGCATGAGTCTAATAATTCCTGATGTTGAGCTTTTATCCATTTTCCTCTTTTTTGAAAATGAGTGAGTAAAACTTACCGCTGCATACTATCTCCTTGAAAAATGTGCCAGTTTGGAATTTTTTTGGCCATTCCCTACCTCCGCACAATTATGTAGGGCAGGTGTCCTTTACAGCCCTGAGTCCTTGTGAATGTTAAGTGACCATTAGCTGTGGGTTTAATGCCGCTCTTGCGGGAAACGGCCACAAGGCGGCAGCATTTCTACATTTCCAACTCTGGGTTTTTGGGCAACAGAGCTTTCCTGGAAATCGTGTTAGTAAGCTGCAAATTAGAGTGGAATGTGCCAGCGCAAACCCCCAAGAGCTTATATCTCCTAAATTGTTGTTTGTTTATTAAATTTAATTTTTATTAATTATCAGAGCAAATTTGATACAAATGTAGATTCTCCTAGGTGTACAGTTTCTGGTTCATCCTATCAATGTATCTGTCTATTCCTCTTTCGATCCTTTCCCGTGTATGGTATTATAGGGTGTTGAGTAGACCTCTCTTCGTATTCCATAGGCACGTTGTGATTATACATTTCATAAGTATTAGTGCATATCTGTTAACCCCCATGTCCTAGTTCATACATTCCTTATTCCTTTCCATTTGGTTAAACATTAATTGGTTTTCTGAATCTATGCGTGTCCGTCTCTTGGAAATTATTTCATGGGTATCAAATTTTAGGTAACACCTATAAGTGATGTCCTAAGATGTCTGTCTTTCGGATTCTTTCTTACTTCAAGTTGGGTGATTATCTCTAGATCCTTCTATGATGGTGCCAACGGCACTGTTCCATGCTTTTTCATGGCTAATATTCCATTGTGTACATGGACGACTTCTTCTTGGTGCATTTTTCTGTTGATGGACATTTCGGTTTCTTCCAGGTCTTGGCTATGGTACGTGTTGCTGCAGTGCAGGATTGCCAGCCTGTGTCTTTTCGATTCTGGTCTAATCAGGTGAAAGGCCCATGAGTGGGCCTACCAGATCACATGGTAGCTCCATATTTACCCTTAAACGCACCTCCATTCTGTTCTCACTACTGGCTGTGACCAGGTTTCATCCCACCAGCAGCTAAAGGGTACGCGGTTCTCTAAAACCCCTTCAGCATTTATTCTTTGTAGACTTTTTGGCTGATGACCATTCTGACGGCTGTGAGGTGAACTTTTTTGTACACTGGATTTGCATGGCTTTATTGATTCCTGATGTTCAGCCTTTTTCCATTCCCATTTTGTTAACAAAAAAGAAAGAAAGTAAAAGAAACAGAAGAGAAATGTGCATAAACTATGCCTCTTGAAACTGTCGTTTTGAAATATGGACGTCTTTTGAATGTTTTGATCGATATACGACCCCAGGATTTTTTTTCAGGGAGGTGTCATTTACAGGCCTGCAATTATTTTGAATATCAACTGACCATTAGCGCTGGGATTAAAGCTGCTGTTGTGTGAAACGGCCACAAGGTGGCAGCAGTTCTCCTTTACCAAACCCGGTTACTAGGGCAACAGAACCTCAATGGAGGGCGTGTTCTAGGTTGTAATTTAGAATGGAATGTATCAGGAAAGCACCTTTAATTTATGTCTCACTATTTCTTGTTTGTTTTTTTTTAATTTAATTTTTATTTTTCATCACAGCAAGTTTGATTACAATGTTTGGCATGTTGTAGGTGTGCAAGATGTGGTTCTTTTACACATATACATATGTCTATTCTTCCTGGGATCCTTGTCCCATGTACGTTATGACAGAATGTTGAGTAGTCTTCTCTTGGTATTCCGTAGGTCTTTGGTGATTATATAGTTCACCTGTGTTTGTATATGTCTGTTAACCCCAATATCCTAATGTATCCAATCCTCACACCTTTCCATTGGTGAACCATAAGTTTGTTTAATGAATCTGTGATTGCCCTTCTCTGTGGAAATATCTTCACCGGTATCAATTTTTAGGTAACACCTATAAGTGATATCATACGATATGTGTCTCTCTCTTTCTGACTTAGTACGAGTCGCGTGACTACCTCTAGACGCATCTGCGGTGCTGCACCTGGCATTGTGTCCTTTTTTCCCTTGGCTAATATTCCCTCTGTACATGTACCAGTTCTTCTTTGTCCACTCATCTGTTGATGGACTTTTTGGTTGCTTCCATGTCTTGGCTATTGTAATAGAGCGGCAATGCACATTTGCCTGCCTGTGTCTTTCCAATTCTGTCTTCTTAGGTGATAGGCCCAGGAGTGGGCCTGCTGGATCATACAGTAGCAAAATGTTTACTTTACAAAGGCACCTCCATTCTGTTCTCATTAGTGGCTCTTACCAGGTTACGTCCCTCTTAAAGCTGAGGGTATGCACTTCTCCACAACACCTTCAGCATTTACTGTTTGTAGTGTTTTTTGTTGATGTATATTCTGACCAGTGTGAGCTGATATACCTCTTTGGGGTTGGATTTGCATGCGTCTCATAAACCCTTGAAATTGAGCTTTCTGGCATGTCCTTTTTTTTCTTCAAACTGTGAGTACAGCTTACCTCTTCAAATTGTTTTCGTGAAGTATGTGTGACATTTAGAAATATTTTGGCCGTTACCTCCCTCAAGACATTTTGTGGGCAGGTTTCATTTACAGCCCTCCAGTACTGGTGCATATGAAGTGACCCTTAGCACAGGTTTTAAAGCTGCTGTTGCAGGTAACGGCCAGAGGGCGGCAGCATTTCAGCTTTTCCCAATCTGGTAACTAGGGAAACAGACCTTCCTGGCAGTGGTGTTCCTCGGTTATATATTAGAGTGGAATGTGCCCGGATAAACCCCCAAATGCTGATGTCTCCTTACTTATGTTTGTTTTCTAAATTGAATTTATATTTTTTATTGGAGTCATATTCCATTGCGTACATGGACCACTTGTTCTTGGTGCATTCCTCTGTTGATGGACATTTTCGTAGCTTCCAAGTGTTGTGTATGGTAAATATTGCTGGAGTGCAGGATTTTCAGCCTGTATCTTTTTTTATGGTTTTGATTTCTTTTGCGGTACGTGGGCCTCTCACTGCGGTGGCCCCTCCCGTTGCAGAGCAGAGGCTCCGGATGCACAGGCCCAGCAGCCATAGCTCACGGGACCAGCCTCTCCACGGCATGTGGGATCTTCCCGGACCGGGGCACGAACCCGTGTCCCCTGCATCGGCAGGCGGACTCTCAACGTCTGCGCCACCAGGGAAGCCCAGCCTGTTTAGTTTTGATTCTCATCCTGTCAGGCGATAGGCCCAGCAGTGGGTATGCTTGATTGAATGGTAGCTCAGTATTTACCTTTCCAAGGCACCTCCTTTGTGTTTTCCTTACTGGCTCTTACCATGTCCCACGTTGAACCAAGGGTAGGCATTTCTCCTCAAACCCTTCAGCATTTACTGTTTGCAGAATTTTTGCTGATGGCCATTCTGACTGGTGTGAGCTGATAGGTTTTTTGTAATTTGGATTTGCATGTCTTGAATTATTCCTAGTGTTCAGCATTTTTCCACGCCTTTTTAAAGTTCTGTTAAAATAACAGAAAGAAACAGAGAGTACAGTTAACCTCTGGAAATTGTCTTCCTGAAAGGTTGCCCTCTTTTGAATTTCTTGGTCAATTTTCGAACCCAGGATTGTTTCTGAGGTCAGGTGTCATTCATAGGCCTGTAATGAGTGTGAATATCTAGTGAGCATTAGCACTGGGTTTAAAGCTGCTGTTTTGGGAAACGGCCACAAGGCGGCAGCATTTCTCCATTCCCAAATCTGGTTCCTAGGGCAGCAGAGCCTTTCTGGAAGTCCTGTTCCTAGGTTGGAAATTAAAATGGAATGTGCCAGGAGAAACCCCAAGAAGTTTATGTCACTTTACTTCTTGTTTTAGTTTTTTTAATCGGGGTAATGATTAGAATACAGTTTGTCCTCAGTGTACACAATCTGGTTCATTTGTGCATAACATATATATATATATATATATTCATGTACAGAGCCACTTCCCGTGTAAATTATTGCAGAGTTTTCCATAGACATCCCTTGCTATATGGTCGGTCTTTCTGTTATATGTATTTAATAGGTATTTGTACACGTATGGTAACCCTAATCTTAATTTTTCCATTCCCCCCACCTGTCCTTTTACATAAGCATAGTTTGTTTTCTAAGCCTGTGAGTGTCTTTCTCTGTGGAAATATGTTCATTTGTGTCAGTTGTTAGATAACGCCTATAAGTGATATCATAGGATATGTCTTTTGCTTTCCGACTTACCTCATGTTCTGTGATTATCTCTAGGCTCATCTATGGTGCCTCAAAGAGCAGTGTTTCATTGTTTTCCATGGCTAATAGTCCATTGTGTACATGGACCACTTCTTCTTTTTCCACTCATCTGGTGATGGACATTTTGGTTGCTTCCGTGTCTTGGCTATTGTGAAAATTCCTGCAGTGCAGCTGCTGAAGCCTGTGCCTTCTCGACTCTGGACTTGTCAGGTGAGAGTCTCAGCGGTGGGCCTGCTGAATGGAATGGTGGCTCAATTTTTACTTTGAAACACAGCTCCTTTCTGTTCTCATTATTGGCTGTTACCACTTTACATCTCACCAGCAGCTAGAGGGTACACAGTTCTCTAAAACCCCTTCAGCATTTGTTGTGTGCAGACTTTTAGCTGATGGTAGTTGGCATGTGTGAGTTGAAACCTTTTTGGAGGTTAGATTTGCATGAGTCTAATAATTCCTGATGTTGAGCTTTTATCCATTTTCCTCTTTTTTGAAAATGAGTGAGTAAAACTTACCCCTGCATACTATCTCCTTGAAAAATGTGCCAGTTTGGAATTTTTTCGGCCATTCCCTACCTCCGCACAATTATGTAGGGCAGATGTCCTTTACAGCCCTGAGTCCTTGTGAATGTTAAGTGACCATTAGCTGTGGGTTTAATGCCGCTCTTGAGGGAAACGGCCACAAGGCGGCAGCATTTCTACATTTCCAACTCTGGGTTTTTGGGCAACAGAGCTTTCCTGGAAATCGTGTTAGTAAGCTGCAAATTAGAGTGGAATGTGCCAGCGCAAACCCCCAAGAGCTTATATCTCCTAAATTGTTGTTTGTTTATTAAATTTAATTTTTATTAATTATCAGAGCAAATTTGATACAAATGTAGATTCTCCTAGGTGTACAGTTTCTGGTTCATCCTATCAATGTATCTGTCTATTCCTCTTACGATCCTTTCCCGTGTGTGTTATTATAGGGTGTTGAGTAGACCTCTCTTCGTATTCCATAGGCACGTTGTGATTATACATTTCATAAGTATTAGTGCATATCTGTTAACCCCCATGTCCTAGTTCATACATTCCTTATTCCTTTCCATTTGGTTAAACATTAATTGGTTTTCTGAATCTATGCGTGTCCGTCTCTTGGAAATTATTTCATGGGTATCAATTTTTAGGTAACACCTATAAGTGATGTCCTAAGATGTCTGTCTTTCGGTTTCTTTCTTACTTCAAGTTGGGTGATTATCTCTAGATGCTTCTATGATGGTGCCAACGGCACTGTTCCATGCTTTTTCATGGATAATGTTCCATTGTGTACGTGGACGACTTCTTCTTGGTGCATTTTTCTGTTGATGGACATTTCGGTTTCTTCCAGGTCTTGGCTATGGTACGTGTTGCTGCAGTGGAGGATTGCCAGCCTGTGTCTTTTCGATTCTGGTCTAATCAGGTGAAAGGCCCATGAGTGGGCCTACCAGATCACATGGTAGCTCCATATTTACCCTTAAACGTACATCCATTCTGTTCTCACTACTGGCTGTGACCAGGTTTCATCCCACCAGCAGCTAAAGGGTATGCTGTTCTCTAAAACCCCTTCAGCATTTATTCTTTGTAGACTTTTTGGCTGATGACCATTCTGACGGCTGTGAGGTGAACTTTTTTGTACACTGGATTTGCATGGCTTTATTGATTCCTGATGATCAGCCTTTTTCCATTCCCATTTTGTTAACAAAAAAGAAAGAAAGTAAAAGAAACAGAAGAGAAATGTGCATAAACTATGCCTCTTGAAACTGTCGTTTTGAAATATGGACGTCTTTTGAATGTTTTGATCGATATACGACCCCAGGATTTTTTTTTCAGGGAGGTGTCATTTACAGGCCTGCAATTATTTTGAATATCAACTGACCATTAGCGCTGGGATTAAATCTGCTGTTCTGTGAAACGGCCACAAGGTGGCAGCAGTTCTCCTTTACCAAACCCGGTTACTAGGGCAACAGAACCTCAATGGAAGTCGTGTTCTAGGTTGTAATTTAGAATGGAATGTATCAGGAAAGCCCCTTCAATTTATGTCTCACTATTTCTTGTTTGTTTTTTTAATTTAATTTTTATTTTTCATCACAGCAAGTTTGATTACAATGTTTGGCATGTTGTAGGTGTGCAAGATGTGATTCTTTTATACATATACATATGTCTATTCTTCCTGGGATCCTTGTCCCATGTACGTTATGACAGAATGTTGAGTAGTCTTCTCTTGGTATTCCGTAGGTCTTTGGTGATTATATAGTTCACCTGTGTTTGTATATGTCTGTTAACCCCAATATCCTAATGTATCCAATCCTCACACCTTTCCATTGGTGAACCATAAGTTTGTTTAATGAATCTGTGATTGCCCTTCTCTGTGGAAATATCTTCACCGGTATCAATTTTTAGGTAACACCTATAAGTGATATCATACGATATGTGTCTCTCTCTTTCTGATTTAGTACGAGTCGCGTGACTACCTCTAGACGCATCTATGGTGCTGCACCTGGCATTGTGTCCTTTTTTCCCTTGGCTAATATTCCCTCTGTACATGTACCAGTTCTTCTTTGTCCACTCATCTGTTGATGGACTTTTTGGTTGCTTCCATGTCTTGGCTATTGTAATAGAGCGGCAATGCACATTTGCCTGCCTGTGTCTTTCCAATTCTGTCTTCTTAGGTTATAGGCCCAGGAGTGGGCCTGCTGGATCATACAGTAGCAAAATGTTTACTTTACAAAGGCACCTCCATTCTGTTCTCATTAGTGGCTCTTACCAGGTTTCGTCCCTCTTAAAGCTGAGGGTATGCACTTCTCCACAACACCTTCAGCATTTACTGTTTGTAGTGTTTTTTTGCTGATGTATATTCTGACCAGTGTGAGCTGATATACCTCTTTGGGGTTGGATTTGCATGCGTCTCATAAACCCTTGAAATTGAGCTTTCTGGCATGTCCTTTTTTTTCTTCAAACTGTGAGTACAGCTTACCTCTTCAAATTGTTTTCGTGAAGTATGTGTGACATTTAGAAATATTTTGGCCGTTACCTCCCTCAAGACATTTTGTGGGCAGGTTTCATTTACAGCCCTCCAGTACTGGTGCATATGAAGTGACCCTTAGCACCGGTTTTAAAGCTGCTGTTGCAGGTAACGGCCAGAGGGCGGCAGCATTTCTGCTTTTCCCAATCTGGTAACTAGGGAAACAGACCTTCCTGGCAGTGGTGTTCCTCAGTTATATATTAGAGTGGAATGTGCCCGGATAAACCCCGAAATGCTGATGTCTCCTTACTTATGTTTGTTTTCTAAATTGAATTTATATTTTTTATTGGAGTCATATTCCATTGCGTACATGGACCACTTGTTCTTGGTGCATTCCTCTGTTGATGGACATTTTCGTAGCTTCCAAGTGTTGTGTATGGTAAATATTGCTGGAGTGCAGGATTTTCAGCCTGTATCTTTTTTTATGGTTTTGATTTCTTTTGCGGTACGTGGGCCTCTCACTGCGGTGGCCCCTCCTGTTGCAGAGCAGAGGCTCCGGATGCACAGGCCCAGCAGCCATAGCTCACGGGACCAGCCTCTCCACGGCATGTGGGATCTTCCCGGACCGGGGCACGAACCCGTGTCCCCTGCATCGGCAGGCGGACTCTCAACGTCTGCGCCACCAGGGAAGCCCAGCCTGTTTAGTTTTGATTCTCATCCTGTCAGGTGATAGGCCCAGCAGTGGGTATGCTTGATTGAATGGTAGCTCAGTATTTACCTTTCCAAGGCACCTCCTTTGTGTTTTCCTTACTGACTCTTACCATGTCCCACGTTGAACCAAGTGTAGGCATTTCTCCTCAAACCCTTCAGCATTTACTGTTTGCAGAATTTTTGCTGATGGCCATTCTGACTGGTGTGAGCTGTTAGGTATTTTGTAATTTGGATTTGCATGTCTTGAATTATTCCTAGTGTTCAGCATTTTTCCACGCCTTTTTAAAGTTCTGTTAAAATAACAGAAAGAAACAGATAGTACAGTTAACCTCTGGAAATTGTCTTCTTGAAAGGTTGCCCCCTTTTGAATTTTTTGGTCAATTTTCGAACCCAGGATTGTTTCTGAGGTCAGGTGTCATTCATAGGCCTGTAATGAGTGTGAATATCTAGTGAGCATTAGCACTGGGTTTAAAGCTGGTGTTTTGGGAAACGGCCACAAGGCGGCAGCATTTCTCCATTCCCAAATCTGGTTCCTAGGGCAGCAGAGCCTTTCTGGAAGTCCTGTTCCTAGGTTGGAAATTAAAATGGAATGTGCCAGGAGAAACCCCAATAAGTTTATGTCACATTACTTCTTGTTTTAGTTTTTTTAATCGGGGTAATGATTAGAATACTGTTTGTCCTCAGTGTACACAATCTGGTTCATTTGTGCATAACATATATATATATATATATATATATATATATATATATATATATATATATATATATATATATTCATGTACAGAGCCACTTCCCGTGTAAATTATTGCAGAGTTTTCCATAGACATCCCTTGCTATATGGTCGGTCTTTCTGTTATATGTATTTAATAGGTATTTGTACATGTATGGTAACCCTAATCTTAATTTTTCCATTCCCCCACCTGTCCTTTTACATAAGCATAGTTTGTTTTCTAAGCCTGTGAGTGTCTTTCTCTGTGGAAATATGTTCATTTGTGTCAGTTGTTAGATAACGCCTATAAGTGATATCATAGGATATGTCTTTTGCTTTCCGACTTACCTCATGTTCTGTGATTATGTCTAGGCTCATCTATGGTGCCTCAAAGAGCAGTGTTTCATTGTTTTCCATGGCTAATAGTCCATTGTGTACATGGACCACTTCTTCTTTTTCCACTCATCTGGTGATGGACATTTTGGTTGCTTCCGTGTCTTGGCTATTGTGAAAATTCCTGCAGTGCAGCTGCTGAAGCCTGTGCCTTCTCGACTCTGGACTTGTCAGGTGAGAGTCTCAGCGGTGGGCCTGCTGAATGGAATGGTGGCTCAATTTTTACTTTGAAACACAGCTCCTTTCTGTTCTCATTATTGGCTGTTACCACTTTACATCTCACCAGCAGCTAGAGGGTACACAGTTCTCTAAAACCCCTTCAGCATTTGTTGTGTGCAGACTTTTAGCTGATGGTAGTTGGCATGTGTGAGTTGAAACCTTTTTGGAGGTTAGATTTGCATGAGTCTAATAATTCCTGATGTTGAGCTTTTATCCATTTTCCTCTTTTTTGAAAATGAGTGAGTAAAACTTACCCCTGCATACTATCTCCTTGAAAAATGTGCCAGTTTGGAATTTTTTCGGCCATTCCCTACCTCCGCACAATTATGTAGGGCAGATGTCCTTTACAGCCCTGAGTCCTTGTGAATGTTAAGTGACCATTAGCTGTGGGTTTAATGCCGCTCTTGAGGGAAACGGCCACAAGGCGGCAGCATTTCTACATTTCCAACTCTGGGTTTTTGGGCAACAGAGCTTTCCTGGAAATCGTGTTAGTAAGCTGCAAATTAGAGTGGAATGTGCCAGCGCAAACCCCCAAGAGCTTATATCTCCTAAATTGTTGTTTGTTTATTAAATTTAATTTTTATTAATTATCAGAGCAAATTTGATACAAATGTAGATTCTCCTAGGTGTACAGTTTCTGGTTCATCCTATCAATGTATCTGTCTATTCCTCTTTCGATCCTTTCCCGTGTATGTTATTATAGGGTGTTGAGTAGACCTCTCTTCGTATTCCATAGGCACTTTGTGATTATACATTTCATAAGTATTAGTGCATATCTGTTAACCCCCATGTCCTAGTTCATACATTCCTTATTCCTTTCCATTTGGTTAAACATTAATTGGTTTTCTGAATCTATGCGTGTCCATCTCTTGGAAATTATTTCATGGGTATCAATTTTTAGGTAACACCTATAAGTGATGTCCTAAGATGTCTGTCTTTCGGATTCTTTCTTACTTCAAGTTGGGTGATTATCTCTAGATCCTTCTATGATGGTGCCAACGGCACTGTTCCATGCTTTTTCATGGCTAATGTTCCATTGTGTACATGGACGACTTCTTCTTGGTGCATTTTTCTGTTGATGGACATTTCGGTTTCTTCCAGGTCTTGGCTATGGTACGTGTTGCTGCAGTGCAGGATTGCCAGCCTGTGTCTTTTCGATTCTGGTCTAATCAGGTGAAAGGCCCATGAGTGGGCCTACCAGATCACATGGTAGCTCCATATTTACCCTTAAACGCACCTCCATTCTGTTCTCACTACTGGCTGTGACCAGGTTTCATCCCACCAGCAGCTAAAGGGTATGCAGTTCTCTAAAACCCCTTCAGCATTTATTCTTTGTAGACTTTTTGGCTGATGACCATTCTGACAGCTGTGAGGTGAACTTTTTTGTACACTGGATTTGCATGGCTTTATTGATTCCTGATGTTCAGCCTTTTTCCATTCCCATTTTGTTAACAAAAAAGAAAGAAAGTAAAAGAAACAGAAGAGAAATGTGCATAAACTATGCCTCTTGAAACTGTCGTTTTGAAATATGGACGTCTTTTGAATGTTTTGATCGATATACGACCCCAGGATTTTTTTTCAGGGAGGTGTCATTTACAGGCCTGCAATTATTTTGAATATCAACTGACCATTAGCGCTGGGATTAAAGCTGCTGTTGTGTGAAACGGCCACAGGGTGGCAGCAGTTCTCCTTTACCAAACCCGGTTACTAGGGCAACAGAACCTCAATGGAAGTCGTGTCCTAGGTTGTATTTTAGAATGGAATGTATCAGGAAAGCCCCTTCAATTTATGTCTCACTATTTCTTGTTTGTTTTTTTAATTTAATTTTTACTTTTCATCACAGCAAGTTTGATTACAATGTTTGGCATGTTGTAGGTGTGCAAGGTGTGATTCTTTTATACATATACATATGTCTATTCTTCCTGGGATCCTTGTCCCATGTACGTTATGACAGAATGTTGAGTAGTCTTCTCTTGGTATTCCGTAGGTCTTTGGTGATTATATAGTTCACCTGTGTTTGTATATGTCTGTTAACCCCAATATCCTAATGTATCCAATCCTCACACCTTTCCATTGGTGAACCATAAGTTTGTTTAATGAATCTGTGATTGCCCTTCTCTGTGGAAATATCTTCACCGGTATCAATTTTTAGGTAACACCTATAAGTGATATCATACGATATGTGTCTCTCTCTTTCTGACTTAGTACGAGTCGCGTGACTACCTCTAGACGCATCTACGGTGCTGCACCTGGCATTGTGTCCTTTTTTCCCTTGGCTAATATTCCCTCTGTACATGTACCAGTTCTTCTTTGTCCACTCATCTGTTGATGGACTTTTTGGTTGCTTCCATGTCTTGGCTATTGTAATAGAGCGGCAATGCACATTTGCCTGCCTGTGTCTTTCCAATTCTGTCTTCTTAGGTTATAGGCCCAGGAGTGGGCCTGCTGGATCATACAGTAGCAAAATGTTTACTTTACAAAGGCACCTCCATTCTGTTCTCATTAGTGGCTCTTACCAGGTTTCGTCCCTCTTAAAGCTGAGGGTATGCACTTCTCCACAACACCTTCAGCATTTACTGTTTGTAGTGTTTTTTTGCTGATGTATATTCTGACCAGTGTGAGCTGATATACCTCTTTGGGGTTGGATTTGCATGCGTCTCATAAACCCTTGAAATTGAGCTTTCTGGCATGTCCTTTTTTTTCTTCAAACTGTGAGTACAGCTTACCTCTTCAAATTGTTTTTGTGAAGTATGTGTGACATTTAGAAATATTTTGGCCGTTACCTCCCTCAAGACATTTTGTGGGCAGGTTTCATTTACAGCCCTCCAGTACTGGTGCATATGAAGTGACCCTTAGCACCGGTTTTAAAGCTGCTGTTGCAGGTAACGGCCAGAGGGCGACAGCATTTCAGCTTTTCCCAATCTGGTAACTAGGGAAACAGACCTTCCTGGCGGTGGTGTTCCTCGGTTATATATTAGAGTGGAATGTGCCCGGATAAACCCCCAAATGCTGATGTCTCCTTACTTATGTTTGTTTTCTAAATTGAATTTATATTTTTTATTGGAGTCATATTCCATTGCGTACATGGACCACTTGTTCTTGGTGCATTCCTCTGTTGATGGACATTTTCGTAGCTTCCAAGTGTTGTGTATGGTAAATACTGCTGGAGTGCAGGATTTTCAGCCTGTATCTTTTTTTATGGTTTTGATTTCTTTTGCGGTACGTGGGCCTCTCACTGCGGTGGCCCCTCCCGTTGCAGAGCAGAGGCTCCGGATGCACAGGCCCAGCAGCCATAGCTCACGGGACCAGCCTCTCCACGGCATGTGGGATCTTCCCAGACCGGGGCACGAACCCGTGTCCCCTGCATCGGCAGGCGGACTCTCAACGTCTGCGCCACCAGGGAAGCCCAGCCTGTTTAGTTTTGATTCTCATCCTGTCAGGCGATAGGCCCAGCAGTGGGTATGCTTGATTGAATGGTAGCTCAGTATTTACCTTTCCAAGGCACCTCCTTTGTGTTTTCCTTACTGGCTCTTACCATGTCCCACGTTGAACCAAGGGTAGGCATTTCTCCTCAAACCCTTCAGCATTTACTGTTTGCAGAATTTTTGCTGATGGCCATTCTGACTGGTGTGAGCTGATAGGTTTTTTGTAATTTGGATTTGCATGTCTTGAATTATTCCTAGTGTTCAGCATTATTCCACGCCTTTTTAAAGTTCTGTTAGAATAACAGAAAGAAACAGAGAGTACAGTTAACCTCTGGAAATTGTCTTCTTGAAAGGTTGCCCTCTTTTGAATTTTTTGGTCAATTTTCGAACCCAGGATTGTTTCTGAGGTCAGGTGTCATTCATAGGCCTGTAATGAGTGTGAATATCTAGTGAGCATTAGCACTGGGTTTAAAGCTGGTGTTTTGGGAAACGGCCACAAGGCGGCAGCATTTCTCCATTCCCAAATCTGGTTCCTAGGGCAGCAGAGCCTTTCTGGAAGTCCTGTTCCTAGGTTGGAAATTAAAATGGAATGTGCCAGGAGAAACCCCAATAAGTTTATGTCACATTACTTCTTGTTTTTGTTTTTTTAATCGGGGTAATGATTAGAATACAGTTTGTCCTCAGTGTACACAATCTGGTTCATTTGTGCATAACATATATATATATATATATATATATATATATATATATATATATATATATATTCATGTACAGAGCCACTTCCCGTGTAAATTATTGCAGAGTTTTCCATAGACATCCCTTGCTATATGGTCGGTCTTTCTGTTATATGTATTTAATAGGTATTTGTACATGTATGGTAACCCTAATCTTAATTTTTCCATTCCCCCACCTGTCCTTTTACATAAGCATAGTTTGTTTTCTAAGCCTGTGAGTGTCTTTCTCTGTGGAAATATGTTCATTTGTGTCAGTTGTTAGATAACGCCTATAAGTGATATCATAGGATATGTCTTTTGCTTTCCGACTTACCTCATGTTCTGTGATTATGTCTAGGCTCATCTATGGTGCCTCAAAGAGCAGTGTTTCATTGTTTTCCATGGCTAATAGTCCATTGTGTACATGGACCACTTCTTCTTTTTCCACTCATCTGGTGATGGACATTTTGGTTGCTTCCGTGTCTTGGCTATTGTGAAAATTCCTGCAGTGCAGCTGCTGAAGCCTGTGCCTTCTCGACTCTGGACTTGTCAGGTGAGAGTCTCAGCGGTGGGCCTGCTGAATGGAATGGTGGCTCAATTTTTACTTTGAAACACAGCTCCTTTCTGTTCTCATTATTGGCTGTTACCACTTTACATCTCACCAGCAGCTAGAGGGTACACAGTTCTCTAAAACCCCTTCAGCATTTGTTGTGTGCAGACTTTTAGCTGATGGTAGTTGGCATGTGTGAGTTGAAACCTTTTTGGAGGTTAGATTTGCATGAGTCTAATAATTCCTGATGTTGAGCTTTTATCCATTTTCCTCTTTTTTGAAAATGAGTGAGTAAAACTTACCCCTGCATACTATCTCCTTGAAAAATGTGCCAGTTTGGAATTTTTTCGGCCATTCCCTACCTCCGCACAATTATGTAGGGCAGGTGTCCTTTACAGCCCTGAGTCCTTGTGAATGTTAAGTGACCATTAGCTGTGGGTTTAATGCCGCTCTTGAGGGAAACGGCCACAAGGCGGCAGCATTTCTACATTTCCAACTCTGGGTTTTTGGGCAACAGAGCTTTCCTGGAAATCGTGTTAGTAAGCTGCAAATTAGAGTGGAATGTGCCAGCGCAAACCCCCAAGAGCTTATATCTCCTAAATTGTTGTTTGTTTATTAAATTTAATTTTTATTAATTATCAGAGCAAATTTGATACAAATGTAGATTCTCCTAGGTGTACAGTTTCTGGTTCATCCTATCAATGTATCTGTCTATTCCTCTTACGATCCTTTCCCGTGTATGTTATTATAGGGTGTTGAGTAGACCTCTCTTCGTATTCCATAGGCACGTTGTGATTATACATTTCATAAGTATTAGTGCATATCTGTTAACCCCCATGTCCTAGTTCATACATTCCTTATTCCTTTCCATTTGGTTAAACATTAATTGGTTTTCTGAATCTATGCGTGTCCGTCTCTTGGAAATTATTTCATGGGTATCAAATTTTAGGTAAAACCTATAAGTGATGTCCTAAGATGTCTGTCTTTCGGATTCTTTCTTACTTCAAGTTGGGTGATTATCTCTAGATCCTTCTATGATGGTGCCAACGGCACTGTTCCATGCTTTTTCATGGCTAATATTCCATTGTGTACGTGGACGACTTCTTCTTGGTGCATTTTTCTGTTGATGGACATTTCGGTTTCTTCCATGTCTTGGCTATGGTACGTGTTGCTGCAGTGCAGGATTGCCAGCCTGTGTCTTTTCGATTCTGGTCTAATCAGGTGAAAGGCCCATGAGTGGGCCTACCAGATCACATGGTAGCTCCATATTTACCCTTAAACGCACCTCCATTCTGTTCTCACTACTGGCTGTGACCAGGTTTCATCCCACCAGCAGCTAAAGGGTATGCAGTTCTCTAAAACCCCTTCAGCATTTATTCTTTGTAGACTTTTTGGCTGATGACCATTCTGACGGCTGTGAGGTGAACTATTTTGTACACTGGATTTGCATGGCTTTATTGATTCCTGATGTTCAGCCTTTTTCCATTCCCATTTTGTTAACAAAAAAGAAAGAAAGTAAAAGAAACAGAAGAGAAATGTGCATAAACTATGCCTCTTGAAACTGTCGTTTTGAAATATGGACGTCTTTTGAATGTTTTGATCGATATACGACCCCAGGATTTTTTTTCAGGGAGGTGTCATTTACAGGCCTGCAATTATTTTGAATATCAACTGACCATTAGCGCTGGGATTAAAGCTGCTGTTGTGTGAAACGGCCACAAGGTGGCAGCAGTTCTCCTTTACCAAACCCGGTTACTAGGGCAACAGAACCTCAATGGAAGTCGTGTCCTAGGTTGTAATTTAGAATGGAATGTATCAGGAAAGCCCCTTCAATTTATGTCTCACTATTTCTTGTTTGTTTTTTTAATTTAATTTTTATTTTTCATCACAGCAAGTTTGATTACAATGTTTGGCATGTTGTAGGTGTGCAAGGTGTGATTCTTTTATACATATACATATGTCTATTCTTCCTGGGATCCTTGTCCCATGTACGTTATGACAGAATGTTGAGTAGTCTTCTCTTGGTATTCCGTAGGTCTTTGGTGATTATATAGTTCACCTGTGTTTGTATATGTCTGTTAACCCCAATATCCTAATGTATCCAATCCTCACACCTTTCCATTGGTGAACCATAAGTTTGTTTAATGAATCTGTGATTGCCCTTCTCTGTGGAAATATCTTCACCGGTATCAATTTTTAGGTAACACCTATAAGTGATATCATACGATATGTGTCTCTCTCTTTCTGACTTAGTACGAGTCGCGTGACTACCTCTAGACGCATCTACGGTGCTGCACCTGGCATTGTGTCCTTTTTTCCCTTGGCTAATATTCCCTCTGTACATGTACCAGTTCTTCTTTGTCCACTCATCTGTTGATGGACTTTTTGGTTGCTTCCATGTCTTGGCTATTGTAATAGAGCGGCAATGCACATTTGCCTGCCTGTGTCTTTCCAATTCTGTCTTCTTAGGTTATAGGCCCAGGAGTGGGCCTGCTGGATCATACAGTAGCAAAATGTTTACTTTACAAAGGCACCTCCATTCTGTTCTCATTAGTGGCTCTTACCAGGTTTTGTCCCTCTTAAAGCTGAGGGTATGCACTTCTCCACAACACCTTCAGCATTTACTGTTTGTAGTGTTTTTTTGCTGATGTATATTCTGACCAGTGTGAGCTGATATACCTCTTTGGGGTTGGATTTGCATGCGTCTCATAAAACCTTGAAATTGAGCTTTCTGGCATGTCCTTTTTTTTCTTCAAACTGTGAGTACAGCTTACCTCTTCAAATTGTTTTCGTGAAGTATGTGTGACATTTAGAAATATTTTGGCCGTTACCTCCCTCAAGACATTTTGTGGGCAGGTTTCATTTACAGCCCTCCAGTACTGGTGCATATGAAGTGACCCTTAGCACCGGTTTTAAAGCTGCTGTTGCAGGTAACGGCCAGAGGGCGGCAGCATTTCTGCTTTTCCCAATCTGGTAACTAGGGAAACAGACCTTCCTGGCAGTGGTGTTCCTCGGTTATATATTAGAGTGGAATGTGCCCGGATAAACCCCGAAATGCTGATGTCTCCTTACTTATGTTTGTTTTCTAAATTGAATTTATATTTTTTATTGGAGTCATATTCCATTGCGTACATGGACCACTTGTTCTTGGTGCATTCCTCTGTTGATGGACATTTTCGTAGCTTCCAACTGTTGTGTATGGTAAATATTGCTGGAGTGCAGGATTTTCAGCCTGTATCTTTTTTTATGGTTTTGATTTCTTTTGCGGTACGTGGGCCTCTCACTGCGGTGGCCCCTCCCGTTGCAGAGCAGAGGCTCCGGATGCACAGGCCCAGCAGCCATAGCTCACGGGACCAGCCTCTCCACGGCATGTGGGATCTTCCCGGACCGGGGCACGAACCCGTGTCCCCTGCATCGGCAGGCGGACTCTCAACGTCTGCGCCACCAGGGAAGCCCAGCCTGTTTAGTTTTGATTCTCATCCTGTCAGGCGATAGGCCCAGCAGTGGGTATGCTTGATTGAATGGTAGCTCAGTATTTACCTTTCCAAGGCACCTCCTTTGTGTTTTCCTTACTGGCTCTTACCATGTCCCATGTTGAACCAAGGGTAGGCATTTCTCCTCAAACCCTTAAGCATTTACTGTTTGCAGAATTTTTGCTGATGGCCATTCTGACTGGTGTGAGCTGATAGGTTTTTTGTAATTTGGATTTGCATGTCTTGAATTATTCCTAGTGCTCAGCATTTTTCCACGCCTTTTTAAAGTTCTGTTAAAATAACAGAAAGAAACAGAGAGTACAGCTAACCTCTGGAAATTGTCTTCTTGAAAGGTTGCCCTCTTTTGAATTTTTTGGTCAATTTTCGAACCCAGGATTGTTTCTGAGGTCAGGTGTCATTCATAGGCCTGTAATGAGTGTGAATATCTAGTGAGCATTAGCACTGGGTTTAAAGCTGCTGTTTTGGGAAACGGCCACAAGGCGGCAGCATTTCTCCATTCCCAAATCTGGTTCCTAGGGCAGCAGAGCCTTTCTGGAAGTCCTGTTCCTAGGTTGGAAATTAAAATGGAATGTGCCAGGAGAAACCCCAATAAGTTTATGTCACATTACTTCTTGTTTTAGTTTTTTTAATCGGGGTAATGTTTAGAATACTGTTTGTCCTCAGTGTACACAATCTGGTTCATTTGTGCATAACATATATATATATATATATTCATGTACAGAGCCACTTCCCGTGTAAATTATTGCAGAGTTTTCCATAGACATCCCTTGCTATATGGTCGGTCTTTCTGTTATATGTATTTAATAGGTATTTGTACACGTATGGTAACCCTAATCTTAATTTTTCCATTCCCCCCACCTGTCCTTTTAGATAAGCATAGTTTGTTTTCTAAGCCTGTGAGTGTCTTTCTCTGTGGAAATATGTTCATTTGTGTCAGTTGTTAGATAACGCCTATAAGTGATATCATAGGATATGTCTTTTGCTTTCCGACTTACCTCATGTTCTGTGATTATCTCTAGGCTCATCTATGGTGCCTCAAAGAGCAGTGTTTCATTGTTTTCCATGGCTAATAGTCCATTGTGTACATGGACCACTTCTTCTTTTTCCACTCATCTGGTGATGGACATTTTGGTTGCTTCCGTGTCTTGGCTATTGTGAAAATTCCTGCAGTGCAGCTGCTGAAGCCTGTGCCTTCTCGACTCTGGACTTGTCAGGTGAGAGTCTCAGCGGTGGGCCTGCTGAATGGAATGGTGCCTCAATTCTTACTTTGAAACACAGCTCCTTTCTGTTCTCATTATTGGCTGTTACCACTTTACATCTCACCAGCAGCTAGAGGGTACACAGTTCTCTAAAACCCCTTCAGCATTTGTTGTGTGCAGACTTTTAGCTGATGGTAGTTGGCATGTGTGAGTTGAAACCTTTTTGGAGGTTAGATTTGCATGAGTCTAATAATTCCTGATGTTGAGCTTTTATCCATTTTCCTCTTTTTTGAAAATGAGTGAGTAAAACTTACCGCTGCATACTATCTCCTTGAAAAATGTGCCAGTTTGGAATTTTTTCGGCCATTCCCTACCTCCGCACAATTATGTAGGGCAGGTGTCCTTTACAGCCCTGAGTCCTTGTGAATGTTAAGTGACCATTAGCTGTGGGTTTAATGCCGCTCTTGCGGGAAACGGCCACAAGGCGGCAGCATTTCTACATTTCCAACTCTGGGTTTTTGGGCAACAGAGCTTTCCTGGAAATCGTGTTAGTAAGCTGCAAATTAGAGTGGAATGTGCCAGCGCAAACCCCCAAGAGCTTATATCTCCTAAATTGTTGTTTGTTTATTAAATTTAATTTTTATTAATTATCAGAGCAAATTTGATACAAATGTAGATTCTCCTAGGTGTACAGTTTCTGGTTCATCCTATCAATGTATCTGTCTATTCCTCTTTCGATCCTTTCCCGTGTATGGTATTATAGGGTGTTGAGTAGACCTCTCTTCGTATTCCATAGGCACGTTGTGATTATACATTTCATAAGTATTAGTGCATATCTGTTAACCCCCATGTCCTAGTTCATACATTCCTTATTCCTTTCCATTTGGTTAAACATTAATTGGTTTTCTGAATCTATGCGTGTCCGTCTCTTGGAAATTATTTCATGGGTATCAAATTTTAGGTAACACCTATAAGTGATGTCCTAAGATGTCTGTCTTTCGGATTCTTTCTTACTTCAAGTTGGGTGATTATCTCTAGATCCTTCTATGATGGTGCCAACGGCACTGTTCCATGCTTTTTCATGGCTAATATTCCATTGTGTACATGGACGACTTCTTCTTGGTGCATTTTTCTGTTGATGGACATTTCGGTTTCTTCCAGGTCTTGGCTATGGTACGTGTTGCTGCAGTGCAGGATTGCCAGCCTGTGTCTTTTCGATTCTGGTCTAATCAGGTGAAAGGCCCATGAGTGGGCCTACCAGATCACATGGTAGCTCCATATTTACCCTTAAACGCACCTCCATTCTGTTCTCACTACTGGCTGTGACCAGGTTTCATCCCACCAGCAGCTAAAGGGTACGCGGTTCTCTAAAACCCCTTCAGCATTTATTCTTTGTAGACTTTTTGGCTGATGACCATTCTGACGGCTGTGAGGTGAACTTTTTTGTACACTGGATTTGCATGGCTTTATTGATTCCTGATGTTCAGCCTTTTTCCATTCCCATTTTGTTAACAAAAAAGAAAGAAAGTAAAAGAAACAGAAGAGAAATGTGCATAAACTATGCCTCTTGAAACTGTCGTTTTGAAATATGGACGTCTTTTGAATGTTTTGATCGATATACGACCCCAGGATTTTTTTTCAGGGAGGTGTCATTTACAGGCCTGCAATTATTTTGAATATCAACTGACCATTAGCGCTGGGATTAAAGCTGCTGTTGTGTGAAACGGCCACAAGGTGGCAGCAGTTCTCCTTTACCAAACCCGGTTACTAGGGCAACAGAACCTCAATGGAGGGCGTGTTCTAGGTTGTAATTTAGAATGGAATGTATCAGGAAAGCACCTTTAATTTATGTCTCACTATTTCTTGTTTGTTTTTTTTTAATTTAATTTTTATTTTTCATCACAGCAAGTTTGATTACAATGTTTGGCATGTTGTAGGTGTGCAAGATGTGGTTCTTTTACACATATACATATGTCTATTCTTCCTGGGATCCTTGTCCCATGTACGTTATGACAGAATGTTGAGTAGTCTTCTCTTGGTATTCCGTAGGTCTTTGGTGATTATATATTTCACCTGTGTTTGTATATGTCTGTTAACCCCAATATCCTAATGTATCCAATCCTCACACCTTTCCATTGGTGAACCATAAGTTTGTTTAATGAATCTGTGATTGCCCTTCTCTGTGGAAATATCTTCACCGGTATCAATTTTTAGGTAACACCTATAAGTGATATCATACGATATGTGTCTCTCTCTTTCTGACTTAGTACGAGTCGCGTGACTACCTCTAGACGCATCTGCGGTGCTGCACCTGGCATTGTGTCCTTTTTTCCCTTGGCTAATATTCCCTCTGTACATGTACCAGTTCTTCTTTGTCCACTCATCTGTTGATGGACTTTTTGGTTGCTTCCATGTCTTGGCTATTGTAATAGAGCGGCAATGCACATTTGCCTGCCTGTGTCTTTCCAATTCTGTCTTCTTAGGTGATAGGCCCAGGAGTGGGCCTGCTGGATCATACAGTAGCAAAATGTTTACTTTACAAAGGCACCTCCATTCTGTTCTCATTAGTGGCTCTTACCAGGTTACGTCCCTCTTAAAGCTGAGGGTATGCACTTCTCCACAACACCTTCAGCATTTACTGTTTGTAGTGTTTTTTGTTGATGTATATTCTGACCAGTGTGAGCTGATATACCTCTTTGGGGTTGGATTTGCATGCGTCTCATAAACCCTTGAAATTGAGCTTTCTGGCATGTCCTTTTTTTTCTTCAAACTGTGAGTACAGCTTACCTCTTCAAATTGTTTTCGTGAAGTATGTGTGACATTTAGAAATATTTTGGCCGTTACCTCCCTCAAGACATTTTGTGGGCAGGTTTCATTTACAGCCCTCCAGTACTGGTGCATATGAAGTGACCCTTAGCACAGGTTTTAAAGCTGCTGTTGCAGGTAACGGCCAGAGGGCGGCAGCATTTCAGCTTTTCCCAATCTGGTAACTAGGGAAACAGACCTTCCTGGCAGTGGTGTTCCTCGGTTATATATTAGAGTGGAATGTGCCCGGATAAACCCCCAAATGCTGATGTCTCCTTACTTATGTTTGTTTTCTAAATTGAATTTATATTTTTTATTGGAGTCATATTCCATTGCGTACATGGACAACTTGTTCTTGGTGCATTCCTCTGTTGATGGACATTTTCGTAGCTTCCAACTGTTGTGTATGGTAAATATTGCTGGAGTGCAGGATTTTCAGCCTGTATCTTTTTTTATGGTTTTGATTTCTTTTGCGGTACGTGGGCCTCTCACTGCGGTGGCCCCTCCCGTTGCAGAGCAGAGGCTCCGGATGCACAGGCCCAGCAGCCATAGCTCACGGGACCAGCCTCTCCACGGCATGTGGGATCTTCCCGGACCGGGGCACGAACCCGTGTCCCCTGCATCGGCAGGCGGACTCTCAACGTCTGCGCCACCAGGGAAGCCCAGCCTGTTTAGTTTTGATTCTCATCCTGTCAGGCGATAGGCCCAGCAGTGGGTATGCTTGATTGAATGGTAGCTCAGTATTTACCTTTCCAAGGCACCTCCTTTGTGTTTTCCTTACTGGCTCTTACCATGTCCCACGTTGAACCAAGGGTAGGCATTTCTCCTCAAACCCTTCAGCATTTACTGTTTGCAGAATTTTTGCTGATGGCCATTCTGACTGGTGTGAGCTGATAGGTTTTTTGTAATTTGGATTTGCATGTCTTGAATTATTCCTAGTGTTCAGCATTTTTCCACGCCTTTTTAAAGTTCTGTTAAAATAACAGAAAGAAACAGAGAGTACAGTTAACCTCTGGAAATTGTCTTCCTGAAAGGTTGCCCTCTTTTGAATTTCTTGGTCAATTTTCGAACCCAGGATTGTTTCTGAGGTCAGGTGTCATTCATAGGCCTGTAATGAGTGTGAATATCTAGTGAGCATTAGCACTGGGTTTAAAGCTGCTGTTTTGGGAAACGGCCACAAGGCGGCAGCATTTCTCCATTCCCAAATCTGGTTCCTAGGGCAGCAGAGCCTTTCTGGAAGTCCTGTTCCTAGGTTGGAAATTAAAATGGAATGTGCCAGGAGAAACCCCAAGAAGTTTATGTCACTTTACTTCTTGTTTTAGTTTTTTTAATCGGGGTAATGATTAGAATACAGTTTGTCCTCAGTGTACACAATCTGGTTCATTTGTGCATAACATATATATATATATATATATATATATATATATATATATATATTCATGTACAGAGCCACTTCCCGTGTAAATTATTGCAGAGTTTTCCATAGACATCCCTTGCTATATGGTCGGTCTTTCTGTTATATGTATTTAATAGGTATTTGTACATGTATGGTAACCCTAATCTTAATTTTTCCATTCCCCCACCTGTCCTTTTACATAAGCATAGTTTGTTTTCTAAGCCTGTGAGTGTCTTTCTCTGTGGAAATATGTTCATTTGTGTCAGTTGTTAGATAACGCCTATAAGTGATATCATAGGATATGTCTTTTGCTTTCCGACTTACCTCATGTTCTGTGATTATCTCTAGGCTCATCTATGGTGCCTCAAAGAGCAGTGTTTCATTGTTTTCCATGGCTAATAGTCCATTGTGTACATGGACCACTTCTTCTTTTTCCACTCATCTGGTGATGGACATTTTGGTTGCTTCCGTGTCTTGGCTATTGTGAAAATTCCTGCAGTGCAGCTGCTGAAGCCTGTGCCTTCTCGACTCTGGACTTGTCAGGTGAGAGTCTCAGCGGTGGGCCTGCTGAATGGAATGGTGGCTCAATTTTTACTTTGAAACACAGCTCCTTTCTGTTCTCATTATTGGCTGTTACCACTTTACATCTCACCAGCAGCTAGAGGGTACACAGTTCTCTAAAACCCCTTCAGCATTTGTTGTGTGCAGACTTTTAGCTGATGGTAGTTGGCATGTGTGAGTTGAAACCTTTTTGGAGGTTAGATTTGCATGAGTCTAATAATTCCTGATGTTGAGCTTTTATCCATTTTCCTCTTTTTTGAAAATGAGTGAGTAAAACTTACCCCTGCATACTATCTCCTTGAAAAATGTGCCAGTTTGGAATTTTTTCGGCCATTCCCTACCTCCGCACAATTATGTAGGGCAGATGTCCTTTACAGCCCTGAGTCCTTGTGAATGTTAAGTGACCATTAGCTGTGGGTTTAATGCCGCTCTTGAGGGAAACGGCCACAAGGCGGCAGCATTTCTACATTTCCAACTCTGGGTTTTTGGGCAACAGAGCTTTCCTGGAAATCGTGTTAGTAAGCTGCAAATTAGAGTGGAATGTGCCAGCGCAAACCCCCAAGAGCTTATATCTCCTAAATTGTTGTTTGTTTATTAAATTTAATTTTTATTAATTATCAGAGCAAATTTGATACAAATGTAGATTCTCCTAGGTGTACAGTTTCTGGTTCATCCTATCAATGTATCTGTCTATTCCTCTTTCGATCCTTTCCCGTGTATGTTATTATAGGGTGTTGAGTAGACCTCTCTTCGTATTCCATAGGCACTTTGTGATTATACATTTCATAAGTATTAGTGCATATCTGTTAACCCCCATGTCCTAGTTCATACATTCCTTATTCCTTTCCATTTGGTTAAACATTAATTGGTTTTCTGAATCTATGCGTGTCCATCTCTTGGAAATTATTTCATGGGTATCAATTTTTAGGTAACACCTATAAGTGATGTCCTAAGATGTCTGTCTTTCGGATTCTTTCTTACTTCAAGTTGGGTGATTATCTCTAGATCCTTCTATGATGGTGCCAACGGCACTGTTCCATGCTTTTTCATGGATAATGTTCCATTGTGTACGTGGACGACTTCTTCTTGGTGCATTTTTCTGTTGATGGACATTTCGGTTTCTTCCAGGTCTTGGCTATGGTACGTGTTGCTGCAGTGGAGGATTGCCAGCCTGTGTCTTTTCGATTCTGGTCTAATCAGGTGAAAGGCCCATGAGTGGGCCTACCAGATCACATGGTAGCTCCATATTTACCCTTAAACGTACATCCATTCTGTTCTCACTACTGGCTGTGACCAGGTTTCATCCCACCAGCAGCTAAAGGGTATGCTGTTCTCTAAAACACCTTCAGCATTTATTCTTTGTAGACTTTTTGGCTGATGACCATTCTGACGGCTGTGAGGTGAACTTTTTTGTACACTGGATTTGCATGGCTTTATTGATTCCTGATGATCAGCCTTTTTCCATTCCCATTTTGTTAACAAAAAAGAAAGAAAGTAAAAGAAACAGAAGAGAAATGTGCATAAACTATGCCTCTTGAAACTGTCGTTTTGAAATATGGACGTCTTTTGAATGTTTTGATCGATATACGACCCCAGGATTTTTTTTTCAGGGAGGTGTCATTTACAGGCCTGCAATTATTTTGAATATCAACTGACCATTAGCGCTGGGATTAAATCTGCTGTTCTGTGAAACGGCCACAAGGTGGCAGCAGTTCTCCTTTACCAAACCCGGTTACTAGGGCAACAGAACCTCAATGGAAGTCGTGTTCTAGGTTGTAATTTAGAATGGAATGTATCAGGAAAGCCCCTTCAATTTATGTCTCACTATTTCTTGTTTGTTTTTTTAATTTAATTTTTATTTTTCATCACAGCAAGTTTGATTACAATGTTTGGCATGTTGTAGGTGTGCAAGATGTGATTCTTTTATACATATACATATGTCTATTCTTCCTGGGATCCTTGTCCCATGTACGTTATGACAGAATGTTGAGTAGTCTTCTCTTGGTATTCCGTAGGTCTTTGGTGATTATATAGTTCACCTGTGTTTGTATATGTCTGTTAACCCCAATATCCTAATGTATCCAATCCTCACACCTTTCCATTGGTGAACCATAAGTTTGTTTAATGAATCTGTGATTGCCCTTCTCTGTGGAAATATCTTCACCGGTATCAATTTTTAGGTAACACCTATAAGTGATATCATACGATATGTGTCTCTCTCTTTCTGATTTAGTACGAGTCGCGTGACTACCTCTAGACGCATCTATGGTGCTGCACCTGGCATTGTGTCCTTTTTTCCCTTGGCTAATATTCCCTCTGTACATGTACCAGTTCTTCTTTGTCCACTCATCTGTTGATGGACTTTTTGGTTGCTTCCATGTCTTGGCTATTGTAATAGAGCGGCAATGCACATTTGCCTGCCTGTGTCTTTCCAATTCTGTCTTCTTAGGTTATAGGCCCAGGAGTGGGCCTGCTGGATCATACAGTAGCAAAATGTTTACTTTACAAAGGCACCTCCATTCTGTTCTCATTAGTGGCTCTTACCAGGTTTCGTCCCTCTTAAAGCTGAGGGTATGCACTTCTCCACAACACCTTCAGCATTTACTGTTTGTAGTGTTTTTTTGCTGATGTATATTCTGACCAGTGTGAGCTGATATACCTCTTTGGGGTTGGATTTGCATGCGTCTCATAAACCCTTGAAATTGAGCTTTCTGGCATGTCCTTTTTTTTCTTCAAACTGTGAGTACAGCTTACCTCTTCAAATTGTTTTCGTGAAGTATGTGTGACATTTAGAAATATTTTGGCCGTTACCTCCCTCAAGACATTTTGTGGGCAGGTTTCATTTACAGCCCTCCAGTACTGGTGCATATGAAGTGACCCTTAGCACCGGTTTTAAAGCTGCTGTTGCAGGTAACGGCCAGAGGGCGGCAGCATTTCTGCTTTTCCCAATCTGGTAACTAGGGAAACAGACCTTCCTGGCAGTGGTGTTCCTCAGTTATATATTAGAGTGGAATGTGCCCGGATAAACCCCGAAATGCTGATGTCTCCTTACTTATGTTTGTTTTCTAAATTGAATTTATATTTTTTATTGGAGTCATATTCCATTGCGTACATGGACCACTTGTTCTTGGTGCATTCCTCTGTTGATGGACATTTTCGTAGCTTCCAAGTGTTGTGTATGGTAAATATTGCTGGAGTGCAG
Source organism: Mesoplodon mirus (assembly GCF_964341445.2). Lineage (NCBI taxonomy): Eukaryota > Metazoa > Chordata > Mammalia > Artiodactyla > Ziphiidae > Mesoplodon > Mesoplodon mirus. The sequence goes on from NW_028295323.1 coordinate 128,946, forward strand.
GATTTTCAGCCTGTATCTTTTTTTATGGTTTTGATTTCTTTTGCGGTACGTGGGCCTCTCACTGCGGTGGCCCCTCCTGTTGCAGAGCAGAGGCTCCGGATGCACAGGCCCAGCAGCCATAGCTCACGGGACCAGCCTCTCCACGGCATGTGGGATCTTCCCGGACCGGGGCACGAACCCGTGTCCCCTGCATCGGCAGGCGGACTCTCAACGTCTGCGCCACCAGGGAAGCCCAGCCTGTTTAGTTTTGATTCTCATCCTGTCAGGTGATAGGCCCAGCAGTGGGTATGCTTGATTGAATGGTAGCTCAGTATTTACCTTTCCAAGGCACCTCCTTTGTGTTTTCCTTACTGGCTCTTACCATGTCCCACGTTGAACCAAGGGTAGGCATTTCTCCTCAAACCCTTCAGCATTTACTGTTTGCAGAATTTTTGCTGATGGCCATTCTGACTGGTGTGAGCTGTTAGGTATTTTGTAATTTGGATTTGCATGTCTTGAATTATTCCTAGTGTTCAGCATTTTTCCACGCCTTTTTAAAGTTCTGTTAAAATAACAGAAAGAAACAGATAGTACAGTTAACCTCTGGAAATTGTCTTCTTGAAAGGTTGCCCCCTTTTGAATTTTTGGGTCAATTTTCGAACCCAGGATTGTTTCTGAGGTCAGGTGTCATTCATAGGCCTGTAATGAGTGTGAATATCTAGTGAGCATTAGCACTGGGTTTAAAGCTGGTGTTTTGGGAAACGGCCACAAGGCGGCAGCATTTCTCCATTCCCAAATCTGGTTCCTAGGGCAGCAGAGCCTTTCTGGAAGTCCTGTTCCTAGGTTGGAAATTAAAATGGAATGTGCCAGGAGAAACCCCAATAAGTTTATGTCACATTACTTCTTGTTTTAGTTTTTTTAATCGGGGTAATGATTAGAATACTGTTTGTCCTCAGTGTACACAATCTGGTTCATTTGTGCATAACATATATATATATATATATATATATATATATATATATATATATATTCATGTACAGAGCCACTTCCCGTGTAAATTATTGCAGAGTTTTCCATAGACATCCCTTGCTATATGGTCGGTCTTTCTGTTATATGTATTTAATAGGTATTTGTACATGTATGGTAACCCTAATCTTAATTTTTCCATTCCCCCACCTGTCCTTTTACATAAGCATAGTTTGTTTTCTAAGCCTGTGAGTGTCTTTCTCTGTGGAAATATGTTCATTTGTGTCAGTTGTTAGATAACGCCTATAAGTGATATCATAGGATATGTCTTTTGCTTTCCGACTTACCTCATGTTCTGTGATTATCTCTAGGCTCATCTATGGTGCCTCAAAGAGCAGTGTTTCATTGTTTTCCATGGCTAATAGTCCATTGTGTACATGGACCACTTCTTCTTTTTCCACTCATCTGGTGATGGACATTTTGGTTGCTTCCGTGTCTTGGCTATTGTGAAAATTCCTGCAGTGCAGCTGCTGAAGCCTGTGCCTTCTCGACTCTGGACTTGTCAGGTGAGAGTCTCAGCGGTGGGCCTGCTGAATGGAATGGTGGCTCAATTTTTACTTTGAAACACAGCTCCTTTCTGTTCTCATTATTGGCTGTTACCACTTTACATCTCACCAGCAGCTAGAGGGTACACAGTTCTCTAAAACCCCTTCAGCATTTGTTGTGTGCAGACTTTTAGCTGATGGTAGTTGGCATGTGTGAGTTGAAACCTTTTTGGAGGTTAGATTTGCATGAGTCTAATAATTCCTGATGTTGAGCTTTTATCCATTTTCCTCTTTTTTGAAAATGAGTGAGTAAAACTTACCCCTGCATACTATCTCCTTGAAAAATGTGCCAGTTTGGAATTTTTTCGGCCATTCCCTACCTCCGCACAATTATGTAGGGCAGATGTCCTTTACAGCCCTGAGTCCTTGTGAATGTTAAGTGACCATTAGCTGTGGGTTTAATGCCGCTCTTGAGGGAAACGGCCACAAGGCGGCAGCATTTCTACATTTCCAACTCTGGGTTTTTGGGCAACAGAGCTTTCCTGGAAATCGTGTTAGTAAGCTGCAAATTAGAGTGGAATGTGCCAGCGCAAACCCCCAAGAGCTTATATCTCCTAAATTGTTGTTTGTTTATTAAATTTAATTTTTATTAATTATCAGAGCAAATTTGATACAAATGTAGATTCTCCTAGGTGTACAGTTTCTGGTTCATCCTATCAATGTATCTGTCTATTCCTCTTTCGATCCTTTCCCGTGTATGTTATTATAGGGTGTTGAGTAGACCTCTCTTCGTATTCCATAGGCACTTTGTGATTATACATTTCATAAGTATTAGTGCATATCTGTTAACCCCCATGTCCTAGTTCATACATTCCTTATTCCTTTCCATTTGGTTAAACATTAATTGGTTTTCTGAATCTATGCGTGTCCATCTCTTGGAAATTATTTCATGGGTATCAATTTTTAGGTAACACCTATAAGTGATGTCCTAAGATGTCTGTCTTTCGGATTCTTTCTTACTTCAAGTTGGGTGATTATCTCTAGATCCTTCTATGATGGTGCCAACGGCACTGTTCCATGCTTTTTCATGGCTAATGTTCCATTGTGTACATGGACGACTTCTTCTTGGTGCATTTTTCTGTTGATGGACATTTCGGTTTCTTCCAGGTCTTGGCTATGGTACGTGTTGCTGCAGTGCAGGATTGCCAGCCTGTGTCTTTTCGATTCTGGTCTAATCAGGTGAAAGGCCCATGAGTGGGCCTACCAGATCACATGGTAGCTCCATATTTACCCTTAAACGCACCTCCATTCTGTTCTCACTACTGGCTGTGACCAGGTTTCATCCCACCAGCAGCTAAAGGGTATGCAGTTCTCTAAAACCCCTTCAGCATTTATTCTTTGTAGACTTTTTGGCTGATGACCATTCTGACAGCTGTGAGGTGAACTTTTTTGTACACTGGATTTGCATGGCTTTATTGATTCCTGATGTTCAGCCTTTTTCCATTCCCATTTTGTTAACAAAAAAGAAAGAAAGTAAAAGAAACAGAAGAGAAATGTGCATAAACTATGCCTCTTGAAACTGTCGTTTTGAAATATGGACGTCTTTTGAATGTTTTGATCGATATACGACCCCAGGATTTTTTTTCAGGGAGGTGTTATTTACAGGCCTGCAATTATTTTGAATATCAACTGACCATTAGCGCTGGGATTAAAGCTGCTGTTGTGTGAAACGGCCACAGGGTGGCAGCAGTTCTCCTTTACCAAACCCGGTTACTAGGGCAACAGAACCTCAATGGAAGTCGTGTCCTAGGTTGTATTTTAGAATGGAATGTATCAGGAAAGCCCCTTCAATTTATGTCTCACTATTTCTTGTTTGTTTTTTTAATTTAATTTTTATTTTTCATCACAGCAAGTTTGATTACAATGTTTGGCATGTTGTAGGTGTGCAAGGTGTGATTCTTTTATACATATACATATGTCTATTCTTCCTGGGATTCTTGTCCCATGTACGTTATGACAGAATGTTGAGTAGTCTTCTCTTGGTATTCCGTAGGTCTTTGGTGATTATATAGTTCACCTGTGTTTGTATATGTCTGTTAACCCCAATATCCTAATGTATCCAATCCTCACACCTTTCCATTGGTGAACCATAAGTTTGTTTAATGAATCTGTGATTGCCCTTCTCTGTGGAAATATCTTCACCGGTATCAATTTTTAGGTAACACCTATAAGTGATATCATACGATATGTGTCTCTCTCTTTCTGACTTAGTACGAGTCGCGTGACTACCTCTAGACGCATCTACGGTGCTGCACCTGGCATTGTGTCCTTTTTTCCCTTGGCTAATATTCCCTCTGTACATGTACCAGTTCTTCTTTGTCCACTCATCTGTTGATGGACTTTTTGGTTGCTTCCATGTCTTGGCTATTGTAATAGAGCGGCAATGCACATTTGCCTGCCTGTGTCTTTCCAATTCTGTCTTCTTAGGTTATAGGCCCAGGAGTGGGCCTGCTGGATCATACAGTAGCAAAATGTTTACTTTACAAAGGCACCTCCATTCTGTTCTCATTAGTGGCTCTTACCAGGTTTCGTCCCTCTTAAAGCTGAGGGTATGCACTTCTCCACAACACCTTCAGCATTTACTGTTTGTAGTGTTTTTTTGCTGATGTATATTCTGACCAGTGTGAGCTGATATACCTCTTTGGGGTTGGATTTGCATGCGTCTCATAAACCCTTGAAATTGAGCTTTCTGGCATGTCCTTTTTTTTCTTCAAACTGTGAGTACAGCTTACCTCTTCAAATTGTTTTTGTGAAGTATGTGTGACATTTAGAAATATTTTGGCCGTTACCTCCCTCAAGACATTTTGTGGGCAGGTTTCATTTACAGCCCTCCAGTACTGGTGCATATGAAGTGACCCTTAGCACCGGTTTTAAAGCTGCTGTTGCAGGTAACGGCCAGAGGGCGGCAGCATTTCTGCTTTTCCCAATCTGGTAACTAGGGAAACAGACCTTCCTGGCAGTGGTGTTCCTCGGTTATATATTAGAGTGGAATGTGCCCGGATAAACCCCCAAATGCTGATGTCTCCTTACTTATGTTTGTTTTCTAAATTGAATTTATATTTTTTATTGGAGTCATATTCCATTGCGTACATGGACCACTTGTTCTTGGTGCATTCCTCTGTTGATGGACATTTTCGTAGCTTCCAACTGTTGTCTATGGTAAATATTGCTGGAGTGCAGGATTTTCAGCCTGTATCTTTTTTTATGGTTTTGATTTCTTTTGCGGTACGTGGGCCTCTCACTGCGGTGGCCCCTCCCGTTGCAGAGCAGAGGCTCCGGATGCACAGGCCCAGCAGCCATAGCTCACGGGACCAGCCTCTCCACGGCATGTGGGATCTTCCCGGACCGGGGCACGAACCCGTGTCCCCTGCATCGGCAGGCGGACTCTCAACGTCTGCGCCACCAGGGAAGCCCAGCCTGTTTAGTTTTGATTCTCATCCTGTCAGGCGATAGGCCCAGCAGTGGGTATGCTTGATTGAATGGTAGCTCAGTATTTACCTTTCCAAGGCACCTCCTTTGTGTTTTCCTTACTGGCTCTTACCATGTCCCACGTTGAACCAAGGGTAGGCATTTCTCCTCAAACCCTTCAGCATTTACTGTTTGCAGAATTTTTGCTGATGGCCATTCTGACTGGTGTGAGCTGTTAGGTATTTTGTAATTTGGATTTGCATGTCTTGAATTATTCCTAGTGTTCAGCATTTTTCCACGCCTTTTTAAAGTTCTGTTAAAATAACAGAAAGAAACAGAGAGTACAGTTAACCTCTGGAAATTGTCTTCTTGAAAGGTTGCCCTCTTTTGAATTTTTTGGTCAATTTTCGAACCCAGGATTGTTTCTGAGGTCAGGTGTCATTCATAGGCCTGTAATGAGTGTGAATATCTAGTGAGCATTAGCACTGGGTTTAAAGCTGGTGTTTTGGGAAACGGCCACAAGGCGGCAGCATTTCTCCATTCCCAAATCTGGTTCCTAGGGCAGCAGAGCCTTTCTGGAAGTCCTGTTCCTAGGTTGGAAATTAAAATGGAATGTGCCAGGAGAAACCCCAATAAGTTTATGTCACATTACTTCTTGTTTTAGTTTTTTTAATCGGGGTAATGATTAGAATACAGTTTGTCCTCAGTGTACACAATCTGGTTCATTTGTGCATAACATATATATATATATATATATATATATATATATATATATATATATATATATATTCATGTACAGAGCCACTTCCCGTGTAAATTATTGCAGAGTTTTCCATAGACATCCCTTGCTATATGGTCGGTCTTTCTGTTATATGTATTTAATAGGTATTTGTACATGTATGGTAACCCTAATCTTAATTTTTCCATTCCCCCACCTGTCCTTTTACATAAGCATAGTTTGTTTTCTAAGCCTGTGAGTGTCTTTCTCTGTGGAAATATGTTCATTTGTGTCAGTTGTTAGATAACGCCTATAAGTGATATCATAGGATATGTCTTTTGCTTTCCGACTTACCTCATGTTCTGTGATTATGTCTAGGCTCATCTATGGTGCCTCAAAGAGCAGTGTTTCATTGTTTTCCATGGCTAATAGTCCATTGTGTACATGGACCACTTCTTCTTTTTCCACTCATCTGGTGATGGACATTTTGGTTGCTTCCGTGTCTTGGCTATTGTGAAAATTCCTGCAGTGCAGCTGCTGAAGCCTGTGCCTTCTCGACTCTGGACTTGTCAGGTGAGAGTCTCAGCGGTGGGCCTGCTGAATGGAATGGTGGCTCAATTTTTACTTTGAAACACAGCTCCTTTCTGTTCTCATTATTGGCTGTTACCACTTTACATCTCACCAGCAGCTAGAGGGTACACAGTTCTCTAAAACCCCTTCAGCATTTGTTGTGTGCAGACTTTTAGCTGATGGTAGTTGGCATGTGTGAGTTGAAACCTTTTTGGAGGTTAGATTTGCATGAGTCTAATAATTCCTGATGTTGAGCTTTTATCCATTTTCCTCTTTTTTGAAAATGAGTGAGTAAAACTTACCCCTGCATACTATCTCCTTGAAAAATGTGCCAGTTTGGAATTTTTTCGGCCATTCCCTACCTCCGCACAATTATGTAGGGCAGGTGTCCTTTACAGCCCTGAGTCCTTGTGAATGTTAAGTGACCATTAGCTGTGGGTTTAATGCCGCTCTTGCGGGAAACGGCCACAAGGCGGCAGCATTTCTACATTTCCAACTCTGGGTTTTTGGGCAACAGAGCTTTCCTGGAAATCGTGTTAGTAAGCTGCAAATTAGAGTGGAATGTGCCAGCGCAAACCCCCAAGAGCTTATATCTCCTAAATTGTTGTTTGTTTATTAAATTTAATTTTTATTAATTATCAGAGCAAATTTGATACAAATGTAGATTCTCCTAGGTGTACAGTTTCTGGTTCATCCTATCAATGTATCTGTCTATTCCTCTTACGATCCTTTCCCGTGTGTGTTATTATAGGGTGTTGAGTAGACCTCTCTTCGTATTCCATAGGCACGTTGTGATTATACATTTCATAAGTATTAGTGCATATCTGTTAACCCCCATGTCCTAGTTCATACATTCCTTATTCCTTTCCATTTGGTTAAACATTAATTGGTTTTCTGAATCTATGCGTGTCCGTCTCTTGGAAATTATTTCATGGGTATCAAATTTTAGGTAAAACCTATAAGTGATGTCCTAAGATGTCTGTCTTTCGGATTCTTTCTTACTTCAAGTTGGGTGATTATCTCTAGATCCTTCTATGATGGTGCCAACGGCACTGTTCCATGCTTTTTCATGGCTAATATTCCATTGTGTACGTGGACGACTTCTTCTTGGTGCATTTTTCTGTTGATGGACATTTCGGTTTCTTCCATGTCTTGGCTATGGTACGTGTTGCTGCAGTGCAGGATTGCCAGCCTGTGTCTTTTCGATTCTGGTCTAATCAGGTGAAAGGCCCATGAGTGGGCCTACCAGATCACATGGTAGCTCCATATTTACCCTTAAACGCACCTCCATTCTGTTCTCACTACTGGCTGTGACCAGGTTTCATCCCACCAGCAGCTAAAGGGTATGCAGTTCTCTAAAACCCCTTCAGCATTTATTCTTTGTAGACTTTTTGGCTGATGACCATTCTGACGGCTGTGAGGTGAACTATTTTGTACACTGGATTTGCATGGCTTTATTGATTCCTGATGTTCAGCCTTTTTCCATTCCCATTTTGTTAACAAAAAAGAAAGAAAGTAAAAGAAACAGAAGAGAAATGTGCATAAACTATGCCTCTTGAAACTGTCGTTTTGAAATATGGACGTCTTTTGAATGTTTTGATCGATATACGACCCCAGGATTTTTTTTCAGGGAGGTGTCATTTACAGGCCTGCAATTATTTTGAATATCAACTGACCATTAGCGCTGGGATTAAAGCTGCTGTTGTGTGAAACGGCCACAAGGTGGCAGCAGTTCTCCTTTACCAAACCCGGTTACTAGGGCAACAGAACCTCAATGGAAGTCGTGTCCTAGGTTGTAATTTAGAATGGAATGTATCAGGAAAGCCCCTTCAATTTATGTCTCACTATTTCTTGTTTGTTTTTTTAATTTAATTTTTATTTTTCATCACAGCAAGTTTGATTACAATGTTTGGCATGTTGTAGGTGTGCAAGGTGTGATTCTTTTATACATATACATATGTCTATTCTTCCTGGGATCCTTGTCCCATGTACGTTATGACAGAATGTTGAGTAGTCTTCTCTTGGTATTCCGTAGGTCTTTGGTGATTATATAGTTCACCTGTGTTTGTATATGTCTGTTAACCCCAATATCCTAATGTATCCAATCCTCACACCTTTCCATTGGTGAACCATAAGTTTGTTTAATGAATCTGTGATTGCCCTTCTCTGTGGAAATATCTTCACCGGTATCAATTTTTAGGTAACACCTATAAGTGATATCATACGATATGTGTCTCTCTCTTTCTGACTTAGTACGAGTCGCGTGACTACCTCTAGACGCATCTACGGTGCTGCACCTGGCATTGTGTCCTTTTTTCCCTTGGCTAATATTCCCTCTGTACATGTACCAGTTCTTCTTTGTCCACTCATCTGTTGATGGACTTTTTGGTTGCTTCCATGTCTTGGCTATTGTAATAGAGCGGCAATGCACATTTGCCTGCCTGTGTCTTTCCAATTCTGTCTTCTTAGGTTATAGGCCCAGGAGTGGGCCTGCTGGATCATACAGTAGCAAAATGTTTACTTTACAAAGGCACCTCCATTCTGTTCTCATTAGTGGCTCTTACCAGGTTTTGTCCCTCTTAAAGCTGAGGGTATGCACTTCTCCACAACACCTTCAGCATTTACTGTTTGTAGTGTTTTTTTGCTGATGTATATTCTGACCAGTGTGAGCTGATATACCTCTTTGGGGTTGGATTTGCATGCGTCTCATAAAACCTTGAAATTGAGCTTTCTGGCATGTCCTTTTTTTTCTTCAAACTGTGAGTACAGCTTACCTCTTCAAATTGTTTTCGTGAAGTATGTGTGACATTTAGAAATATTTTGGCCGTTACCTCCCTCAAGACATTTTGTGGGCAGGTTTCATTTACAGCCCTCCAGTACTGGTGCATATGAAGTGACCCTTAGCACCGGTTTTAAAGCTGCTGTTGCAGGTAACGGCCAGAGGGCGGCAGCATTTCTGCTTTTCCCAATCTGGTAACTAGGGAAACAGACCTTCCTGGCAGTGGTGTTCCTCGGTTATATATTAGAGTGGAATGTGCCCGGATAAACCCCGAAATGCTGATGTCTCCTTACTTATGTTTGTTTTCTAAATTGAATTTATATTTTTTATTGGAGTCATATTCCATTGCGTACATGGACCACTTGTTCTTGGTGCATTCCTCTGTTGATGGACATTTTCGTAGCTTCCAACTGTTGTCTATGGTAAATATTGCTGGAGTGCAGGATTTTCAGCCTGTATCTTTTTTTATGGTTTTGATTTCTTTTGCGGTACGTGGGCCTCTCACTGCGGTGGCCCCTCCCGTTGCAGAGCAGAGGCTCCGGATGCACAGGCCCAGCAGCCATAGCTCACGGGACCAGCCTCTCCACGGCATGTGGGATCTTCCCGGACCGGGGCACGAACCCGTGTCCCCTGCATCGGCAGGCGGACTCTCAACGTCTGCGCCACCAGGGAAGCCCAGCCTGTTTAGTTTTGATTCTCATCCTGTCAGGCGATAGGCCCAGCAGTGGGTATGCTTGATTGAATGGTAGCTCAGTATTTACCTTTCCAAGGCACCTCCTTTGTGTTTTCCTTACTGGCTCTTACCATGTCCCACGTTGAACCAAGGGTAGGCATTTCTCCTCAAACCCTTCAGCATTTACTGTTTGCAGAATTTTTGCTGATGGCCATTCTGACTGGTGTGAGCTGTTAGGTATTTTGTAATTTGGATTTGCATGTCTTGAATTATTCCTAGTGTTCAGCATTTTTCCACGCCTTTTTAAAGTTCTGTTAAAATAACAGAAAGAAACAGAGAGTACAGTTAACCTCTGGAAATTGTCTTCTTGAAAGGTTGCCCTCTTTTGAATTTTTTGGTCAATTTTCGAACCCAGGATTGTTTCTGAGGTCAGGTGTCATTCATAGGCCTGTAATGAGTGTGAATATCTAGTGAGCATTAGCACTGGGTTTAAAGCTGGTGTTTTGGGAAACGGCCACAAGGCGGCAGCATTTCTCCATTCCCAAATCTGGTTCCTAGGGCAGCAGAGCCTTTCTGGAAGTCCTGTTCCTAGGTTGGAAATTAAAATGGAATGTGCCAGGAGAAACCCCAATAAGTTTATGTCACATTACTTCTTGTTTTAGTTTTTTTAATCGGGGTAATGATTAGAATACAGTTTGTCCTCAGTGTACACAATCTGGTTCATTTGTGCATAACATATATATATATATATATATATATATATATATATATATATATCATGTACAGAGCCACTTCCCGTGTAAATTATTGCAGAGTTTTCCATAGACATCCCTTGCTATATGGTCGGTCTTTCTGTTATATGTATTTAATAGGTATTTGTACATGTATGGTAACCCTAATCTTAATTTTTCCATTCCCCCACCTGTCCTTTTACATAAGCATAGTTTGTTTTCTAAGCCTGTGAGTGTCTTTCTCTGTGGAAATATGTTCATTTGTGTCAGTTGTTAGATAACGCCTATAAGTGATATCATAGGATATGTCTTTTGCTTTCCGACTTACCTCATGTTCTGTGATTATGTCTAGGCTCATCTATGGTGCCTCAAAGAGCAGTGTTTCATTGTTTTCCATGGCTAATAGTCCATTGTGTACATGGACCACTTCTTCTTTTTCCACTCATCTGGTGATGGACATTTTGGTTGCTTCCGTGTCTTGGCTATTGTGAAAATTCCTGCAGTGCAGCTGCTGAAGCCTGTGCCTTCTCGACTCTGGACTTGTCAGGTGAGAGTCTCAGCGGTGGGCCTGCTGAATGGAATGGTGGCTCAATTTTTACTTTGAAACACAGCTCCTTTCTGTTCTCATTATTGGCTGTTACCACTTTACATCTCACCAGCAGCTAGAGGGTACACAGTTCTCTAAAACCCCTTCAGCATTTGTTGTGTGCAGACTTTTAGCTGATGGTAGTTGGCATGTGTGAGTTGAAACCTTTTTGGAGGTTAGATTTGCATGAGTCTAATAATTCCTGATGTTGAGCTTTTATCCATTTTCCTCTTTTTTGAAAATGAGTGAGTAAAACTTACCCCTGCATACTATCTCCTTGAAAAATGTGCCAGTTTGGAATTTTTTCGGCCATTCCCTACCTCCGCACAATTATGTAGGGCAGGTGTCCTTTACAGCCCTGAGTCCTTGTGAATGTTAAGTGACCATTAGCTGTGGGTTTAATGCCGCTCTTGCGGGAAACGGCCACAAGGCGGCAGCATTTCTACATTTCCAACTCTGGGTTTTTGGGCAACAGAGCTTTCCTGGAAATCGTGTTAGTAAGCTGCAAATTAGAGTGGAATGTGCCAGCGCAAACCCCCAAGAGCTTATATCTCCTAAATTGTTGTTTGTTTATTAAATTTAATTTTTATTAATTATCAGAGCAAATTTGATACAAATGTAGATTCTCCTAGGTGTACAGTTTCTGGTTCATCCTATCAATGTATCTGTCTATTCCTCTTACGATCCTTTCCCGTGTGTGTTATTATAGGGTGTTGAGTAGACCTCTCTTCGTATTCCATAGGCACGTTGTGATTATACATTTCATAAGTATTAGTGCATATCTGTTAACCCCCATGTCCTAGTTCATACATTCCTTATTCCTTTCCATTTGGTTAAACATTAATTGGTTTTCTGAATCTATGCGTGTCCGTCTCTTGGAAATTATTTCATGGGTATCAAATTTTAGGTAAAACCTATAAGTGATGTCCTAAGATGTCTGTCTTTCGGATTCTTTCTTACTTCAAGTTGGGTGATTATCTCTAGATCCTTCTATGATGGTGCCAACGGCACTGTTCCATGCTTTTTCATGGCTAATATTCCATTGTGTACGTGGACGACTTCTTCTTGGTGCATTTTTCTGTTGATGGACATTTCGGTTTCTTCCATGTCTTGGCTATGGTACGTGTTGCTGCAGTGCAGGATTGCCAGCCTGTGTCTTTTCGATTCTGGTCTAATCAGGTGAAAGGCCCATGAGTGGGCCTACCAGATCACATGGTAGCTCCATATTTACCCTTAAACGCACCTCCATTCTGTTCTCACTACTGGCTGTGACCAGGTTTCATCCCACCAGCAGCTAAAGGGTATGCAGTTCTCTAAAACCCCTTCAGCATTTATTCTTTGTAGACTTTTTGGCTGATGACCATTCTGACGGCTGTGAGGTGAACTATTTTGTACACTGGATTTGCATGGCTTTATTGATTCCTGATGTTCAGCCTTTTTCCATTCCCATTTTGTTAACAAAAAAGAAAGAAAGTAAAAGAAACAGAAGAGAAATGTGCATAAACTATGCCTCTTGAAACTGTCGTTTTGAAATATGGACGTCTTTTGAATGTTTTGATCGATATACGACCCCAGGATTTTTTTTCAGGGAGGTGTCATTTACAGGCCTGCAATTATTTTGAATATCAACTGACCATTAGCGCTGGGATTAAAGCTGCTGTTGTGTGAAACGGCCACAAGGTGGCAGCAGTTCTCCTTTACCAAACCCGGTTACTAGGGCAACAGAACCCAATGGAAGTCGTGTCCTAGGTTGTAATTTAGAATGGAATGTATCAGGAAAGCCCCTTCAATTTATGTCTCACTATTTCTTGTTTGTTTTTTTAATTTAATTTTTATTTTTCATCACAGCAAGTTTGATTACAATGTTTGGCATGTTGTAGGTGTGCAAGGTGTGATTCTTTTATACATATACATATGTCTATTCTTCCTGGGATCCTTGTCCCATGTACGTTATGACAGAATGTTGAGTAGTCTTCTCTTGGTATTCCGTAGGTCTTTGGTGATTATATAGTTCACCTGTGTTTGTATATGTCTGTTAACCCCAATATCCTAATGTATCCAATCCTCACACCTTTCCATTGGTGAACCATAAGTTTGTTTAATGAATCTGTGATTGCCCTTCTCTGTGGAAATATCTTCACCGGTATCAATTTTTAGGTAACACCTATAAGTGATATCATACGATATGTGTCTCTCTCTTTCTGACTTAGTACGAGTCGCGTGACTACCTCTAGACGCATCTACGGTGCTGCACCTGGCATTGTGTCCTTTTTTCCCTTGGCTAATATTCCCTCTGTACATGTACCAGTTCTTCTTTGTCCACTCATCTGTTGATGGACTTTTTGGTTGCTTCCATGTCTTGGCTATTGTAATAGAGCGGCAATGCACATTTGCCTGCCTGTGTCTTTCCAATTCTGTCTTCTTAGGTTATAGGCCCAGGAGTGGGCCTGCTGGATCATACAGTAGCAAAATGTTTACTTTACAAAGGCACCTCCATTCTGTTCTCATTAGTGGCTCTTACCAGGTTTTGTCCCTCTTAAAGCTGAGGGTATGCACTTCTCCACAACACCTTCAGCATTTACTGTTTGTAGTGTTTTTTTGCTGATGTATATTCTGACCAGTGTGAGCTGATATACCTCTTTGGGGTTGGATTTGCATGCGTCTCATAAAACCTTGAAATTGAGCTTTCTGGCATGTCCTTTTTTTTCTTCAAACTGTGAGTACAGCTTACCTCTTCAAATTGTTTTCGTGAAGTGTGTGTGACATTTAGAAATATTTTGGCCGTTACCTCCCTCAAGACATTTTGTGGGCAGGTTTCATTTACAGCCCTCCAGTACTGGTGCATATGAAGTGACCCTTAGCACCGGTTTTAAAGCTGCTGTTGCAGGTAACGGCCAGAGGGCGGCAGCATTTCTGCTTTTCCCAATCTGGTAACTAGGGAAACAGACCTTCCTGGCAGTGGTGTTCCTCGGTTATATATTAGAGTGGAATGTGCCCGGATAAACCCCGAAATGCTGATGTCTCCTTACTTATGTTTGTTTTCTAAATTGAATTTATATTTTTTATTGGAGTCATATTCCATTGCGTACATGGACCACTTGTTCTTGGTGCATTCCTCTGTTGATGGACATTTTCGTAGCTTCCAAGTGTTGTGTATGGTAAATATTGCTGGAGTGCAGGATTTTCAGCCTGTATCTTTTTTTATGGTTTTGATTTCTTTTGCGGTACGTGGGCCTCTCACTGCGGTGGCCCCTCCCGTTGCAGAGCAGAGGCTCCGGATGCACAGGCCCAGCAGCCATAGCTCACGGGACCAGCCTCTCCACGGCATGTGGGATCTTCCCTGACCGGGGCACGAACCCGTGTCCCCTGCATCGGCAGGCGGACTCTCAACGTCTGCGCCACCAGGGAAGCCCAGCCTGTTTAGTTTTGATTCTCATCCTGTCAGGTGATAGGCCCAGCAGTGGGTATGCTTGATTGAATGGTAGCTCAGTATTTACCTTTCCAAGGCACCTCCTTTGTGTTTTCCTTACTGGCTCTTACCATGTCCCACGTTGAACCAAGGGTAGGCATTTCTCCTCAAACACTTCAGCATTTACTGTTTGCAGAATTTTTGCTGATGGCCATTCTGACTGGTGTGAGCTGTTAGGTATTTTGTAATTTGGATTTGCATGTCTTGAATTATTCCTAGTGTTCAGCATTTTTCCACGCCTTTTTAAAGTTCTGTTAAAATAACAGAAAGAAACAGAGAGTACAGTTAACCTCTGGAAATTGTCTTCTTGAAAGGTTGCCCTCTTTTGAATTTTTTGGTCAATTTTCGAACCCAGGATTGTTTCTGAGGTCAGGTGTCATTCATAGGCCTGTAATGAGTGTGAATATCTAGTGAGCATTAGCACTGGGTTTAAAGCTGCTGTTTTGGGAAACGGCCACAAGGCGGCAGCATTTCTCCATTCCCAAATCTGGTTCCTAGGGCAGCAGAGCCTTTCTGGAAGTCCTGTTCCTAGGTTGGAAATTAAAATGGAATGTGCCAGGAGAAACCCCAATAAGTTTATGTCACATTACTTCTTGTTTTAGTTTTTTTAATCGGGGTAATGATTAGAATACTGTTTGTTCTCAGTGTACACAATCTGGTTCATTTGTGCATAACATATATATATATATATATATATATATATATATATATATATATATATATATATATATATATATTCATGTACAGAGCCACTTCCCGTGTAAATTATTGCAGAGTTTTCCATAGACGTCCCTTGCTATATGGTCGGTCTTTCTGTTATATGTATTTAATAGGTATTTGTACACGTATGGTAACCCTAATCTTAATTTTTCCATTCCCCCCACCTGTCCTTTTACATAAGCATAGTTTGTTTTCTAAGCCTGTGAGTGTCTTTCTCTGTGGAAATATGTTCATTTGTGTCAGTTGTTAGATAACGCCTATAAGTGATATCATAGGGTATGTCTTTTGCTTTCCGACTTACCTCATGTTCTGTGATTATCTCTAGGCTCATCTATGGTGCCTCAAAGAGCAGTGTTTCATTGTTTTCCATGGCTAATAGTCCATTGTGTACATGGACCACTTCTTCTTTTTCCACTCATCTGGTGATGGACATTTTGGTTGCTTCCGTGTCTTGGCTATTGTGAAAATTCCTGCAGTGCAGCTGCTGAAGCCTGTGCCTTCTCGACTCTGGACTTGTCAGGTGAGAGTCTCAGCGGTGGGCCTGCTGAATGGAATGGTGGCTCAATTTTTACTTTGAAACACAGCTCCTTTCTGTTCTCATTATTGGCTGTTACCACTTTACATCTCACCAGCAGCTAGAGGGTACACAGTTCTCTAAAACCCCTTCAGCATTTGTTGTGTGCAGACTTTTAGCTGATGGTAGTTGGCATGTGTGAGTTGAAACCTTTTTGGAGGTTAGATTTGCATGAGTCTAATAATTCCTGATGTTGAGCTTTTATCCATTTTCCTCTTTTTTGAAAATGAGTGAGTAAAACTTACCCCTGCATACTATCTCCGTGAAAAATGTGCCAGTTTGGAATTTTTTCGGCCATACCCTACCTCCGCACAATTATGTAGGGCAGGTGTCCTTTACAGCCCTGAGTCCTTGTGAATGTTAAGTGACCATTAGCTGTGGGTTTAATGCCGCTCTTGCGGGAAACGGCCACAAGGCGGCAGCATTTCTACATTTCCAACTCTGGGTTTTTGGGCAACAGAGCTTTCCTGGAAATCGTGTTAGTAAGCTGCAAATTAGAGTGGAATGTGCCAGCGCAAACCCCCAAGAGCTTATATCTCCTAAATTGTTGTTTGTTTATTAAATTTAATTTTTATTAATTATCAGAGCAAATTTGATACAAATGTAGATTCTCCTAGGTGTACAGTTTCTGGTTCATCCTATCAATGTATCTGTCTATTCCTCTTACGATCCTTTCCCGTGTATGGTATTATAGGGTGTTGAGTAGACCTCTCTTCGTATTCCATAGGCACGTTGTGATTATACATTTCATAAGTATTAGTGCATATCTGTTAACCCCCATGTCCTAGTTCATACATTCCTTATTCCTTTCCATTTGGTTAAACATTAATTGGTTTTCTGAATCTATGCGTGTCCGTCTCTTGGAAATTATTTCATGGGTATCAAATTTTAGGTAAAACCTATAAGTGATGTCCTAAGATGTCTGTCTTTCGGATTCTTTCTTACTTCAAGTTGGGTGATTATCTCTAGATCCTTCTATGATGGTGCCAACGGCACTGTTCCATGCTTTTTCATGGCTAATATTCCATTGTGTACGTGGACGACTTCTTCTTGGTGCATTTTTCTGTTGATGGACATTTCGGTTTCTTCCATGTCTTGGCTATGGTACGTGTTGCTGCAGTGCAGGATTGCCAGCCTGTGTCTTTTCGATTCTGGTCTAATCAGGTGAAAGGCCCATGAGTGGGCCTACCAGATCACATGGTAGCTCCATATTTACCCTTAAACGCACCTCCATTCTGTTCTCACTACTGGCTGTGACCAGGTTTCATCCCACCAGCAGCTAAAGGGTATGCAGTTCTCTAAAACCCCTTCAGCATTTATTCTTTGTAGACTTTTTGGCTGATGACCATTCTGACGGCTGTGAGGTGAACTATTTTGTACACTGGATTTGCATGGCTTTATTGATTCCTGATGTTCAGCCTTTTTCCATTCCCATTTTGTTAACAAAAAAAGAAAGAAAGTAAAAGAAACAGAAGAGAAATGTGCATAAACTATGCCTCTTGAAACTGTCGTTTTGAAATATGGACGTCTTTTGAATGTTTTGATCGATATACGACCCCAGGATTTTTTTTCAGGGAGGTGTCATTTACAGGCCTGCAATTATTTTGAATATCAACTGACCATTAGCGCTGGGATTAAAGCTGCTGTTGTGTGAAACGGCCACAAGGTGGCAGCAGTTCTCCTTTACCAAACCCGGTTACTAGGGCAACAGAACCTCAATGGAAGTCGTGTCCTAGGTTGTAATTTAGAATGGAATGTATCAGGAAAGCCCCTTCAATTTATGTCTCACTATTTCTTGTTTGTTTTTTTAATTTAATTTTTATTTTTCATCACAGCAAGTTTGATTACAATGTTTGGCATGTTGTAGGTGTGCAAGGTGTGATTCTTTTATACATATACATATGTCTATTCTTCCTGGGATCCTTGTCCCATGTACGTTATGACAGAATGTTGAGTAGTCTTCTCTTGGTATTCCGTAGGTCTTTGGTGATTATATAGTTCACCTGTGTTTGTATATGTCTGTTAACCCCAATATCCTAATGTATCCAATCCTCACACCTTTCCATTGGTGAACCATAAGTTTGTTTAATGAATCTGTGATTGCCCTTCTCTGTGGAAATATCTTCACCGGTATCAATTTTTAGGTAACACCTATAAGTGATATCATACGATATGTGTCTCTCTCTTTCTGACTTAGTACGAGTCGCGTGACTACCTCTAGACGCATCTACGGTGCTGCACCTGGCATTGTGTCCTTTTTTCCCTTGGCTAATATTCCCTCTGTACATGTACCAGTTCTTCTTTGTCCACTCATCTGTTGATGGACTTTTTGGTTGCTTCCATGTCTTGGCTATTGTAATAGAGCGGCAATGCACATTTGCCTGCCTGTGTCTTTCCAATTCTGTCTTCTTAGGTTATAGGCCCAGGAGTGGGCCTGCTGGATCATACAGTAGCAAAATGTTTACTTTACAAAGGCACCTCCATTCTGTTCTCATTAGTGGCTCTTACCAGGTTTCGTCCCTCTTAAAGCTGAGGGTATGCACTTCTCCACAACACCTTCAGCATTTACTGTTTGTAGTGTTTTTTTGCTGATGTATATTCTGACCAGTGTGAGCTGATATACCTCTTTGGGGTTGGATTTGCATGCGTCTCATAAAACCTTGAAATTGAGCTTTCTGGCATGTCCTTTTTTTTCTTCAAACTGTGAGTACAGCTTACCTCTTCAAATTGTTTTCGTGAAGTATGTGTGACATTTAGAAATATTTTGGCCGTTACCTCCCTCAAGACATTTTGTGGGCAGGTTTCATTTACAGCCCTCCAGTACTGGTGCATATGAAGTGACCCTTAGCACCGGTTTTAAAGCTGCTGTTGCAGGTAACGGCCAGAGGGCGGCAGCATTTCTGCTTTTCCCAATCTGGTAACTAGGGAAACAGACCTTCCTGGCAGTGGTGTTCCTCGGTTATATATTAGAGTGGAATGTGCCCGGATAAACCCCGAAATGCTGATGTCTCCTTACTTATGTTTGTTTTCTAAATTGAATTTATATTTTTTATTGGAGTCATATTCCATTGCGTACATGGACCACTTGTTCTTGGTGCATTCCTCTGTTGATGGACATTTTCGTAGCTTCCAAGTGTTGTGTATGGTAAATATTGCTGGAGTGCAGGATTTTCAGCCTGTATCTTTTTTTATGGTTTTGATTTCTTTTGCGGTACGTGGGCCTCTCACTGCGGTGGCCCCTCCCGTTGCAGAGCAGAGGCTCCGGATGCACAGGCCCAGCAGCCATAGCTCACGGGACCAGCCTCTCCACGGCATGTGGGATCTTCCCTGACCAGGGCACGAACCCGTGTCCCCTGCATCGGCAGGCGGACTCTCAACGTCTGCGCCACCAGGGAAGCCCAGCCTGTTTAGTTTTGATTCTCATCCTGTCAGGTGATAGGCCCAGCAGTGGGTATGCTTGATTGAATGGTAGCTCAGTATTTACCTTTCCAAGGCACCTCCTTTGTGTTTTCCTTACTGGCTCTTACCATGTCCCACGTTGAACCAAGGGTAGGCATTTCTCCTCAAACCCTTCAGCATTTACTGTTTGCAGAATTTTTGCTGATGGCCATTCTGACTGGTGTGAGCTGTTAGGTATTTTGTAATTTGGATTTGCATGTCTTGAATTATTCCTAGTGTTCAGCATTTTTCCACGCCTTTTTAAAGTTCTGTTAAAATAACAGAAAGAAACAGAGAGTACAGTTAACCTCTGGAAATTGTCTTCTTGAAAGGTTGCCCTCTTTTGAATTTTTTGGTCAATTTTCGAACCCAGGATTGTTTCTGAGGTCAGGTGTCATTCATAGGCCTGTAATGAGTGTGAATATCTAGTGAGCATTAGCACTGGGTTTAAAGCTGGTGTTTTGGGAAACGGCCACAAGGCGGCAGCATTTCTCCATTCCCAAATCTGGTTCCTAGGGCAGCAGAGCCTTTCTGGAAGTCCTGTTCCTAGGTTGGAAATTAAAATGGAATGTGCCAGGAGAAACCCCAATAAGTTTATGTCACATTACTTCTTGTTTTAGTTTTTTTAATCGGGGTAATGATTAGAATACTGTTTGTCCTCAGTGTACACAATCTGGTTCATTTGTGCATAACATATATATATATATATATATATATATATATATATATATATATATATATATATATATATTCATGTACAGAGCCACTTCCCGTGTAAATTATTGCAGAGTTTTCCATAGACATCCCTTGCTATATGGTCGGTCTTTCTGTTATATGTATTTAATAGGTATTTGTACATGTATGGTAACCCTAATCTTAATTTTTCCATTCCCCCACCTGTCCTTTTACATAAGCATAGTTTGTTTTCTAAGCCTGTGAGTGTCTTTCTCTGTGGAAATATGTTCATTTGTGTCAGTTGTTAGATAACGCCTATAAGTGATATCATAGGATATGTCTTTTGCTTTCCGACTTACCTCATGTTCTGTGATTATCTCTAGGCTCATCTATGGTGCCTCAAAGAGCAGTGTTTCATTGTTTTCCATGGCTAATAGTCCATTGTGTACATGGACCACTTCTTCTTTTTCCACTCATCTGGTGATGGACATTTTGGTTGCTTCCGTGTCTTGGCTATTGTGAAAATTCCTGCAGTGCAGCTGCTGAAGCCTGTGCCTTCTCGACTCTGGACTTGTCAGGTGAGAGTCTCAGCGGTGGGCCTGCTGAATGGAATGGTGGCTCAATTTTTACTTTGAAACACAGCTCCTTTCTGTTCTCATTATTGGCTGTTACCACTTTACATCTCACCAGCAGCTAGAGGGTACACAGTTCTCTAAAACCCCTTCAGCATTTGTTGTGTGCAGACTTTTAGCTGATGGTAGTTGGCATGTGTGAGTTGAAACCTTTTTGGAGGTTAGATTTGCATGAGTCTAATAATTCCTGATGTTGAGCTTTTATCCATTTTCCTCTTTTTTGAAAATGAGTGAGTAAAACTTACCGCTGCATACTATCTCCTTGAAAAATGTGCCAGTTTGGAATTTTTTCGGCCATTCCCTACCTCCGCACAATTATGTAGGGCAGATGTCCTTTACAGCCCTGAGTCCTTGTGAATGTTAAGTGACCATTAGCTGTGGGTTTAATGCCGCTCTTGAGGGAAACGGCCACAAGGCGGCAGCATTTCTACATTTCCAACTCTGGGTTTTTGGGCAACAGAGCTTTCCTGGAAATCGTGTTAGTAAGCTGCAAATTAGAGTGGAATGTGCCAGCGCAAACCCCCAAGAGCTTATATCTCCTAAATTGTTGTTTGTTTATTAAATTTAATTTTTATTAATTATCAGAGCAAATTTGATACAAATGTAGATTCTCCTAGGTGTACAGTTTCTGGTTCATCCTATCAATGTATCTGTCTATTCCTCTTTCGATCCTTTCCCGTGTATGGTATTATAGGGTGTTGAGTAGACCTCTCTTCGTATTCCATAGGCACGTTGTGATTATACATTTCATAAGTATTAGTGCATATCTGTTAACCCCCATGTCCTAGTTCATACATTCCTTATTCCTTTCCATTTGGTTAAACATTAATTGGTTTTCTGAATCTATGCGTGTCCGTCTCTTGGAAATTATTTCATGGGTATCAAATTTTAGGTAACACCTATAAGTGATGTCCTAAGATGTCTGTCTTTCGGATTCTTTCTTACTTCAAGTTGGGTGATTATCTCTAGATCCTTCTATGATGGTGCCAACGGCACTGTTCCATGCTTTTTCATGGCTAATATTCCATTGTGTACATGGACGACTTCTTCTTGGTGCATTTTTCTGTTGATGGACATTTCGGTTTCTTCCAGGTCTTGGCTATGGTACGTGTTGCTGCAGTGCAGGATTGCCAGCCTGTGTCTTTTCGATTCTGGTCTAATCAGGTGAAAGGCCCATGAGTGGGCCTACCAGATCACATGGTAGCTCCATATTTACCCTTAAACGCACCTCCATTCTGTTCTCACTACTGGCTGTGACCAGGTTTCATCCCACCAGCAGCTAAAGGGTACGCGGTTCTCTAAAACCCCTTCAGCATTTATTCTTTGTAGACTTTTTGGCTGATGACCATTCTGACGGCTGTGAGGTGAACTTTTTTGTACACTGGATTTGCATGGCTTTATTGATTCCTGATGTTCAGCCTTTTTCCATTCCCATTTTGTTAACAAAAAAGAAAGAAAGTAAAAGAAACAGAAGAGAAATGTGCATAAACTATGCCTCTTGAAACTGTCGTTTTGAAATATGGACGTCTTTTGAATGTTTTGATCGATATACGACCCCAGGATTTTTTTTCAGGGAGGTGTCATTTACAGGCCTGCAATTATTTTGAATATCAACTGACCATTAGCGCTGGGATTAAAGCTGCTGTTGTGTGAAACGGCCACAAGGTGGCAGCAGTTCTCCTTTACCAAACCCGGTTACTAGGGCAACAGAACCTCAATGGAGGGCGTGTTCTAGGTTGTAATTTAGAATGGAATGTATCAGGAAAGCACCTTTAATTTATGTCTCACTATTTCTTGTTTGTTTTTTTTTAATTTAATTTTTATTTTTCATCACAGCAAGTTTGATTACAATGTTTGGCATGTTGTAGGTGTGCAAGATGTGGTTCTTTTACACATATACATATGTCTATTCTTCCTGGGATCCTTGTCCCATGTACGTTATGACAGAATGTTGAGTAGTCTTCTCTTGGTATTCCGTAGGTCTTTGGTGATTATATATTTCACCTGTGTTTGTATATGTCTGTTAACCCCAATATCCTAATGTATCCAATCCTCACACCTTTCCATTGGTGAACCATAAGTTTGTTTAATGAATCTGTGATTGCCCTTCTCTGTGGAAATATCTTCACCGGTATCAATTTTTAGGTAACACCTATAAGTGATATCATACGATATGTGTCTCTCTCTTTCTGACTTAGTACGAGTCGCGTGACTACCTCTAGACGCATCTGCGGTGCTGCACCTGGCATTGTGTCCTTTTTTCCCTTGGCTAATATTCCCTCTGTACATGTACCAGTTCTTCTTTGTCCACTCATCTGTTGATGGACTTTTTGGTTGCTTCCATGTCTTGGCTATTGTAATAGAGCGGCAATGCACATTTGCCTGCCTGTGTCTTTCCAATTCTGTCTTCTTAGGTGATAGGCCCAGGAGTGGGCCTGCTGGATCATACAGTAGCAAAATGTTTACTTTACAAAGGCACCTCCATTCTGTTCTCATTAGTGGCTCTTACCAGGTTACGTCCCTCTTAAAGCTGAGGGTATGCACTTCTCCACAACACCTTCAGCATTTACTGTTTGTAGTGTTTTTTGTTGATGTATATTCTGACCAGTGTGAGCTGATATACCTCTTTGGGGTTGGATTTGCATGCGTCTCATAAACCCTTGAAATTGAGCTTTCTGGCATGTCCTTTTTTTTCTTCAAACTGTGAGTACAGCTTACCTCTTCAAATTGTTTTCGTGAAGTATGTGTGACATTTAGAAATATTTTGGCCGTTACCTCCCTCAAGACATTTTGTGGGCAGGTTTCATTTACAGCCCTCCAGTACTGGTGCATATGAAGTGACCCTTAGCACAGGTTTTAAAGCTGCTGTTGCAGGTAACGGCCAGAGGGCGGCAGCATTTCAGCTTTTCCCAATCTGGTAACTAGGGAAACAGACCTTCCTGGCAGTGGTGTTCCTCGGTTATATATTAGAGTGGAATGTGCCCGGATAAACCCCCAAATGCTGATGTCTCCTTACTTATGTTTGTTTTCTAAATTGAATTTATATTTTTTATTGGAGTCATATTCCATTGCGTACATGGACCACTTGTTCTTGGTGCATTCCTGTGTTGATGGACATTTTCGTAGCTTCCAAGTGTTGTCTATGGTAAATATTGCTGGAGTGCAGGATTTTCAGCCTGTATCTTTTTTTATGGTTTTGATTTCTTTTGCGGTACGTGGGCCTCTCACTGCGGTGGCCCCTCCCGTTGCAGAGCAGAAGCTCCGGATGCACAGGCCCAGCAGCCATAGCTCACGGGACCAGCCTCTCCACGGCATGTGGGATCTTCCCGGACCGGGGCACGAACCCGTGTCCCCTGCATCGGCAGGCGGACTCTCAACGTCTGCGCCACCAGGGAAGCCCAGCCTGTTTAGTTTTGATTCTCATCCTGTCAGGCGATAGGCCCAGCAGTGGGTATGCTTGATTGAATGGTAGCTCAGTATTTACCTTTCCAAGGCACCTCCTTTGTGTTTTCCTTACTGGCTCTTACCATGTCCCACGTTGAACCAAGGGTAGGCATTTCTCCTCAAACCCTTCAGCATTTACTGTTTGCAGAATTTTTGCTGATGGCCATTCTGACTGGTGTGAGCTGATAGGTTTTTTGTAATTTGGATTTGCATGTCTTGAATTATTCCTAGTGTTCAGCATTTTTCCACGCCTTTTTAAAGTTCTGTTAAAATAACAGAAAGAAACAGAGAGTACAGTTAACCTCTGGAAATTGTCTTCCTGAAAGGTTGCCCTCTTTTGAATTTTTTGGTCAATTTTCGAACCCAGGATTGTTTCTGAGGTCAGGTGTCATTCATAGGCCTGTAATGAGTGTGAATATCTAGTGAGCATTAGCACTGGGTTTAAAGCTGGTGTTTTGGGAAACGGCCACAAGGCGGCAGCATTTCTCCATTCCCAAATCTGGTTCCTAGGGCAGCAGAGCCTTTCTGGAAGTCCTGTTCCTAGGTTGGAAATTAAAATGGAATGTGCCAGGAGAAACCCCAATAAGTTTATGTCACTTTACTTCTTGTTTTAGTTTTTTTAATCGGGGTAATGATTAGAATACAGTTTGTCCTCAGTGTACACAATCTGGTTCATTTGTGCATAACATATATATATATATATATATATTCATGTACAGAGCCACTTCCCGTGTAAATTATTGCAGAGTTTTCCATAGACATCCCTTGCTATATGGTCGGTCTTTCTGTTATATGTATTTAATAGGTATTTGTACACGTATGGTAACCCTAATCTTAATTTTTCCATTCCCCCCACCTGTCCTTTTAGATAAGCATAGTTTGTTTTCTAAGCCTGTGAGTGTCTTTCTCTGTGGAAATATGTTCATTTGTGTCAGTTGTTAGATAACGCCTATAAGTGATATCATAGGATATGTCTTTTGCTTTCCGACTTACCTCATGTTCTGTGATTATCTCTAGGCTCATCTATGGTGCCTCAAAGAGCAGTGTTTCATTGTTTTCCATGGCTAATAGTCCATTGTGTACATGGACCACTTCTTCTTTTTCCACTCATCTGGTGATGGACATTTTGGTTGCTTCCGTGTCTTGGCTATTGTGAAAATTCCTGCAGTGCAGCTGCTGAAGCCTGTGCCTTCTCGACTCTGGACTTGTCAGGTGAGAGTCTCAGCGGTGGGCCTGCTGAATGGAATGGTGGCTCAATTTTTACTTTGAAACACAGCTCCTTTCTGTTCTCATTATTGGCTGTTACCACTTTACATCTCACCAGCAGCTAGAGGGTACACAGTTCTCTAAAACCCCTTCGGCATTTGTTGTGTGCAGACTTTTAGCTGATGGTAGTTGGCATGTGTGAGTTGAAACCTTTTTGGAGGTTAGATTTGCATGAGTCTAATAATTCCTGATGTTGAGCTTTTATCCATTTTCCTCTTTTTTGAAAATGAGTGAGTAAAACTTACCCCTGCATACTATCTCCGTGAAAAATGTGCCAGTTTGGAATTTTTTCGGCCATACCCTACCTCCGCACAATTATGTAGGGCAGGTGTCCTTTACAGCCCTGAGTCCTTGTGAATGTTAAGTGACCATTAGCTGTGGGTTTAATGCCGCTCTTGCGGGAAACGGCCACAAGGCGGCAGCATTTCTACATTTCCAACTCTGGGTTTTTGGGCAACAGAGCTTTCCTGGAAATCGTGTTAGTAAGCTGCAAATTAGAGTGGAATGTGCCAGCGCAAACCCCCAAGAGCTTATATCTCCTAAATTGTTGTTTGTTTATTAAATTTAATTTTTATTAATTATCAGAGCAAATTTGATACAAATGTAGATTCTCCTAGGTGTACAGTTTCTGGTTCATCCTATCAATGTATCTGTCTATTCCTCTTACGATCCTTTCCCGTGTGTGTTATTATAGGGTGTTGAGTAGACCTCTCTTCGTATTCCATAGGCACGTTGTGATTATACATTTCATAAGTATTAGTGCATATCTGTTAACCCCCATGTCCTAGTTCATACATTCCTTATTCCTTTCCATTTGGTTAAACATTAATTGGTTTTCTGAATCTATGCGTGTCCGTCTCTTGGAAATTATTTCATGGGTATCAATTTTTAGGTAACACCTATAAGTGATGTCCTAAGATGTCTGTCTTTCGGTTTCTTTCTTACTTCAAGTTGGGTGATTATCTCTAGATCCTTCTATGATGGTGCCAACGGCACTGTTCCATGCTTTTTCATGGATAATGTTCCATTGTGTACGTGGACGACTTCTTCTTGGTGCATTTTTCTGTTGATGGACATTTCGGTTTCTTCCAGGTCTTGGCTATGGTACGTGTTGCTGCAGTGGAGGATTGCCAGCCTGTGTCTTTTCGATTCTGGTCTAATCAGGTGAAAGGCCCATGAGTGGGCCTACCAGATCACATGGTAGCTCCATATTTACCCTTAAACGTACATCCATTCTGTTCTCACTACTGGCTGTGACCAGGTTTCATCCCACCAGCAGCTAAAGGGTATGCTGTTCTCTAAAACCCCTTCAGCATTTATTCTTTGTAGACTTTTTGGCTGATGACCATTCTGACGGCTGTGAGGTGAACTTTTTTGTACACTGGATTTGCATGGCTTTATTGATTCCTGATGATCAGCCTTTTTCCATTCCCATTTTGTTAACAAAAAAGAAAGAAAGTAAAAGAAACAGAAGAGAAATGTGCATAAACTATGCCTCTTGAAACTGTCGTTTTGAAATATGGACGTCTTTTGAATGTTTTGATCGATATACGACCCCAGGATTTTTTTTTCAGGGAGGTGTCATTTACAGGCCTGCAATTATTTTGAATATCAACTGACCATTAGCGCTGGGATTAAAGCTGCTGTTGTGTGAAACGGCCACAAGGTGGCAGCAGTTCTCCTTTACCAAACCCGGTTACTAGGGCAACAGAACCTCAATGGAAGTCGTGTTCTAGGTTGTAATTTAGAATGGAATGTATCAGGAAAGCCCCTTCAATTTATGTCTCACTATTTCTTGTTTGTTTTTTTAATTTAATTTTTATTTTTCATCACAGCAAGTTTGATTACAATGTTTGGCATGTTGTAGGTGTGCAAGATGTGATTCTTTTATACATATACATATGTCTATTCTTCCTGGGATCCTTGTCCCATGTACGTTATGACAGAATGTTGAGTAGTCTTCTCTTGGTATTCCGTAGGTCTTTGGTGATTATATAGTTCACCTGAGTTTGTATATGTCTGTTAACCCCAATATCCTAATGTATCCAATCCTCACACCTTTCCATTGGTGAACCATAAGTTTGTTTAATGAATCTGTGATTGCCCTTCTCTGTGGAAATATCTTCACCGGTATCAATTTTTAGGTAACACCTATAAGTGATATCATACGATATGTGTCTCTCTCTTTCTGATTTAGTACGAGTCGCGTGACTACCTCTAGACGCATCTATGGTGCTGCACCTGGCATTGTGTCCTTTTTTCCCTTGGCTAATATTCCCTCTGTACATGTACCAGTTCTTCTTTGTCCACTCATCTGTTGATGGACTTTTTGGTTGCTTCCATGTCTTGGCTATTGTAATAGAGCGGCAATGCACATTTGCCTGCCTGTGTCTTTCCAATTCTGTCTTCTTAGGTTATAGGCCCAGGAGTGGGCCTGCTGGATCATACAGTAGCAAAATGTTTACTTTACAAAGGCACCTCCATTCTGTTCTCATTAGTGGCTCTTACCAGGTTTCGTCCCTCTTAAAGCTGAGGGTATGCACTTCTCCACAACACCTTCAGCATTTACTGTTTGTAGTGTTTTTTTGCTGATGTATATTCTGACCAGTGTGAGCTGATATACCTCTTTGGGGTTGGATTTGCATGCGTCTCATAAACCCTTGAAATTGAGCTTTCTGGCATGTCCTTTTTTTTCTTCAAACTGTGAGTACAGCTTACCTCTTCAAATTGTTTTCGTGAAGTATGTGTGACATTTAGAAATATTTTGGCCGTTACCTCCCTCAAGACATTTTGTGGGCAGGTTTCATTTACAGCCCCCCAGTACTGGTGCATATGAAGTGACCCTTAGCACCGGTTTTAAAGCTGCTGTTGCAGGTAACGGCCAGAGGGCGGCAGCATTTCTGCTTTTCCCAATCTGGTAACTAGGGAAACAGACCTTCCTGGCAGTGGTGTTCCTCAGTTATATATTAGAGTGGAATGTGCCCGGATAAACCCCGAAATGCTGATGTCTCCTTACTTATGTTTGTTTTCTAAATTGAATTTATATTTTTTATTGGAGTCATATTCCATTGCGTACATGGACCACTTGTTCTTGGTGCATTCCTCTGTTGATGGACATTTTCGTAGCTTCCAACTGTTGTCTATGGTAAATATTGCTGGAGTGCAGGATTTTCAGCCTGTATCTTTTTTTATGGTTTTGATTTCTTTTGCGGTACGTGGGCCTCTCACTGCGGTGGCCCCTCCCGTTGCAGAGCAGAGGCTCCGGATGCACAGGCCCAGCAGCCATAGCTCACGGGACCAGCCTCTCCACGGCATGTGGGATCTTCCCGGACCGGGGCACGAACCCGTGTCCCCTGCATCGGCAGGCGGACTCTCAACGTCTGCGCCACCAGGGAAGCCCAGCCTGTTTAGTTTTGATTCTCATCCTGTCAGGCGATAGGCCCAGCAGTGGGTATGCTTGATTGAATGGTAGCTCAGTATTTACCTTTCCAAGGCACCTCCTTTGTGTTTTCCTTACTGGCTCTTACCATGTCCCACGTTGAACCAAGGGTAGGCATTTCTCCTCAAACCCTTCAGCATTTACTGTTTGCAGAATTTTTGCTGATGGCCATTCTGACTGGTGTGAGCTGTTAGGTATTTTGTAATTTGGATTTGCATGTCTTGAATTATTCCTAGTGTTCAGCATTTTTCCACGCCTTTTTAAAGTTCTGTTAAAATAACAGAAAGAAACAGATAGTACAGTTAACCTCTGGAAATTGTCTTCTTGAAAGGTTGCCCCCTTTTGAATTTTTTGGTCAATTTTCGAACCCAGGATTGTTTCTGAGGTCAGGTGTCATTCATAGGCCTGTAATGAGTGTGAATATCTAGTGAGCATTAGCACTGGGTTTAAAGCTGGTGTTTTGGGAAACGGCCACAAGGCGGCAGCATTTCTCCATTCCCAAATCTGGTTCCTAGGGCAGCAGAGCCTTTCTGGAAGTCCTGTTCCTAGGTTGGAAATTAAAATGGAATGTGCCAGGAGAAACCCCAATAAGTTTATGTCACATTACTTCTTGTTTTAGTTTTTTTAATCGGGGTAATGATTAGAATACTGTTTGTCCTCAGTGTACACAATCTGGTTCATTTGTGCATAACATATATATATATATATATATATATATATATATATATATATATATATATATATATATATTCATGTACAGAGCCACTTCCCGTGTAAATTATTGCAGAGTTTTCCATAGACATCCCTTGCTATATGGTCGGTCTTTCTGTTATATGTATTTAATAGGTATTTGTACATGTATGGTAACCCTAATCTTAATTTTTCCATTCCCCCACCTGTCCTTTTACATAAGCATAGTTTGTTTTCTAAGCCTGTGAGTGTCTTTCTCTGTGGAAATATGTTCATTTGTGTCAGTTGTTAGATAACGCCTATAAGTGATATCATAGGATATGTCTTTTGCTTTCCGACTTACCTCATGTTCTGTGATTATCTCTAGGCTCATCTATGGTGCCTCAAAGAGCAGTGTTTCATTGTTTTCCATGGCTAATAGTCCATTGTGTACATGGACCACTTCTTCTTTTTCCACTCATCTGGTGATGGACATTTTGGTTGCTTCCGTGTCTTGGCTATTGTGAAAATTCCTGCAGTGCAGCTGCTGAAGCCTGTGCCTTCTCGACTCTGGACTTGTCAGGTGAGAGTCTCAGCGGTGGGCCTGCTGAATGGAATGGTGGCTCAATTTTTACTTTGAAACACAGCTCCTTTCTGTTCTCATTATTGGCTGTTACCACTTTACATCTCACCAGCAGCTAGAGGGTACACAGTTCTCTAAAACCCCTTCGGCATTTGTTGTGTGCAGACTTTTAGCTGATGGTAGTTGGCATGTGTGAGTTGAAACCTTTTTGGAGGTTAGATTTGCATGAGTCTAATAATTCCTGATGTTGAGCTTTTATCCATTTTCCTCTTTTTTGAAAATGAGTGAGTAAAACTTACCCCTGCATACTATCTCCTTGAAAAATGTGCCAGTTTGGAATTTTTTCGGCCATTCCCTACCTCCGCACAATTATGTAGGGCAGATGTCCTTTACAGCCCTGAGTCCTTGTGAATGTTAAGTGACCATTAGCTGTGGGTTTAATGCCGCTCTTGAGGGAAACGGCCACAAGGCGGCAGCATTTCTACATTTCCAACTCTGGGTTTTTGGGCAACAGAGCTTTCCTGGAAATCGTGTTAGTAAGCTGCAAATTAGAGTGGAATGTGCCAGCGCAAACCCCCAAGAGCTTATATCTCCTAAATTGTTGTTTGTTTATTAAATTTAATTTTTATTAATTATCAGAGCAAATTTGATACAAATGTAGATTCTCCTAGGTGTACAGTTTCTGGTTCATCCTATCAATGTATCTGTCTATTCCTCTTTCGATCCTTTCCCGTGTATGTTATTATAGGGTGTTGAGTAGACCTCTCTTCGTATTCCATAGGCACTTTGTGATTATACATTTCATAAGTATTAGTGCATATCTGTTAACCCCCATGTCCTAGTTCATACATTCCTTATTCCTTTCCATTTGGTTAAACATTAATTGGTTTTCTGAATCTATGCGTGTCCATCTCTTGGAAATTATTTCATGGGTATCAATTTTTAGGTAACACCTATAAGTGATGTCCTAAGATGTCTGTCTTTCGGATTCTTTCTTACTTCAAGTTGGGTGATTATCTGTAGATCCTTCTATGATGGTGCCAACGGCACTGTTCCATGCTTTTTCATGGCTAATGTTCCATTGTGTACATGGACGACTTCTTCTTGGTGCATTTTTCTGTTGATGGACATTTCGGTTTCTTCCAGGTCTTGGCTATGGTACGTGTTGCTGCAGTGCAGGATTGCCAGCCTGTGTCTTTTCGATTCTGGTCTAATCAGGTGAAAGGCCCATGAGTGGGCCTACCAGATCACATGGTAGCTCCATATTTACCCTTAAACGCACCTCCATTCTGTTCTCACTACTGGCTGTGACCAGGTTTCATCCCACCAGCAGCTAAAGGGTATGCAGTTCTCTAAAACCCCTTCAGCATTTATTCTTTGTAGACTTTTTGGCTGATGACCATTCTGACAGCTGTGAGGTGAACTTTTTTGTACACTGGATTTGCATGGCTTTATTGATTCCTGATGTTCAGCCTTTTTCCATTCCCATTTTGTTAACAAAAAAGAAAGAAAGTAAAAGAAACAGAAGAGAAATGTGCATAAACTATGCCTCTTGAAACTGTCGTTTTGAAATATGGACGTCTTTTGAATGTTTTGATCGATATACGACCCCAGGATTTTTTTTCAGGGAGGTGTCATTTACAGGCCTGCAATTATTTTGAATATCAACTGACCATTAGCGCTGGGATTAAAGCTGCTGTTGTGTGAAACGGCCACAGGGTGGCAGCAGTTCTCCTTTACCAAACCCGGTTACTAGGGCAACAGAACCTCAATGGAAGTCGTGTCCTAGGTTGTATTTTAGAATGGAATGTATCAGGAAAGCCCCTTCAATTTATGTCTCACTATTTCTTGTTTGTTTTTTTTAATTTAATTTTTATTTTTCATCACAGCAAGTTTGATTACAATGTTTGGCATGTTGTAGGTGTGCAAGGTGTGATTCTTTTATACATATACATATGTCTATTCTTCCTGGGATCCTTGTCCCATGTACGTTATGACAGAATGTTGAGTAGTCTTCTCTTGGTATTCCGTAGGTCTTTGGTGATTATATAGTTCACCTGTGTTTGTATATGTCTGTTAACCCCAATATCCTAATGTATCCAATCCTCACACCTTTCCATTGGTGAACCATAAGTTTTTTTAATGAATCTGTGATTGCCCTTCTCTGTGGAAATATCTTCACCGGTATCAATTTTTAGGTAACACCTATAAGTGATATCATACGATATGTGTCTCTCTCTTTCTGACTTAGTACGAGTCGCGTGACTACCTCTAGACGCATCTACGGTGCTGCACCTGGCATTGTGTCCTTTTTTCCCTTGGCTAATATTCCCTCTGTACATGTACCAGTTCTTCTTTGTCCACTCATCTGTTGATGGACTTTTTGGTTGCTTCCATGTCTTGGCTATTGTAATAGAGCGGCAATGCACATTTGCCTGCCTGTGTCTTTCCAATTCTGTCTTCTTAGGTTATAGGCCCAGGAGTGGGCCTGCTGGATCATACAGTAGCAAAATGTTTACTTTACAAAGGCACCTCCATTCTGTTCTCATTAGTGGCTCTTACCAGGTTTCGTCCCTCTTAAAGCTGAGGGTATGCACTTCTCCACAACACCTTCAGCATTTACTGTTTGTAGTGTTTTTTTGCTGATGTATATTCTGACCAGTGTGAGCTGATATACCTCTTTGGGGTTGGATTTGCATGCGTCTCATAAACCCTTGAAATTGAGCTTTCTGGCATGTCCTTTTTTTTCTTCAAACTGTGAGTACAGCTTACCTCTTCAAATTGTTTTTGTGAAGTATGTGTGACATTTAGAAATATTTTGGCCGTTACCTCCCTCAAGACATTTTGTGGGCAGGTTTCATTTACAGCCCTCCAGTACTGGTGCATATGAAGTGACCCTTAGCACCGGTTTTAAAGCTGCTGTTGCAGGTAACGGCCAGAGGGCGGCAGCATTTCTGCTTTTCCCAATCTGGTAACTAGGGAAACAGACCTTCCTGGCAGTGGTGTTCCTCGGTTATATATTAGAGTGGAATGTGCCCGGATAAACCCCCAAATGCTGATGTCTCCTTACTTATGTTTGTTTTCTAAATTGAATTTATATTTTTTATTGGAGTCATATTCCATTGCGTACATGGACCACTTGTTCTTGGTGCATTCCTCTGTTGATGGACATTTTCGTAGCTTCCAAGTGTTGTGTATGGTAAATATTGCTGGAGTGCAGGATTTTCAGCCTGTATCTTTTTTTATGGTTTTGATTTCTTTTGCGGTACGTGGGCCTCTCACTGCGGTGGCCCCTCCCGTTGCAGAGCAGAGGCTCCGGATGCACAGGCCCAGCAGCCATAGCTCACGGGACCAGCCTCTCCACGGCATGTGGGATCTTCCCGGACCGGGGCACGAACCCGTGTCCCCTGCATCGGCAGGCGGACTCTCAACGTCTGCGCCACCAGGGAAGCCCAGCCTGTTTAGTTTTGATTCTCATCCTGTCAGGCGATAGGCCCAGCAGTGGGTATGCTTGATTGAATGGTAGCTCAGTATTTACCTTTCCAAGGCACCTCCTTTGTGTTTTCCTTACTGGCTCTTACCATGTCCCACGTTGAACCAAGGGTAGGCATTTCTCCTCAAACCCTTCAGCATTTACTGTTTGCAGAATTTTTGCTGATGGCCATTCTGACTGGTGTGAGCTGTTAGGTATTTTGTAATTTGGATTTGCATGTCTTGAATTATTCCTAGTGTTCAGCATTTTTCCACGCCTTTTTAAAGTTCTGTTAAAATAACAGAAAGAAACAGATAGTACAGTTAACCTCTGGAAATTGTCTTCTTGAAAGGTTGCCCCCTTTTGAATTTTTTGGTCAATTTTCGAACCCAGGATTGTTTCTGAGGTCAGGTGTCATTCATAGGCCTGTAATGAGTGTGAATATCTAGTGAGCATTAGCACTGGGTTTAAAGCTGGTGTTTTGGGAAACGGCCACAAGGCGGCAGCATTTCTCCATTCCCAAATCTGGTTCCTAGGGCAGCAGAGCCTTTCTGGAAGTCCTGTTCCTAGGTTGGAAATTAAAATGGAATGTGCCAGGAGAAACCCCAATAAGTTTATGTCACATTACTTCTTGTTTTAGTTTTTTTAATCGGGGTAATGATTAGAATACTGTTTGTCCTCAGTGTACACAATCTGGTTCATTTGTGCATAACATATATATATATATATATATATATATATATATATATATATATATATATATATATATATATATTCATGTACAGAGCCACTTCCCGTGTAAATTATTGCAGAGTTTTCCATAGACATCCCTTGCTATATGGTCGGTCTTTCTGTTATATGTATTTAATAGGTATTTGTACATGTATGGTAACCCTAATCTTAATTTTTCCATTCCCCCACCTGTCCTTTTACATAAGCATAGTTTGTTTTCTAAGCCTGTGAGTGTCTTTCTCTGTGGAAATATGTTCATTTGTGTCAGTTGTTAGATAACGCCTATAAGTGATATCATAGGATATGTCTTTTGCTTTCCGACTTACCTCATGTTCTGTGATTATCTCTAGGCTCATCTATGGTGCCTCAAAGAGCAGTGTTTCATTGTTTTCCATGGCTAATAGTCCATTGTGTACATGGACCACTTCTTCTTTTTCCACTCATCTGGTGATGGACATTTTGGTTGCTTCCGTGTCTTGGCTATTGTGAAAATTCCTGCAGTGCAGCTGCTGAAGCCTGTGCCTTCTCGACTCTGGACTTGTCAGGTGAGAGTCTCAGCGGTGGGCCTGCTGAATGGAATGGTGGCTCAATTTTTACTTTGAAACACAGCTCCTTTCTGTTCTCATTATTGGCTGTTACCACTTTACATCTCACCAGCAGCTAGAGGGTACACAGTTCTCTAAAACCCCTTCGGCATTTGTTGTGTGCAGACTTTTAGCTGATGGTAGTTGGCATGTGTTAGTTGAAACCTTTTTGGAGGTTAGATTTGCATGAGTCTAATAATTCCTGATGTTGAGCTTTTATCCATTTTCCTCTTTTTTGAAAATGAGTGAGTAAAACTTACCCCTGCATACTATCTCCTTGAAAAATGTGCCAGTTTGGAATTTTTTCGGCCATTCCCTACCTCCGCACAATTATGTAGGGCAGATGTCCTTTACAGCCCTGAGTCCTTGTGAATGTTAAGTGACCATTAGCTGTGGGTTTAATGCCGCTCTTGAGGGAAACGGCCACAAGGCGGCAGCATTTCTACATTTCCAACTCTGGGTTTTTGGGCAACAGAGCTTTCCTGGAAATCGTGTTAGTAAGCTGCAAATTAGAGTGGAATGTGCCAGCGCAAACCCCCAAGAGCTTATATCTCCTAAATTGTTGTTTGTTTATTAAATTTAATTTTTATTAATTATCAGAGCAAATTTGATACAAATGTAGATTCTCCTAGGTGTACAGTTTCTGGTTCATCCTATCAATGTATCTGTCTATTCCTCTTTCGATCCTTTCCCGTGTATGTTATTATAGGGTGTTGAGTAGACCTCTCTTCGTATTCCATAGGCACTTTGTGATTATACATTTCATAAGTATTAGTGCATATCTGTTAACCCCCATGTCCTAGTTCATACATTCCTTATTCCTTTCCATTTGGTTAAACATTAATTGGTTTTCTGAATCTATGCGTGTCCATCTCTTGGAAATTATTTCATGGGTATCAATTTTTAGGTAACACCTATAAGTGATGTCCTAAGATGTCTGTCTTTCGGATTCTTTCTTACTTCAAGTTGGGTGATTATCTCTAGATCCTTCTATGATGGTGCCAACGGCACTGTTCCATGCTTTTTCATGGCTAATGTTCCATTGTGTACATGGACGACTTCTTCTTGGTGCATTTTTCTGTTGATGGACATTTCGGTTTCTTCCAGGTCTTGGCTATGGTACGTGTTGCTGCAGTGCAGGATTGCCAGCCTGTGTCTTTTCGATTCTGGTCTAATCAGGTGAAAGGCCCATGAGTGGGCCTACCAGATCACATGGTAGCTCCATATTTACCCTTAAACGCACCTCCATTCTGTTCTCACTACTGGCTGTGACCAGGTTTCATCCCACCAGCAGCTAAAGGGTATGCAGTTCTCTAAAACCCCTTCAGCATTTATTCTTTGTAGACTTTTTGGCTGATGACCATTCTGACAGCTGTGAGGTGAACTTTTTTGTACACTGGATTTGCATGGCTTTATTGATTCCTGATGTTCAGCCTTTTTCCATTCCCATTTTGTTAACAAAAAAGAAAGAAAGTAAAAGAAACAGAAGAGAAATGTGCATAAACTATGCCTCTTGAAACTGTCGTTTTGAAATATGGACGTCTTTTGAATGTTTTGATCGATATACGACCCCAGGATTTTTTTTCAGGGAGGTGTCATTTACAGGCCTGCAATTATTTTGAATATCAACTGACCATTAGCGCTGGGATTAAAGCTGCTGTTGTGTGAAACGGCCACAGGGTGGCAGCAGTTCTCCTTTACCAAACCCGGTTACTAGGGCAACAGAACCTCAATGGAAGTCGTGTCCTAGGTTGTATTTTAGAATGGAATGTATCAGGAAAGCCCCTTCAATTTATGTCTCACTATTTCTTGTTTGTTTTTTTAATTTAATTTTTATTTTTCATCACAGCAAGTTTGATTACAATGTTTGGCATGTTGTAGGTGTGCAAGGTGTGATTCTTTTATACATATACATATGTCTATTCTTCCTGGGATCCTTGTCCCATGTACGTTATGACAGAATGTTGAGTAGTCTTCTCTTGGTATTCCGTAGGTCTTTGGTGATTATATAGTTCACCTGTGTTTGTATATGTCTGTTAACCCCAATATCCTAATGTATCCAATCCTCACACCTTTCCATTGGTGAACCATAAGTTTGTTTAATGAATCTGTGATTGCCCTTCTCTGTGGAAATATCTTCACCGGTATCAATTTTTAGGTAACACCTATAAGTGATATCATACGATATGTGTCTCTCTCTTTCTGACTTAGTACGAGTCGCGTGACTACCTCTAGACGCATCTACGGTGCTGCACCTGGCATTGTGTCCTTTTTTCCCTTGGCTAATATTCCCTCTGTACATGTACCAGTTCTTCTTTGTCCACTCATCTGTTGATGGACTTTTTGGTTGCTTCCATGTCTTGGCTATTGTAATAGAGCGGCAATGCACATTTGCCTGCCTGTGTCTTTCCAATTCTGTCTTCTTAGGTTATAGGCCCAGGAGTGGGCCTGCTGGATCATACAGTAGCAAAATGTTTACTTTACAAAGGCACCTCCATTCTGTTCTCATTAGTGGCTCTTACCAGGTTTCGTCCCTCTTAAAGCTGAGGGTATGCACTTCTCCACAACACCTTCAGCATTTACTGTTTGTAGTGTTTTTTTGCTGATGTATATTCTGACCAGTGTGAGCTGATATACCTCTTTGGGGTTGGATTTGCATGCGTCTCATAAACCCTTGAAATTGAGCTTTCTGGCATGTCCTTTTTTTTCTTCAAACTGTGAGTACAGCTTACCTCTTCAAATTGTTTTTGTGAAGTATGTGTGACATTTAGAAATATTTTGGCCGTTACCTCCCTCAAGACATTTTGTGGGCAGGTTTCATTTACAGCCCTCCAGTACTGGTGCATATGAAGTGACCCTTAGCACCGGTTTTAAAGCTGCTGTTGCA
This sequence comes from Mesoplodon mirus, assembly GCF_964341445.2. Lineage (NCBI taxonomy): Eukaryota > Metazoa > Chordata > Mammalia > Artiodactyla > Ziphiidae > Mesoplodon > Mesoplodon mirus. The sequence continues at coordinate 166,545 of NW_028295323.1, forward strand.
GGTAACGGCCAGAGGGCGGCAGCATTTCTGCTTTTCCCAATCTGGTAACTAGGGAAACAGACCTTCCTGGCAGTGGTGTTCCTCGGTTATATATTAGAGTGGAATGTGCCCGGATAAACCCCCAAATGCTGATGTCTCCTTACTTATGTTTGTTTTCTAAATTGAATTTATATTTTTTATTGGAGTCATATTCCATTGCGTACATGGACCACTTGTTCTTGGTGCATTCCTCTGTTGATGGACATTTTCGTAGCTTCCAAGTGTTGTGTATGGTAAATATTGCTGGAGTGCAGGATTTTCAGCCTGTATCTTTTTTTATGGTTTTGATTTCTTTTGCGGTACGTGGGCCTCTCACTGCGGTGGCCCCTCCCGTTGCAGAGCAGAGGCTCCGGATGCACAGGCCCAGCAGCCATAGCTCACGGGACCAGCCTCTCCACGGCATGTGGGATCTTCCCGGACCGGGGCACGAACCCGTGTCCCCTGCATCGGCAGGCGGACTCTCAACGTCTGCGCCACCAGGGAAGCCCAGCCTGTTTAGTTTTGATTCTCATCCTGTCAGGCGATAGGCCCAGCAGTGGGTATGCTTGATTGAATGGTAGCTCAGTATTTACCTTTCCAAGGCACCTCCTTTGTGTTTTCCTTACTGGCTCTTACCATGTCCCACGTTGAACCAAGGGTAGGCATTTCTCCTCAAACCCTTCAGCATTTACTGTTTGCAGAATTTTTGCTGATGGCCATTCTGACTGGTGTGAGCTGTTAGGTATTTTGTAATTTGGATTTGCATGTCTTGAATTATTCCTAGTGTTCAGCATTTTTCCACGCCTTTTTAAAGTTCTGTTAAAATAACAGAAAGAAACAGAGAGTACAGTTAACCTCTGGAAATTGTCTTCTTGAAAGGTTGCCCTCTTTTGAATTTTTTGGTCAATTTTCGAACCCAGGATTGTTTCTGAGGTCAGGTGTCATTCATAGGCCTGTAATGAGTGTGAATATCTAGTGAGCATTAGCACTGGGTTTAAAGCTGGTGTTTTGGGAAACGGCCACAAGGCGGCAGCATTTCTCCATTCCCAAATCTGGTTCCTAGGGCAGCAGAGCCTTTCTGGAAGTCCTGTTCCTAGGTTGGAAATTAAAATGGAATGTGCCAGGAGAAACCCCAATAAGTTTATGTCACATTACTTCTTGTTTTAGTTTTTTTAATCGGGGTAATGATTAGAATACTGTTTGTCCTCAGTGTACACAATCTGGTTCATTTGTGCATAACATATATATATATATATATATATATATATATATATATATATATATATATATATATATATTCATGTACAGAGCCACTTCCCGTGTAAATTATTGCAGAGTTTTCCATAGACATCCCTTGCTATATGGTCGGTCTTTCTGTTATATGTATTTAATAGGTATTTGTACATGTATGGTAACCCTAATCTTAATTTTTCCATTCCCCCACCTGTCCTTTTACATAAGCATAGTTTGTTTTCTAAGCCTGTGAGTGTCTTTCTCTGTGGAAATATGTTCATTTGTGTCAGTTGTTAGATAACGCCTATAAGTGATATCATAGGATATGTCTTTTGCTTTCCGACTTACCTCATGTTCTGTGATTATGTCTAGGCTCATCTATGGTGCCTCAAAGAGCAGTGTTTCATTGTTTTCCATGGCTAATAGTCCATTGTGTACATGGACCACTTCTTCTTTTTCCACTCATCTGGTGATGGACATTTTGGTTGCTTCCGTGTCTTGGCTATTGTGAAAATTCCTGCAGTGCAGCTGCTGAAGCCTGTGCCTTCTCGACTCTGGACTTGTCAGGTGAGAGTCTCAGCGGTGGGCCTGCTGAATGGAATGGTGGCTCAATTTTTACTTTGAAACACAGCTCCTTTCTGTTCTCATTATTGGCTGTTACCACTTTACATCTCACCAGCAGCTAGAGGGTACACAGTTCTCTAAAACCCCTTCAGCATTTGTTGTGTGCAGACTTTTAGCTGATGGTAGTTGGCATGTGTGAGTTGAAACCTTTTTGGAGGTTAGATTTGCATGAGTCTAATAATTCCTGATGTTGAGCTTTTATCCATTTCCCTCTTTTTTGAAAATGAGTGAGTAAAACTTACCCCTGCATACTATCTCCTTGAAAAATGTGCCAGTTTGGAATTTTTTCGGCCATTCCCTACCTCCGCACAATTATGTAGGGCAGATGTCCTTTACAGCCCTGAGTCCTTGTGAATGTTAAGTGACCATTAGCTGTGGGTTTAATGCCGCTCTTGAGGGAAACGGCCACAAGGCGGCAGCATTTCTACATTTCCAACTCTGGGTTTTTGGGCAACAGAGCTTTCCTGGAAATCGTGTTAGTAAGCTGCAAATTAGAGTGGAATGTGCCAGCACAAACCCCCAAGAGCTTATATCTCCTAAATTGTTGTTTGTTTATTAAATTTAATTTTTATTAATTATCAGAGCAAATTTGATACAAATGTAGATTCTCCTAGGTGTACAGTTTCTGGTTCATCCTATCAATGTATCTGTCTATTCCTCTTTCGATCCTTTCCCGTGTATGTTATTATAGGGTGTTGAGTAGACCTCTCTTCGTATTCCATAGGCACTTTGTGATTATACATTTCATAAGTATTAGTGCATATCTGTTAACCCCCATGTCCTAGTTCATACATTCCTTATTCCTTTCCATTTGGTTAAACATTAATTGGTTTTCTGAATCTATGCGTGTCCATCTCTTGGAAATTATTTCATGGGTATCAATTTTTAGGTAACACCTATAAGTGATGTCCTAAGATGTCTGTCTTTCGGATTCTTTCTTACTTCAAGTTGGGTGATTATCTCTAGATCCTTCTATGATGGTGCCAACGGCACTGTTCCATGCTTTTTCATGGCTAATGTTCCATTGTGTACATGGACGACTTCTTCTTGGTGCATTTTTCTGTTGATGGACATTTCAGTTTCTTCCAGGTCTTGGCTATGGTACGTGTTGCTGCAGTGCAGGATTGCCAGCCTGTGTCTTTTCGATTCTGGTCTAATCAGGTGAAAGGCCCATGAGTGGGCCTACCAGATCACATGGTAGCTCCATATTTACCCTTAAACGCACCTCCATTCTGTTCTCACTACTGGCTGTGACCAGGTTTCATCCCACCAGCAGCTAAAGGGTATGCAGTTCTCTAAAACCCCTTCAGCATTTATTCTTTGTAGACTTTTTGGCTGATGACCATTCTGACAGCTGTGAGGTGAACTTTTTTGTACACTGGATTTGCATGGCTTTATTGATTCCTGATGTTCAGCCTTTTTCCATTCCCATTTTGTTAACAAAAAAGAAAGAAAGTAAAAGAAACAGAAGAGAAATGTGCATAAACTATGCCTCTTGAAACTGTCGTTTTGAAATATGGACGTCTTTTGAATGTTTTGATCGATATACGACCCCAGGATTTTTTTTCAGGGAGGTGTCATTTACAGGCCTGCAATTATTTTGAATATCAACTGACCATTAGCGCTGGGATTAAAGCTGCTGTTGTGTGAAACGGCCACAGGGTGGCAGCAGTTCTCCTTTACCAAACCCGGTTACTAGGGCAACAGAACCTCAATGGAAGTCGTGTCCTAGGTTGTATTTTAGAATGGAATGTATCAGGAAAGCCCCTTCAATTTATGTCTCACTATTTCTTGTTTGTTTTTTTAATTTAAATTTTATTTTTCATCACAGCAAGTTTGATTACAATGTTTGGCATGTTGTAGGTGTGCAAGGTGTGATTCTTTTATACATATACATATGTCTATTCTTCCTGGGATCCTTGTCCCATGTACGTTATGACAGAATGTTGAGTAGTCTTCTCTTGGTATTCCGTAGGTCTTTGGTGATTATATAGTTCACCTGTGTTTGTATATGTCTGTTAACCCCAATATCCTAATGTATCCAATCCTCACACCTTTCCATTGGTGAACCATAAGTTTGTTTAATGAATCTGTGATTGCCCTTCTCTGTGGAAATATCTTCACCGGTATCAATTTTTAGGTAACACCTATAAGTGATATCATACGATATGTGTCTCTCTCTTTCTGACTTAGTACGAGTCGCGTGACTACCTCTAGACGCATCTACGGTGCTGCACCTGGCATTGTGTCCTTTTTTCCCTTGGCTAATATTCCCTCTGTACATGTACCAGTTCTTCTTTGTCCACTCATCTGTTGATGGACTTTTTGGTTGCTTCCATGTCTTGGCTATTGTAATAGAGCGGCAATGCACATTTGCCTGCCTGTGTCTTTCCAATTCTGTCTTCTTAGGTTATAGGCCCAGGAGTGGGCCTGCTGGATCATACAGTAGCAAAATGTTTACTTTACAAAGGCACCTCCATTCTGTTCTCATTAGTGGCTCTTACCAGGTTACGTCCCTCTTAAAGCTGAGGGTATGCACTTCTCCACAACACCTTCAGCATTTACTGTTTGTAGTGTTTTTTTGCTGATGTATATTCTGACCAGTGTGAGCTGATATACCTCTTTGGGGTTGGATTTGCATGCGTCTCATAAACCCTTGAAATTGAGCTTTCTGGCATGTCCTTTTTTTTCTTCAAACTGTGAGTACAGCTTACCTCTTCAAATTGTTTTTGTGAAGTATGTGTGACATTCAGAAATATTTTGGCCGTTACCTCCCTCAAGACATTTTGTGGGCAGGTTTCATTTACAGCCCTCCAGTACTGGTGCATATGAAGTGACCCTTAGCACCGGTTTTAAAGCTGCTGTTGCAGGTAACGGCCAGAGGGCGACAGCATTTCAGCTTTTCCCAATCTGGTAACTAGGGAAACAGACCTTCCTGGCGGTGGTGTTCCTCGGTTATATATTAGAGTGGAATGTGCCCGGATAAACCCCCAAATGCTGATGTCTCCTTACTTATGTTTGTTTTCTAAATTGAATTTATATTTTTTATTGGAGTCATATTCCATTGCGTACATGGACCACTTGTTCTTGGTGCATTCCTCTGTTGATGGACATTTTCGTAGCTTCCAAGTGTTGTGTATGGTAAATATTGCTGGAGTGCAGGATTTTCAGCCTGTATCTTTTTTTATGGTTTTGATTTCTTTTGCGGTACGTGGGCCTCTCACTGCGGTGGCCCCTCCCGTTGCAGAGCAGAGGCTCCGGATGCACAGGCCCAGCAGCCATAGCTCACGGGACCAGCCTCTCCACGGCATGTGGGATCTTCCCTGACCGGGGCACGAACCCGTGTCCCCTGCATCGGCAGGCGGACTCTCAACGTCTGCGCCACCAGGGAAGCCCAGCCTGTTTAGTTTTGATTCTCATCCTGTCAGGCGATAGGCCCAGCAGTGGGTATGCTTGATTGAATGGTAGCTCAGTATTTACCTTTCCAAGGCACCTCCTTTGTGTTTTCCTTACTGGCTCTTACCATGTCCCACGTTGAACCAAGGGTAGGCATTTCTCCTCAAACCCTTCAGCATTTACTGTTTGCAGAATTTTTGCTGATGGCCATTCTGACTGGTGTGAGCTGATAGGTTTTTTGTAATTTGGATTTGCATGTCTTGAATTATTCCTAGTGTTCAGCATTATTCCACGCCTTTTTAAAGTTCTGTTAAAATAACAGAAAGAAACAGAGAGTACAGTTAACCTCTGGAAATTGTCTTCTTGAAAGGTTGCCCTCTTTTGAATTTTTTGGTCAATTTTCGAACCCAGGATTGTTTCTGAGGTCAGGTGTCATTCATAGGCCTGTAATGAGTGTGAATATCTAGTGAGCATTAGCACTGGGTTTAAAGCTGGTGTTTTGGGAAACGGCCACAAGGCGGCAGCATTTCTCCATTCCCAAATCTGGTTCCTAGGGCAGCAGAGCCTTTCTGGAAGTCCTGTTCCTAGGTTGGAAATTAAAATGGAATGTGCCAGGAGAAACCCCAATAAGTTTATGTCACATTACTTCTTGTTTTAGTTTTTTTAATCGGGGTAATGATTAGAATACAGTTTGTCCTCAGTGTACACAATCTGGTTCATTTGTGCATAACATATATATATATATATATATTTATGTACAGAGCCACTTCCCGTGTAAATTATTGCAGAGTTTTCCATAGACGTCCCTTGCTATATGGTCGGTCTTTCTGTTATATGTATTTAATAGGTATTTGTACACGTATGGTAACCCTAATCTTAATTTTTCCATTCCCCCCACCTGTCCTTTTACATAAGCATAGTTTGTTTTCTAAGCCTGTGAGTGTCTTTCTCTGTGGAAATATGTTCATTTGTGTCAGTTGTTAGATAACGCCTATAAGTGATATCATAGGGTATGTCTTTTGCTTTCCGACTTACCTCATGTTCTGTGATTATCTCTAGGCTCATCTATGGTGCCTCAAAGAGCAGTGTTTCATTGTTTTCCATGGCTAATAGTCCATTGTGTACATGGACCACTTCTTCTTTTTCCACTCATCTGGTGATGGACATTTTGGTTGCTTCCGTGTCTTGGCTATTGTGAAAATTCCTGCAGTGCAGCTGCTGAAGCCTGTGCCTTCTCGACTCTGGACTTGTCAGGTGAGAGTCTCAGCGGTGGGCCTGCTGAATGGAATGGTGGCTCAATTTTTACTTTGAAACACAGCTCCTTTCTGTTCTCATTATTGGCTGTTACCACTTTACATCTCACCAGCAGCTAGAGGGTACACAGTTCTCTAAAACCCCTTCGGCATTTGTTGTGTGCAGACTTTTAGCTGATGGTAGTTGGCATGTGTGAGTTGAAACCTTTTTGGAGGTTAGATTTGCATGAGTCTAATAATTCCTGATGTTGAGCTTTTATCCATTTTCCTCTTTTTTGAAAATGAGTGAGTAAAACTTACCCCTGCATACTATCTCCGTGAAAAATGTGCCAGTTTGGAATTTTTTCGGCCATACCCTACCTCCGCACAATTATGTAGGGCAGGTGTCCTTTACAGCCCTGAGTCCTTGTGAATGTTAAGTGACCATTAGCTGTGGGTTTAATGCCGCTCTTGCGGGAAACGGCCACAAGGCGGCAGCATTTCTACATTTCCAACTCTGGGTTTTTGGGCAACAGAGCTTTCCTGGAAATCGTGTTAGTAAGCTGCAAATTAGAGTGGAATGTGCCAGCGCAAACCCCCAAGAGCTTATATCTCCTAAATTGTTGTTTGTTTATTAAATTTAATTTTTATTAATTATCAGAGCAAATTTGATACAAATGTAGATTCTCCTAGGTGTACAGTTTCTGGTTCATCCTATCAATGTATCTGTCTATTCCTCTTACGATCCTTTCCCGTGTGTGTTATTATAGGGTGTTGAGTAGACCTCTCTTCGTATTCCATAGGCACGTTGTGATTATACATTTCATAAGTATTAGTGCATATCTGTTAACCCCCATGTCCTAGTTCATACATTCCTTATTCCTTTCCATTTGGTTAAACATTAATTGGTTTTCTGAATCTATGCGTGTCCGTCTCTTGGAAATTATTTCATGGGTATCAAATTTTAGGTAAAACCTATAAGTGATGTCCTAAGATGTCTGTCTTTCGGATTCTTTCTTACTTCAAGTTGGGTGATTATCTCTAGATCCTTCTATGATGGTGCCAACGGCACTGTTCCATGCTTTTTCATGGCTAATATTCCATTGTGTACGTGGACGACTTCTTCTTGGTGCATTTTTCTGTTGATGGACATTTCGGTTTCTTCCATGTCTTGGCTATGGTACGTGTTGCTGCAGTGCAGGATTGCCAGCCTGTGTCTTTTCGATTCTGGTCTAATCAGGTGAAAGGCCCATGAGTGGGCCTACCAGATCACATGGTAGCTCCATATTTACCCTTAAATGCACCTCCATTCTGTTCTCACTACTGGCTGTGACCAGGTTTCATCCCACCAGCAGCTAAAGGGTATGCAGTTCTCTAAAACCCCTTCAGCATTTATTCTTTGTAGACTTTTTGGCTGATGACCATTCTGACGGCTGTGAGGTGAACTATTTTGTACACTGGATTTGCATGGCTTTATTGATTCCTGATGTTCAGCCTTTTTCCATTCCCATTTTGTTAACAAAAAAGAAAGAAAGTAAAAGAAACAGAAGAGAAATGTGCATAAACTATGCCTCTTGAAACTGTCGTTTTGAAATATGGATGTCTTTTGAATGTTTTGATCGATATACGACCCCAGGATTTTTTTTCAGGGAGGTGTCATTTACAGGCCTGCAATTATTTTGAATATCAACTGACCATTAGCGCTGGGATTAAAGCTGCTGTTGTGTGAAACGGCCACAAGGTGGCAGCAGTTCTCCTTTACCAAACCCGGTTACTAGGGCAACAGAACCTCAATGGAAGTCGTGTCCTAGGTTGTAATTTAGAATGGAATGTATCAGGAAAGCCCCTTCAATTTATGTCTCACTATTTCTTGTTTGTTTTTTTAATTTAATTTTTATTTTTCATCACAGCAAGTTTGATTACAATGTTTGGCATGTTGTAGGTGTGCAAGGTGTGATTCTTTTATACATATACATATGTCTATTCTTCCTGGGATCCTTGTCCCATGTACGTTATGACAGAATGTTGAGTAGTCTTCTCTTGGTATTCCGTAGGTCTTTGGTGATTATATAGTTCACCTGTGTTTGTATATGTCTGTTAACCCCAATATCCTAATGTATCCAATCCTCACACCTTTCCATTGGTGAACCATAAGTTTGTTTAATGAATCTGTGATTGCCCTTCTCTGTGGAAATATCTTCACCGGTATCAATTTTTAGGTAACACCTATAAGTGATATCATACGATATGTGTCTCTCTCTTTCTGACTTAGTACGAGTCGCGTGACTACCTCTAGACGCATCTACGGTGCTGCACCTGGCATTGTGTCCTTTTTTCCCTTGGCTAATATTCCCTCTGTACATGTACCAGTTCTTCTTTGTCCACTCATCTGTTGATGGACTTTTTGGTTGCTTCCATGTCTTGGCTATTGTAATAGAGCGGCAATGCACATTTGCCTGCCTGTGTCTTTCCAATTCTGTCTTCTTAGGTTATAGGCCCAGGAGTGGGCCTGCTGGATCATACAGTAGCAAAATGTTTACTTTACAAAGGCACCTCCATTCTGTTCTCATTAGTGGCTCTTACCAGGTTTCGTCCCTCTTAAAGCTGAGGGTATGCACTTCTCCACAACACCTTCAGCATTTACTGTTTGTAGTGTTTTTTTGCTGATGTATATTCTGACCAGTGTGAGCTGATATACCTCTTTGGGGTTGGATTTGCATGCGTCTCATAAAACCTTGAAATTGAGCTTTCTGGCATGTCCTTTTTTTTCTTCAAACTGTGAGTACAGCTTACCTCTTCAAATTGTTTTTGTGAAGTATGTGTGACATTTAGAAATATTTTGGCCGTTACCTCCCTCAAGACATTTTGTGGGCAGGTTTCATTTACAGCCCTCCAGTACTGGTGCATATGAAGTGACCCTTAGCACCGGTTTTAAAGCTGCTGTTGCAGGTAACGGCCAGAGGGCGGCAGCATTTCTGCTTTTCCCAATCTGGTAACTAGGGAAACAGACCTTCCTGGCAGTGGTGTTCCTCGGTTATATATTAGAGTGGAATGTGCCCGGATAAACCCCGAAATGCTGATGTCTCCTTACTTATGTTTGTTTTCTAAATTGAATTTATATTTTTTATTGGAGTCATATTCCATTGCGTACATGGACCACTTGTTCTTGGTGCATTCCTCTGTTGATGGACATTTTCGTAGCTTCCAAGTGTTGTGTATGGTAAATATTGCTGGAGTGCAGGATTTTCAGCCTGTATCTTTTTTTATGGTTTTGATTTCTTTTGCGGTACGTGGGCCTCTCACTGCGGTGGCCCCTCCCGTTGCAGAGCAGAGGCTCCGGATGCACAGGCCCAGCAGCCATAGCTCACGGGACCAGCCTCTCCACGGCATGTGGGATCTTCCCTGACCGGGGCACGAACCCGTGTCCCCTGCATCGGCAGGCGGACTCTCAACGTCTGCGCCACCAGGGAAGCCCAGCCTGTTTAGTTTTGATTCTCATCCTGTCAGGTGATAGGCCCAGCAGTGGGTATGCTTGATTGAATGGTAGCTCAGTATTTACCTTTCCAAGGCACCTCCTTTGTGTTTTCCTTACTGGCTCTTACCATGTCCCACGTTGAACCAAGGGTAGGCATTTCTCCTCAAACCCTTCAGCATTTACTGTTTGCAGAATTTTTGCTGATGGCCATTCTGACTGGTGTGAGCTGTTAGGTATTTTGTAATTTGGATTTGCATGTCTTGAATTATTCCTAGTGTTCAGCATTTTTCCACGCCTTTTTAAAGTTCTGTTAAAATAACAGAAAGAAACAGAGAGTACAGTTAACCTCTGGAAATTGTCTTCTTGAAAGGTTGCCCTCTTTTGAATGTTTTGGTCAATTTTCGAACCCAGGATTGTTTCTGAGGTCAGGTGTCATTCATAGGCCTGTAATGAGTGTGAATATCTAGTGAGCATTAGCACTGGGTTTAAAGCTGGTGTTTTGGGAAACGGCCACAAGGCGGCAGCATTTCTCCATTCCCAAATCTGGTTCCTAGGGCAGCAGAGCCTTTCTGGAAGTCCTGTTCCTAGGTTGTAAATTAAAATGGAATGTGCCAGGAGAAACCCCAATAAGTTTATGTCACATTACTTCTTGTTTTAGTTTTTTTAATCGGGGTAATGATTAGAATACTGTTTGTTCTCAGTGTACACAATCTGGTTCATTTGTGCATAACATATATATATATATATATATATATATATATATATATATATATATATATATATATATATATATATATATATATATTTATGTACAGAGCCACTTCCCGTGTAAATTATTGCAGAGTTTTCCATAGACGTCCCTTGCTATATGGTCGGTCTTTCTGTTATATGTATTTAATAGGTATTTGTACACGTATGGTAACCCTAATCTTAATTTTTCCATTCCCCCCACCTGTCCTTTTACATAAGCATAGTTTGTTTTCTAAGCCTGTGAGTGTCTTTCTCTGTGGAAATATGTTCATTTGTGTCAGTTGTTAGATAACGCCTATAAGTGATATCATAGGGTATGTCTTTTGCTTTCCGACTTACCTCATGTTCTGTGATTATCTCTAGGCTCATCTATGGTGCCTCAAAGAGCAGTGTTTCATTGTTTTCCATGGCTAATAGTCCATTGTGTACATGGACCACTTCTTCTTTTTCCACTCATCTGGTGATGGACATTTTGGTTGCTTCCGTGTCTTGGCTATTGTGAAAATTCCTGCAGTGCAGCTGCTGAAGCCTGTGCCTTCTCGACTCTGGACTTGTCAGGTGAGAGTCTCAGCGGTGGGCCTGCTGAATGGAATGGTGGCTCAATTTTTACTTTGAAACACAGCTCCTTTCTGTTCTCATTATTGGCTGTTACCACTTTACATCTCACCAGCAGCTAGAGGGTACACAGTTCTCTAAAACCCCTTCGGCATTTGTTGTGTGCAGACTTTTAGCTGATGGTAGTTGGCATGTGTGAGTTGAAACCTTTTTGGAGGTTAGATTTGCATGAGTCTAATAATTCCTGATGTTGAGCTTTTATCCATTTTCCTCTTTTTTGAAAATGAGTGAGTAAAACTTACCCCTGCATACTATCTCCGTGAAAAATGTGCCAGTTTGGAATTTTTTCGGCCATACCCTACCTCCGCACAATTATGTAGGGCAGGTGTCCTTTACAGCCCTGAGTCCTTGTGAATGTTAAGTGACCATTAGCTGTGGGTTTAATGCCGCTCTTGCGGGAAACGGCCACAAGGTGGCAGCATTTCTACATTTCCAACTCTGGGTTTTTGGGCAACAGAGCTTTCCTGGAAATCGTGTTAGTAAGCTGCAAATTAGAGTGGAATGTGCCAGCGCAAACCCCCAAGAGCTTATATCTCCTAAATTGTTGTTTGTTTATTAAATTTAATTTTTATTAATTATCAGAGCAAATTTGATACAAATGTAGATTCTCCTAGGTGTACAGTTTCTGGTTCATCCTATCAATGTATCTGTCTATTCCTCTTACGATCCTTTCCCGTGTGTGTTATTATAGGGTGTTGAGTAGACCTCTCTTCGTATTCCATAGGCACGTTGTGATTATACATTTCATAAGTATTAGTGCATATCTGTTAACCCCCATGTCCTAGTTCATACATTCCTTATTCCTTTCCATTTGGTTAAACATTAATTGGTTTTCTGAATCTATGCGTGTCCGTCTCTTGGAAATTATTTCATGGGTATCAAATTTTAGGTAAAACCTATAAGTGATGTCCTAAGATGTCTGTCTTTCGGATTCTTTCTTACTTCAAGTTGGGTGATTATCTCTAGATCCTTCTATGATGGTGCCAACGGCACTGTTCCATGCTTTTTCATGGCTAATATTCCATTGTGTACGTGGACGACTTCTTCTTGGTGCATTTTTCTGTTGATGGACATTTCGGTTTCTTCCATGTCTTGGCTATGGTACGTGTTGCTGCAGTGCAGGATTGCCAGCCTGTGTCTTTTCGATTCTGGTCTAATCAGGTGAAAGGCCCATGAGTGGGCCTACCAGATCACATGGTAGCTCCATATTTACCCTTAAACGCACCTCCATTCTGTTCTCACTACTGGCTGTGACCAGGTTTCATCCCACCAGCAGCTAAAGGGTATGCAGTTCTCTAAAACCCCTTCAGCATTTATTCTTTGTAGACTTTTTGGCTGATGACCATTCTGACGGCTGTGAGGTGAACTATTTTGTACACTGGATTTGCATGGCTTTATTGATTCCTGATGTTCAGCCTTTTTCCATTCCCATTTTGTTAACAAAAAAGAAAGAAAGTAAAAGAAACAGAAGAGAAATGTGCATAAACTATGCCTCTTGAAACTGTCGTTTTGAAATATGGACGTCTTTTGAATGTTTTGATCGATATACGACCCCAGGATTTTTTTTCAGGGAGGTGTCATTTACAGGCCTGCAATTATTTTGAATATCAACTGACCATTAGCGCTGGGATTAAAGCTGCTGTTGTGTGAAACGGCCACAAGGTGGCAGCAGTTCTCCTTTACCAAACCCGGTTACTAGGGCAACAGAACCTCAATGGAAGTCGTGTCCTAGGTTGTAATTTAGAATGGAATGTATCAGGAAAGCCCCTTCAATTTGTGTCTCACTATTTCTTGTTTGTTTTTTTAATTTAATTTTTATTTTTCATCACAGCAAGTTTGATTACAATGTTTGGCATGTTGTAGGTGTGCAAGGTGTGATTCTTTTATACATATACATATGTCTATTCTTCCTGGGATCCTTGTCCCATGTACGTTATGACAGAATGTTGAGTAGTCTTCTCTTGGTATTCCGTAGGTCTTTGGTGATTATATAGTTCACCTGTGTTTGTATATGTCTGTTAACCCCAATATCCTAATGTATCCAATCCTCACACCTTTCCATTGGTGAACCATAAGTTTGTTTAATGAATCTGTGATTGCCCTTCTCTGTGGAAATATCTTCACCGGTATCAATTTTTAGGTAACACCTATAAGTGATATCATACGATATGTGTCTCTCTCTTTCTGACTTAGTACGAGTCGCGTGACTACCTCTAGACGCATCTACGGTGCTGCACCTGGCATTGTGTCCTTTTTTCCCTTGGCTAATATTCCCTCTGTACATGTACCAGTTCTTCTTTGTCCACTCATCTGTTGATGGACTTTTTGGTTGCTTCCATGTCTTGGCTATTGTAATAGAGCGGCAATGCACATTTGCCTGCCTGTGTCTTTCCAATTCTGTCTTCTTAGGTTATAGGCCCAGGAGTGGGCCTGCTGGATCATACAGTAGCAAAATGTTTACTTTACAAAGGCACCTCCATTCTGTTCTCATTAGTGGCTCTTACCAGGTTTTGTCCCTCTTAAAGCTGAGGGTATGCACTTCTCCACAACACCTTCAGCATTTACTGTTTGTAGTGTTTTTTTGCTGATGTATATTCTGACCAGTGTGAGCTGATATACCTCTTTGGGGTTGGATTTGCATGCGTCTCATAAAACCTTGAAATTGAGCTTTCTGGCATGTCCTTTTTTTTCTTCAAACTGTGAGTACAGCTTACCTCTTCAAATTGTTTTCGTGAAGTATGTGTGACATTTAGAAATATTTTGGCCGTTACCTCCCTCAAGACATTTTGTGGGCAGGTTTCATTTACAGCCCTCCAGTACTGGTGCATATGAAGTGACCCTTAGCACCGGTTTTAAAGCTGCTGTTGCAGGTAACGGCCAGAGGGCGGCAGCATTTCTGCTTTTCCCAATCTGGTAACTAGGGAAACAGACCTTCCTGGCAGTGGTGTTCCTCGGTTATATATTAGAGTGGAATGTGCCCGGATAAACCCCGAAATGCTGATGTCTCCTTACTTATGTTTGTTTTCTAAATTGAATTTATATTTTTTATTGGAGTCATATTCCATTGCGTACATGGACCACTTGTTCTTGGTGCATTCCTCTGTTGATGGACATTTTCGTAGCTTCCAAGTGTTGTGTATGGTAAATATTGCTGGAGTGCAGGATTTTCAGCCTGTATCTTTTTTTATGGTTTTGATTTCTTTTGCGGTACGTGGGCCTCTCACTGCGGTGGCCCCTCCCGTTGCAGAGCAGAGGCTCCGGATGCACAGGCCCAGCAGCCATAGCTCACGGGACCAGCCTCTCCACGGCATGTGGGATCTTCCCTGACCGGGGCACGAACCCGTGTCCCCTGCATCGGCAGGCGGACTCTCAACGTCTGCGCCACCAGGGAAGCCCAGCCTGTTTAGTTTTGATTCTCATCCTGTCAGGCGATAGGCCCAGCAGTGGGTATGCTTGATTGAATGGTAGCTCAGTATTTACCTTTCCAAGGCACCTCCTTTGTGTTTTCCTTACTGGCTCTTACCATGTCCCACGTTGAACCAAGGGTAGGCATTTCTCCTCAAACACTTCAGCATTTACTGTTTGCAGAATTTTTGCTGATGGCCATTCTGACTGGTGTGAGCTGTTAGGTATTTTGTAATTTGGATTTGCATGTCTTGAATTATTCCTAGTGTTCAGCATTTTTCCACGCCTTTTTAAAGTTCTGTTAAAATAACAGAAAGAAACAGAGAGTACAGTTAACCTCTGGAAATTGTCTTCTTGAAAGGTTGCCCTCTTTTGAATTTTTTGGTCAATTTTCGAACCCAGGATTGTTTCTGAGGTCAGGTGTCATTCATAGGCCTGTAATGAGTGTGAATATCTAGTGAGCATTAGCACTGGGTTTAAAGCTGCTGTTTTGGGAAACGGCCACAAGGCGGCAGCATTTCTCCATTCCCAAATCTGGTTCCTAGGGCAGCAGAGCCTTTCTGGAAGTCCTGTTCCTAGGTTGGAAATTAAAATGGAATGTGCCAGGAGAAACCCCAATAAGTTTATGTCACATTACTTCTTGTTTTAGTTTTTTTAATCGGGGTAATGATTAGAATACTGTTTGTTCTCAGTGTACACAATCTGGTTCATTTGTGCATAACATATATATATATATATATATATATATATATATATATATATATATATATATATATATATTTATGTACAGAGCCACTTCCCGTGTAAATTATTGCAGAGTTTTCCATAGACGTCCCTTGCTATATGGTCGGTCTTTCTGTTATATGTATTTAATAGGTATTTGTACACGTATGGTAACCCTAATCTTAATTTTTCCATTCCCCCCACCTGTCCTTTTACATAAGCATAGTTTGTTTTCTAAGCCTGTGAGTGTCTTTCTCTGTGGAAATATGTTCATTTGTGTCAGTTGTTAGATAACGCCTATAAGTGATATCATAGGGTATGTCTTTTGCTTTCCGACTTACCTCATGTTCTGTGATTATCTCTAGGCTCATCTATGGTGCCTCAAAGAGCAGTGTTTCATTGTTTTCCATGGCTAATAGTCCATTGTGTACATGGACCACTTCTTCTTTTTCCACTCATCTGGTGATGGACATTTTGGTTGCTTCCGTGTCTTGGCTATTGTGAAAATTCCTGCAGTGCAGCTGCTGAAGCCTGTGCCTTCTCGACTCTGGACTTGTCAGGTGAGAGTCTCAGCGGTGGGCCTGCTGAATGGAATGGTGGCTCAATTTTTACTTTGAAACACAGCTCCTTTCTGTTCTCATTATTGGCTGTTACCACTTTACATCTCACCAGCAGCTAGAGGGTACACAGTTCTCTAAAACCCCTTCGGCATTTGTTGTGTGCAGACTTTTAGCTGATGGTAGTTGGCATGTGTGAGTTGAAACCTTTATGGAGGTTAGATTTGCATGAGTCTAATAATTCCTGATGTTGAGCTTTTATCCATTTTCCTCTTTTTTGAAAATGAGTGAGTAAAACTTACCCCTGCATACTATCTCCGTGAAAAATGTGCCAGTTTGGAATTTTTTCGGCCATACCCTACCTCCGCACAATTATGTAGGGCAGGTGTCCTTTACAGCCCTGAGTCCTTGTGAATGTTAAGTGACCATTAGCTGTGGGTTTAATGCCGCTCTTGCGGGAAACGGCCACAAGGCGGCAGCATTTCTACATTTCCAACTCTGGGTTTTTGGGCAACAGAGCTTTCCTGGAAATCGTGTTAGTAAGCTGCAAATTAGAGTGGAATGTGCCAGCGCAAACCCCCAAGAGCTTATATCTCCTAAATTGTTGTTTGTTTATTAAATTTAATTTTTATTAATTATCAGAGCAAATTTGATACAAATGTAGATTCTCCTAGGTGTACAGTTTCTGGTTCATCCTATCAATGTATCTGTCTATTCCTCTTACGATCCTTTCCCGTGTGTGTTATTATAGGGTGTTGAGTAGACCTCTCTTCGTATTCCATAGGCACGTTGTGATTATACATTTCATAAGTATTAGTGCATATCTGTTAACCCCCATGTCCTAGTTCATACATTCCTTATTCCTTTCCATTTGGTTAAACATTAATTGGTTTTCTGAATCTATGCGTGTCCGTCTCTTGGAAATTATTTCATGGGTATCAAATTTTAGGTAAAACCTATAAGTGATGTCCTAAGATGTCTGTCTTTCGGATTCTTTCTTACTTCAAGTTGGGTGATTATCTCTAGATCCTTCTATGATGGTGCCAACGGCACTGTTCCATGCTTTTTCATGGCTAATATTCCATTGTGTACGTGGACGACTTCTTCTTGGTGCATTTTTCTGTTGATGGACATTTCGGTTTCTTCCATGTCTTGGCTATGGTACGTGTTGCTGCAGTGCAGGATTGCCAGCCTGTGTCTTTTCGATTCTGGTCTAATCAGGTGAAAGGCCCATGAGTGGGCCTACCAGATCACATGGTAGCTCCATATTTACCCTTAAACGCACCTCCATTCTGTTCTCACTACTGGCTGTGACCAGGTTTCATCCCACCAGCAGCTAAAGGGTATGCAGTTCTCTAAAACCCCTTCAGCATTTATTCTTTGTAGACTTTTTGGCTGATGACCATTCTGACGGCTGTGAGGTGAACTATTTTGTACACTGGATTTGCATGGCTTTATTGATTCCTGATGTTCAGCCTTTTTCCATTCCCATTTTGTTAACAAAAAAGAAAGAAAGTAAAAGAAACAGAAGAGAAATGTGCATAAACTATGCCTCTTGAAACTGTCGTTTTGAAATATGGACGTCTTTTGAATGTTTTGATCGATATACGACCCCAGGATTTTTTTTCAGGGAGGTGTCATTTACAGGCCTGCAATTATTTTGAATATCAACTGACCATTAGCGCTGGGATTAAAGCTGCTGTTGTGTGAAACGGCCACAAGGTGGCAGCAGTTCTCCTTTACCAAACCCGGTTACTAGGGCAACAGAACCTCAATGGAAGTCGTGTCCTAGGTTGTAATTTAGAATGGAATGTATCAGGAAAGCCCCTTCAATTTATGTCTCACTATTTCTTGTTTGTTTTTTTAATTTAATTTTTATTTTTCATCACAGCAAGTTTGATTACAATGTTTGGCATGTTGTAGGTGTGCAAGGTGTGATTCTTTTATACATATACATATGTCTATTCTTCCTGGGATCCTTGTCCCATGTACGTTATGACAGAATGTTGAGTAGTCTTCTCTTGGTATTCCGTAGGTCTTTGGTGATTATATAGTTCACCTGTGTTTGTATATGTCTGTTAACCCCAATATCCTAATGTATCCAATCCTCACACCTTTCCATTGGTGAACCATAAGTTTGTTTAATGAATCTGTGATTGCCCTTCTCTGTGGAAATATCTTCACCGGTATCAATTTTTAGGTAACACCTATAAGTGATATCATACGATATGTGTCTCTCTCTTTCTGACTTAGTACGAGTCGCGTGACTACCTCTAGACGCATCTACGGTGCTGCACCTGGCATTGTGTCCTTTTTTCCCTTGGCTAATATTCCCTCTGTACATGTACCAGTTCTTCTTTGTCCACTCATCTGTTGATGGACTTTTTGGTTGCTTCCATGTCTTGGCTATTGTAATAGAGCGGCAATGCACATTTGCCTGCCTGTGTCTTTCCAATTCTGTCTTCTTAGGTTATAGGCCCAGGAGTGGGCCTGCTGGATCATACAGTAGCAAAATGTTTACTTTACAAAGGCACCTCCATTCTGTTCTCATTAGTGGCTCTTACCAGGTTTCGTCCCTCTTAAAGCTGAGGGTATGCACTTCTCCACAACACCTTCAGCATTTACTGTTTGTAGTGTTTTTTTGCTGATGTATATTCTGACCAGTGTGAGCTGATATACCTCTTTGGGGTTGGATTTGCATGCGTCTCATAAAACCTTGAAATTGAGCTTTCTGGCATGTCCTTTTTTTTCTTCAAACTGTGAGTACAGCTTACCTCTTCAAATTGTTTTTGTGAAGTATGTGTGACATTTAGAAATATTTTGGCCGTTACCTCCCTCAAGACATTTTGTGGGCAGGTTTCATTTACAGCCCTCCAGTACTGGTGCATATGAAGTGACCCTTAGCACCGGTTTTAAAGCTGCTGTTGCAGGTAACGGCCAGAGGGCGGCAGCATTTCTGCTTTTCCCAATCTGGTAACTAGGGAAACAGACCTTCCTGGCAGTGGTGTTCCTCGGTTATATATTAGAGTGGAATGTGCCCGGATAAACCCCGAAATGCTGATGTCTCCTTACTTATGTTTGTTTTCTAAATTGAATTTATATTTTTTATTGGAGTCATATTCCATTGCGTACATGGACCACTTGTTCTTGGTGCATTCCTCTGTTGATGGACATTTTCGTAGCTTCCAAGTGTTGTGTATGGTAAATATTGCTGGAGTGCAGGATTTTCAGCCTGTATCTTTTTTTATGGTTTTGATTTCTTTTGCGGTACGTGGGCCTCTCACTGCGGTGGCCCCTCCCGTTGCAGAGCAGAGGCTCCGGATGCACAGGCCCAGCAGCCATAGCTCACGGGACCAGCCTCTCCACGGCATGTGGGATCTTCCCTGACCGGGGCACGAACCCGTGTCCCCTGCATCGGCAGGCGGACTCTCAACGTCTGCGCCACCAGGGAAGCCCAGCCTGTTTAGTTTTGATTCTCATCCTGTCAGGTGATAGGCCCAGCAGTGGGTATGCTTGATTGAATGGTAGCTCAGTATTTACCTTTCCAAGGCACCTCCTTTGTGTTTTCCTTACTGGCTCTTACCATGTCCCACGTTGAACCAAGGGTAGGCATTTCTCCTCAAACACTTCAGCATTTACTGTTTGCAGAATTTTTGCTGATGGCCATTCTGACTGGTGTGAGCTGTTAGGTATTTTGTAATTTGGATTTGCATGTCTTGAATTATTCCTAGTGTTCAGCATTTTTCCACGCCTTTTTAAAGTTCTGTTAAAATAACAGAAAGAAACAGAGAGTACAGTTAACCTCTGGAAATTGTCTTCTTGAAAGGTTGCCCTCTTTTGAATTTTTTGGTCAATTTTCGAACCCAGGATTGTTTCTGAGGTCAGGTGTCATTCATAGGCCTGTAATGAGTGTGAATATCTAGTGAGCATTAGCACTGGGTTTAAAGCTGGTGTTTTGGGAAACGGCCACAAGGCGGCAGCATTTCTCCATTCCCAAATCTGGTTCCTAGGGCAGCAGAGCCTTTCTGGAAGTCCTGTTCCTAGGTTGTAAATTAAAATGGAATGTGCCAGGAGAAACCCCAATAAGTTTATGTCACATTACTTCTTGTTTTAGTTTTTTTAATCGGGGTAATGATTAGAATACTGTTTGTTCTCAGTGTACACAATCTGGTTCATTTGTGCATAACATATATATATATATATATATATATATATATATATATATATATATTTATGTACAGAGCCACTTCCCGTGTAAATTATTGCAGAGTTTTCCATAGACGTCCCTTGCTATATGGTCGGTCTTTCTGTTATATGTATTTAATAGGTATTTGTACACGTATGGTAACCCTAATCTTAATTTTTCCATTCCCCCCACCTGTCCTTTTACATAAGCATAGTTTGTTTTCTAAGCCTGTGAGTGTCTTTCTCTGTGGAAATATGTTCATTTGTGTCAGTTGTTAGATAACGCCTATAAGTGATATCATAGGGTATGTCTTTTGCTTTCCGACTTACCTCATGTTCTGTGATTATCTCTAGGCTCATCTATGGTGCCTCAAAGAGCAGTGTTTCATTGTTTTCCATGGCTAATAGTCCATTGTGTACATGGACCACTTCTTCTTTTTCCACTCATCTGGTGATGGACATTTTGGTTGCTTCCGTGTCTTGGCTATTGTGAAAATTCCTGCAGTGCAGCTGCTGAAGCCTGTGCCTTCTCGACTCTGGACTTGTCAGGTGAGAGTCTCAGCGGTGGGCCTGCTGAATGGAATGGTGGCTCAATTTTTACTTTGAAACACAGCTCCTTTCTGTTCTCATTATTGGCTGTTACCACTTTACATCTCACCAGCAGCTAGAGGGTACACAGTTCTCTAAAACCCCTTCGGCATTTGTTGTGTGCAGACTTTTAGCTGATGGTAGTTGGCATGTGTGAGTTGAAACCTTTTTGGAGGTTAGATTTGCATGAGTCTAATAATTCCTGATGTTGAGCTTTTATCCATTTTCCTCTTTTTTGAAAATGAGTGAGTAAAACTTACCCCTGCATACTATCTCCGTGAAAAATGTGCCAGTTTGGAATTTTTTCGGCCATACCCTACCTCCGCACAATTATGTAGGGCAGGTGTCCTTTACAGCCCTGAGTCCTTGTGAATGTTAAGTGACCATTAGCTGTGGGTTTAATGCCGCTCTTGCGGGAAACGGCCACAAGGCGGCAGCATTTCTACATTTCCAACTCTGGGTTTTTGGGCAACAGAGCTTTCCTGGAAATCGTGTTAGTAAGCTGCAAATTAGAGTGGAATGTGCCAGCGCAAACCCCCAAGAGCTTATATCTCCTAAATTGTTGTTTGTTTATTAAATTTAATTTTTATTAATTATCAGAGCAAATTTGATACAAATGTAGATTCTCCTAGGTGTACAGTTTCTGGTTCATCCTATCAATGTATCTGTCTATTCCTCTTACGATCCTTTCCCGTGTGTGTTATTATAGGGTGTTGAGTAGACCTCTCTTCGTATTCCATAGGCACGTTGTGATTATACATTTCATAAGTATTAGTGCATATCTGTTAACCCCCATGTCCTAGTTCATACATTCCTTATTCCTTTCCATTTGGTTAAACATTAATTGGTTTTCTGAATCTATGCGTGTCCGTCTCTTGGAAATTATTTCATGGGTATCAAATTTTAGGTAAAACCTATAAGTGATGTCCTAAGATGTCTGTCTTTCGGATTCTTTCTTACTTCAAGTTGGGTGATTATCTCTAGATCCTTCTATGATGGTGCCAACGGCACTGTTCCATGCTTTTTCATGGCTAATATTCCATTGTGTACGTGGACGACTTCTTCTTGGTGCATTTTTCTGTTGATGGACATTTCGGTTTCTTCCATGTCTTGGCTATGGTACGTGTTGCTGCAGTGCAGGATTGCCAGCCTGTGTCTTTTCGATTCTGGTCTAATCAGGTGAAAGGCCCATGAGTGGGCCTACCAGATCACATGGTAGCTCCATATTTACCCTTAAACGCACCTCCATTCTGTTCTCACTACTGGCTGTGACCAGGTTTCATCCCACCAGCAGCTAAAGGGTATGCAGTTCTCTAAAACCCCTTCAGCATTTATTCTTTGTAGACTTTTTGGCTGATGACCATTCTGACGGCTGTGAGGTGAACTATTTTGTACACTGGATTTGCATGGCTTTATTGATTCCTGATGTTCAGCCTTTTTCCATTCCCATTTTGTTAACAAAAAAGAAAGAAAGTAAAAGAAACAGAAGAGAAATGTGCATAAACTATGCCTCTTGAAACTGTCGTTTTGAAATATGGACGTCTTTTGAATGTTTTGATCGATATACGACCCCAGGATTTTTTTTCAGGGAGGTGTCATTTACAGGCCTGCAATTATTTTGAATATCAACTGACCATTAGCGCTGGGATTAAAGCTGCTGTTGTGTGAAACGGCCACAAGGTGGCAGCAGTTCTCCTTTACCAAACCCGGTTACTAGGGCAACAGAACCTCAATGGAAGTCGTGTCCTAGGTTGTAATTTAGAATGGAATGTATCAGGAAAGCCCCTTCAATTTATGTCTCACTATTTCTTGTTTGTTTTTTTAATTTAATTTTTATTTTTCATCACAGCAAGTTTGATTACAATGTTTGGCATGTTGTAGGTGTGCAAGGTGTGATTCTTTTATACATATACATATGTCTATTCTTCCTGGGATCCTTGTCCCATGTACGTTATGACAGAATGTTGAGTAGTCTTCTCTTGGTATTCCGTAGGTCTTTGGTGATTATATAGTTCACCTGTGTTTGTATATGTCTGTTAACCCCAATATCCTAATGTATCCAATCCTCACACCTTTCCATTGGTGAACCATAAGTTTGTTTAATGAATCTGTGATTGCCCTTCTCTGTGGAAATATCTTCACCGGTATCAATTTTTAGGTAACACCTATAAGTGATATCATACGATATGTGTCTCTCTCTTTCTGACTTAGTACGAGTCGCGTGACTACCTCTAGACGCATCTACGGTGCTGCACCTGGCATTGTGTCCTTTTTTCCCTTGGCTAATATTCCCTCTGTACATGTACCAGTTCTTCTTTGTCCACTCATCTGTTGATGGACTTTTTGGTTGCTTCCATGTCTTGGCTATTGTAATAGAGCGGCAATGCACATTTGCCTGCCTGTGTCTTTCCAATTCTGTCTTCTTAGGTTATAGGCCCAGGAGTGGGCCTGCTGGATCATACAGTAGCAAAATGTTTACTTTACAAAGGCACCTCCATTCTGTTCTCATTAGTGGCTCTTACCAGGTTTTGTCCCTCTTAAAGCTGAGGGTATGCACTTCTCCACAACACCTTCAGCATTTACTGTTTGTAGTGTTTTTTTGCTGATGTATATTCTGACCAGTGTGAGCTGATATACCTCTTTGGGGTTGGATTTGCATGCGTCTCATAAAACCTTGAAATTGAGCTTTCTGGCATGTCCTTTTTTTTCTTCAAACTGTGAGTACAGCTTACCTCTTCAAATTGTTTTCGTGAAGTATGTGTGACATTTAGAAATATTTTGGCCGTTACCTCCCTCAAGACATTTTGTGGGCAGGTTTCATTTACAGCCCTCCAGTACTGGTGCATATGAAGTGACCCTTAGCACCGGTTTTAAAGCTGCTGTTGCAGGTAACGGCCAGAGGGCGGCAGCATTTCTGCTTTTCCCAATCTGGTAACTAGGGAAACAGACCTTCCTGGCAGTGGTGTTCCTCGGTTATATATTAGAGTGGAATGTGCCCGGATAAACCCCGAAATGCTGATGTCTCCTTACTTATGTTTGTTTTCTAAATTGAATTTATATTTTTTATTGGAGTCATATTCCATTGCGTACATGGACCACTTGTTCTTGGTGCATTCCTCTGTTGATGGACATTTTCGTAGCTTCCAAGTGTTGTGTATGGTAAATATTGCTGGAGTGCAGGATTTTCAGCCTGTATCTTTTTTTATGGTTTTGATTTCTTTTGCGGTACGTGGGCCTCTCACTGCGGTGGCCCCTCCCGTTGCAGAGCAGAGGCTCCGGATGCACAGGCCCAGCAGCCATAGCTCACGGGACCAGCCTCTCCACGGCATGTGGGATCTTCCCTGACCGGGGCACGAACCCGTGTCCCCTGCATCGGCAGGCGGACTCTCAACGTCTGCGCCACCAGGGAAGCCCAGCCTGTTTAGTTTTGATTCTCATCCTGTCAGGCGATAGGCCCAGCAGTGGGTATGCTTGATTGAATGGTAGCTCAGTATTTACCTTTCCAAGGCACCTCCTTTGTGTTTTCCTTACTGGCTCTTACCATGTCCCACGTTGAACCAAGGGTAGGCATTTCTCCTCAAACACTTCAGCATTTACTGTTTGCAGAATTTTTGCTGATGGCCATTCTGACTGGTGTGAGCTGTTAGGTATTTTGTAATTTGGATTTGCATGTCTTGAATTATTCCTAGTGTTCAGCATTTTTCCACGCCTTTTTAAAGTTCTGTTAAAATAACAGAAAGAAACAGAGAGTACAGTTAACCTCTGGAAATTGTCTTCTTGAAAGGTTGCCCTCTTTTGAATTTTTTGGTCAATTTTCGAACCCAGGATTGTTTCTGAGGTCAGGTGTCATTCATAGGCCTGTAATGAGTGTGAATATCTAGTGAGCATTAGCACTGGGTTTAAAGCTGGTGTTTTGGGAAACGGCCACAAGGCGGCAGCATTTCTCCATTCCCAAATCTGGTTCCTAGGGCAGCAGAGCCTTTCTGGAAGTCCTGTTCCTAGGTTGTAAATTAAAATGGAATGTGCCAGGAGAAACCCCAATAAGTTTATGTCACATTACTTCTTGTTTTAGTTTTTTTAATCGGGGTAATGATTAGAATACTGTTTGTTCTCAGTGTACACAATCTGGTTCATTTGTGCATAACATATATATATATATATATATATATATATATATATATATATATATATATTTATGTACAGAGCCACTTCCCGTGTAAATTATTGCAGAGTTTTCCATAGACGTCCCTTGCTATATGGTCGGTCTTTCTGTTATATGTATTTAATAGGTATTTGTACACGTATGGTAACCCTAATCTTAATTTTTCCATTCCCCCCACCTGTCCTTTTACATAAGCATAGTTTGTTTTCTAAGCCTGTGAGTGTCTTTCTCTGTGGAAATATGTTCATTTGTGTCAGTTGTTAGATAACGCCTATAAGTGATATCATAGGGTATGTCTTTTGCTTTCCGACTTACCTCATGTTCTGTGATTATCTCTAGGCTCATCTATGGTGCCTCAAAGAGCAGTGTTTCATTGTTTTCCATGGCTAATAGTCCATTGTGTACATGGACCACTTCTTCTTTTTCCACTCATCTGGTGATGGACATTTTGGTTGCTTCCGTGTCTTGGCTATTGTGAAAATTCCTGCAGTGCAGCTGCTGAAGCCTGTGCCTTCTCGACTCTGGACTTGTCAGGTGAGAGTCTCAGCGGTGGGCCTGCTGAATGGAATGGTGGCTCAATTTTTACTTTGAAACACAGCTCCTTTCTGTTCTCATTATTGGCTGTTACCACTTTACATCTCACCAGCAGCTAGAGGGTACACAGTTCTCTAAAACCCCTTCGGCATTTGTTGTGTGCAGACTTTTAGCTGATGGTAGTTGGCATGTGTGAGTTGAAACCTTTTTGGAGGTTAGATTTGCATGAGTCTAATAATTCCTGATGTTGAGCTTTTATCCATTTTCCTCTTTTTTGAAAATGAGTGAGTAAAACTTACCCCTGCATACTATCTCCGTGAAAAATGTGCCAGTTTGGAATTTTTTCGGCCATACCCTACCTCCGCACAATTATGTAGGGCAGGTGTCCTTTACAGCCCTGAGTCCTTGTGAATGTTAAGTGACCATTAGCTGTGGGTTTAATGCCGCTCTTGCGGGAAACGGCCACAAGGCGGCAGCATTTCTACATTTCCAACTCTGGGTTTTTGGGCAACAGAGCTTTCCTGGAAATCGTGTTAGTAAGCTGCAAATTAGAGTGGAATGTGCCAGCGCAAACCCCCAAGAGCTTATATCTCCTAAATTGTTGTTTGTTTATTAAATTTAATTTTTATTAATTATCAGAGCAAATTTGATACAAATGTAGATTCTCCTAGGTGTACAGTTTCTGGTTCATCCTATCAATGTATCTGT
This sequence comes from Mesoplodon mirus, assembly GCF_964341445.2. NCBI lineage: Eukaryota > Metazoa > Chordata > Mammalia > Artiodactyla > Ziphiidae > Mesoplodon > Mesoplodon mirus. The sequence goes on from NW_028295323.1 coordinate 192,750, forward strand.
CTATTCCTCTTACGATCCTTTCCCGTGTGTGTTATTATAGGGTGTTGAGTAGACCTCTCTTCGTATTCCATAGGCACGTTGTGATTATACATTTCATAAGTATTAGTGCATATCTGTTAACCCCCATGTCCTAGTTCATACATTCCTTATTCCTTTCCATTTGGTTAAACATTAATTGGTTTTCTGAATCTATGCGTGTCCGTCTCTTGGAAATTATTTCATGGGTATCAAATTTTAGGTAAAACCTATAAGTGATGTCCTAAGATGTCTGTCTTTCGGATTCTTTCTTACTTCAAGTTGGGTGATTATCTCTAGATCCTTCTATGATGGTGCCAACGGCACTGTTCCATGCTTTTTCATGGCTAATATTCCATTGTGTACGTGGACGACTTCTTCTTGGTGCATTTTTCTGTTGATGGACATTTCGGTTTCTTCCATGTCTTGGCTATGGTACGTGTTGCTGCAGTGCAGGATTGCCAGCCTGTGTCTTTTCGATTCTGGTCTAATCAGGTGAAAGGCCCATGAGTGGGCCTACCAGATCACATGGTAGCTCCATATTTACCCTTAAACGCACCTCCATTCTGTTCTCACTACTGGCTGTGACCAGGTTTCATCCCACCAGCAGCTAAAGGGTATGCAGTTCTCTAAAACCCCTTCAGCATTTATTCTTTGTAGACTTTTTGGCTGATGACCATTCTGACGGCTGTGAGGTGAACTATTTTGTACACTGGATTTGCATGGCTTTATTGATTCCTGATGTTCAGCCTTTTTCCATTCCCATTTTGTTAACAAAAAAGAAAGAAAGTAAAAGAAACAGAAGAGAAATGTGCATAAACTATGCCTCTTGAAACTGTCGTTTTGAAATATGGACGTCTTTTGAATGTTTTGATCGATATACGACCCCAGGATTTTTTTTCAGGGAGGTGTCATTTACAGGCCTGCAATTATTTTGAATATCAACTGACCATTAGCGCTGGGATTAAAGCTGCTGTTGTGTGAAACGGCCACAAGGTGGCAGCAGTTCTCCTTTACCAAACCCGGTTACTAGGGCAACAGAACCTCAATGGAAGTCGTGTCCTAGGTTGTAATTTAGAATGGAATGTATCAGGAAAGCCCCTTCAATTTATGTCTCACTATTTCTTGTTTGTTTTTTTAATTTAATTTTTATTTTTCATCACAGCAAGTTTGATTACAATGTTTGGCATGTTGTAGGTGTGCAAGGTGTGATTCTTTTATACATATACATATGTCTATTCTTCCTGGGATCCTTGTCCCATGTACGTTATGACAGAATGTTGAGTAGTCTTCTCTTGGTATTCCGTAGGTCTTTGGTGATTATATAGTTCACCTGTGTTTGTATATGTCTGTTAACCCCAATATCCTAATGTATCCAATCCTCACACCTTTCCATTGGTGAACCATAAGTTTGTTTAATGAATCTGTGATTGCCCTTCTCTGTGGAAATATCTTCACCGGTATCAATTTTTAGGTAACACCTATAAGTGATATCATACGATATGTGTCTCTCTCTTTCTGACTTAGTACGAGTCGCGTGACTACCTCTAGACGCATCTACGGTGCTGCACCTGGCATTGTGTCCTTTTTTCCCTTGGCTAATATTCCCTCTGTACATGTACCAGTTCTTCTTTGTCCACTCATCTGTTGATGGACTTTTTGGTTGCTTCCATGTCTTGGCTATTGTAATAGAGCGGCAATGCACATTTGCCTGCCTGTGTCTTTCCAATTCTGTCTTCTTAGGTTATAGGCCCAGGAGTGGGCCTGCTGGATCATACAGTAGCAAAATGTTTACTTTACAAAGGCACCTCCATTCTGTTCTCATTAGTGGCTCTTACCAGGTTTCGTCCCTCTTAGCTGAGGGTATGCACTTCTCCACAACACCTTCAGCATTTACTGTTTGTAGTGTTTTTTTGCTGATGTATATTCTGACCAGTGTGAGCTGATATACCTCTTTGGGGTTGGATTTGCATGCGTCTCATAAACCCTTGAAATTGAGCTTTCTGGCATGTCCTTTTTTTTCTTCAAACTGTGAGTACAGCTTACCTCTTCAAATTGTTTTCGTGAAGTATGTGTGACATTTAGAAATATTTTGGCCGTTACCTCCCTCAAGACATTTTGTGGGCAGGTTTCATTTACAGCCCTCCAGTACTGGTGCATATGAAGTGACCCTTAGCACCGGTTTTAAAGCTGCTGTTGCAGGTAACGGCCAGAGGGCGGCAGCATTTCTGCTTTTCCCAATCTGGTAACTAGGGAAACAGACCTTCCTGGCAGTGGTGTTCCTCGGTTATATATTAGAGTGGAATGTGCCCGGATAAACCCCGAAATGCTGATGTCTCCTTACTTATGTTTGTTTTCTAAATTGAATTTATATTTTTTATTGGAGTCATATTCCATTGCGTACATGGACCACTTGTTCTTGGTGCATTCCTCTGTTGATGGACATTTTTGTAGCTTCCAAGTGTTGTGTATGGTAAATATTGCTGGAGTGCAGGATTTTCAGCCTGTATCTTTTTTTATGGTTTTGATTTCTTTTGCGGTACGTGGGCCTCTCACTGCGGTGGCCCCTCCCGTTGCAGAGCAGAGGCTCCGGATGCACAGGCCCAGCAGCCATAGCTCACGGGACCAGCCTCTCCACGGCATGTGGGATCTTCCCTGACCGGGGCACGAACCCGTGTCCCCTGCATCGGCAGGCGGACTCTCAACGTCTGCGCCACCAGGGAAGCCCAGCCTGTTTAGTTTTGATTCTCATCCTGTCAGGCGATAGGCCCAGCAGTGGGTATGCTTGATTGAATGGTAGCTCAGTATTTACCTTTCCAAGGCACCTCCTTTGTGTTTTCCTTACTGGCTCTTACCATGTCCCACGTTGAACCAAGGGTAGGCATTTCTCCTCAAACACTTCAGCATTTACTGTTTGCAGAATTTTTGCTGATGGCCATTCTGACTGGTGTGAGCTGTTAGGTATTTTGTAATTTGGATTTGCATGTCTTGAATTATTCCTAGTGTTCAGCATTTTTCCACGCCTTTTTAAAGTTCTGTTAAAATAACAGAAAGAAACAGAGAGTACAGTTAACCTCTGGAAATTGTCTTCTTGAAAGGTTGCCCTCTTTTGAATTTTTTGGTCAATTTTCGAACCCAGGATTGTTTCTGAGGTCAGGTGTCATTCATAGGCCTGTAATGAGTGTGAATATCTAGTGAGCATTAGCACTGGGTTTAAAGCTGCTGTTTTGGGAAACGGCCACAAGGCGGCAGCATTTCTCCATTCCCAAATCTGGTTCCTAGGGCAGCAGAGCCTTTCTGGAAGTCCTGTTCCTAGGTTGGAAATTAAAATGGAATGTGCCAGGAGAAACCCCAATAAGTTTATGTCACATTACTTCTTGTTTTAGTTTTTTTAATCGGGGTAATGATTAGAATACTGTTTGTCCTCAGTGTACACAATCTGGTTCATTTGTGCATAACATATATATATATATATATATATATATATATATATATATATATATATATTCATGTACAGAGCCACTTCCCGTGTAAATTATTGCAGAGTTTTCCATAGACATCCCTTGCTATATGGTCGGTCTTTCTGTTATATATATTTAATAGGTATTTGTACATGTATGGTAACCCTAATCTTAATTTTTCCATTCCCCCACCTGTCCTTTTACATAAGCATAGTTTGTTTTCTAAGCCTGTGAGTGTCTTTCTCTGTGGAAATATGTTCATTTGTGTCAGTTGTTAGATAACGCCTATAAGTGATATCATAGGATATGTCTTTTGCTTTCCGACTTACCTCATGTTCTGTGATTATCTCTAGGCTCATCTATGGTGCCTCAAAGAGCAGTGTTTCATTGTTTTCCATGGCTAATAGTCCATTGTGTACATGGACCACTTCTTCTTTTTCCACTCATCTGGTGATGGACATTTTGGTTGCTTCCGTGTCTTGGCTATTGTGAAAATTCCTGCAGTGCAGCTGCTGAAGCCTGTGCCTTCTCGACTCTGGACTTGTCAGGTGAGAGTCTCAGCGGTGGGCCTGCTGAATGGAATGGTGGCTCAATTTTTACTTTGAAACACAGCTCCTTTCTGTTCTCATTATTGGCTGTTACCACTTTACATCTCACCAGCAGCTAGAGGGTACACAGTTCTCTAAAACCCCTTCAGCATTTGTTGTGTGCAGACTTTTAGCTGATGGTAGTTGGCATGTGTGAGTTGAAACCTTTTTGGAGGTTAGATTTGCATGAGTCTAATAATTCCTGATGTTGAGCTTTTATCCATTTTCCTCTTTTTTGAAAATGAGTGAGTAAAACTTACCGCTGCATACTATCTCCTTGAAAAATGTGCCAGTTTGGAATTTTTTCGGCCATTCCCTACCTCCGCACAATTATGTAGGGCAGATGTCCTTTACAGCCCTGAGTCCTTGTGAATGTTAAGTGACCATTAGCTGTGGGTTTAATGCCGCTCTTGAGGGAAACGGCCACAAGGCGGCAGCATTTCTACATTTCCAACTCTGGGTTTTTGGGCAACAGAGCTTTCCTGGAAATCGTGTTAGTAAGCTGCAAATTAGAGTGGAATGTGCCAGCGCAAACCCCCAAGAGCTTATATCTCCTAAATTGTTGTTTGTTTATTAAATTTAATTTTTATTAATTATCAGAGCAAATTTGATACAAATGTAGATTCTCCTAGGTGTACAGTTTCTGGTTCATCCTATCAATGTATCTGTCTATTCCTCTTTCGATCCTTTCCCGTGTATGGTATTATAGGGTGTTGAGTAGACCTCTCTTCGTATTCCATAGGCACGTTGTGATTATACATTTCATAAGTATTAGTGCATATCTGTTAACCCCCATGTCCTAGTTCATACATTCCTTATTCCTTTCCATTTGGTTAAACATTAATTGGTTTTCTGAATCTATGCGTGTCCGTCTCTTGGAAATTATTTCATGGGTATCAAATTTTAGGTAACACCTATAAGTGATGTCCTAAGATGTCTGTCTTTCGGATTCTTTCTTACTTCAAGTTGGGTGATTATCTCTAGATCCTTCTATGATGGTGCCAACGGCACTGTTCCATGCTTTTTCATGGCTAATATTCCATTGTGTACATGGACGACTTCTTCTTGGTGCATTTTTCTGTTGATGGACATTTCGGTTTCTTCCAGGTCTTGGCTATGGTACGTGTTGCTGCAGTGCAGGATTGCCAGCCTGTGTCTTTTCGATTCTGGTCTAATCAGGTGAAAGGCCCATGAGTGGGCCTACCAGATCACATGGTAGCTCCATATTTACCCTTAAACGCACCTCCATTCTGTTCTCACTACTGGCTGTGACCAGGTTTCATCCCACCAGCAGCTAAAGGGTACGCGGTTCTCTAAAACCCCTTCAGCATTTATTCTTTGTAGACTTTTTGGCTGATGACCATTCTGACGGCTGTGAGGTGAACTTTTTTGTACACTGGATTTGCATGGCTTTATTGATTCCTGATGTTCAGCCTTTTTCCATTCCCATTTTGTTAACAAAAAAGAAAGAAAGTAAAAGAAACAGAAGAGAAATGTGCATAAACTATGCCTCTTGAAACTGTCGTTTTGAAATATGGACGTCTTTTGAATGTTTTGATCGATATACGACCCCAGGATTTTTTTTCAGGGAGGTGTCATTTACAGGCCTGCAATTATTTTGAATATCAACTGACCATTAGCGCTGGGATTAAAGCTGCTGTTGTGTGAAACGGCCACAAGGTGGCAGCAGTTCTCCTTTACCAAACCCGGTTACTAGGGCAACAGAACCTCAATGGAGGGCGTGTTCTAGGTTGTAATTTAGAATGGAATGTATCAGGAAAGCACCTTTAATTTATGTCTCACTATTTCTTGTTTGTTTTTTTTTAATTTAATTTTTATTTTTCATCACAGCAAGTTTGATTACAATGTTTGGCATGTTGTAGGTGTGCAAGATGTGGTTCTTTTACACATATACATATGTCTATTCTTCCTGGGATCCTTGTCCCATGTACGTTATGACAGAATGTTGAGTAGTCTTCTCTTGGTATTCCGTAGGTCTTTGGTGATTATATATTTCACCTGTGTTTGTATATGTCTGTTAACCCCAATATCCTAATGTATCCAATCCTCACACCTTTCCATTGGTGAACCATAAGTTTGTTTAATGAATCTGTGATTGCCCTTCTCTGTGGAAATATCTTCACCGGTATCAATTTTTAGGTAACACCTATAAGTGATATCATACGATATGTGTCTCTCTCTTTCTGACTTAGTACGAGTCGCGTGACTACCTCTAGACGCATCTGCGGTGCTGCACCTGGCATTGTGTCCTTTTTTCCCTTGGCTAATATTCCCTCTGTACATGTACCAGTTCTTCTTTGTCCACTCATCTGTTGATGGACTTTTTGGTTGCTTCCATGTCTTGGCTATTGTAATAGAGCGGCAATGCACATTTGCCTGCCTGTGTCTTTCCAATTCTGTCTTCTTAGGTGATAGGCCCAGGAGTGGGCCTGCTGGATCATACAGTAGCAAAATGTTTACTTTACAAAGGCACCTCCATTCTGTTCTCATTAGTGGCTCTTACCAGGTTACGTCCCTCTTAAAGCTGAGGGTATGCACTTCTCCACAACACCTTCAGCATTTACTGTTTGTAGTGTTTTTTGTTGATGTATATTCTGACCAGTGTGAGCTGATATACCTCTTTGGGGTTGGATTTGCATGCGTCTCATAAACCCTTGAAATTGAGCTTTCTGGCATGTCCTTTTTTTTCTTCAAACTGTGAGTACAGCTTACCTCTTCAAATTGTTTTCGTGAAGTATGTGTGACATTTAGAAATATTTTGGCCGTTACCTCCCTCAAGACATTTTGTGGGCAGGTTTCATTTACAGCCCTCCAGTACTGGTGCATATGAAGTGACCCTTAGCACAGGTTTTAAAGCTGCTGTTGCAGGTAACGGCCAGAGGGCGGCAGCATTTCAGCTTTTCCCAATCTGGTAACTAGGGAAACAGACCTTCCTGGCAGTGGTGTTCCTCGGTTATATATTAGAGTGGAATGTGCCCGGATAAACCCCCAAATGCTGATGTCTCCTTACTTATGTTTGTTTTCTAAATTGAATTTATATTTTTTATTGGAGTCATATTCCATTGCGTACATGGACCACTTGTTCTTGGTGCATTCCTCTGTTGATGGACATTTTCGTAGCTTCCAACTGTTGTCTATGGTAAATATTGCTGGAGTGCAGGATTTTCAGCCTGTATCTTTTTTTATGGTTTTGATTTCTTTTGCGGTACGTGGGCCTCTCACTGCGGTGGCCCCTCCCGTTGCAGAGCAGAGGCTCCGGATGCACAGGCCCAGCAGCCATAGCTCACGGGACCAGCCTCTCCACGGCATGTGGGATCTTCCCGGACCGGGGCACGAACCCGTGTCCCCTGCATCGGCAGGCGGACTCTCAACGTCTGCGCCACCAGGGAAGCCCAGCCTGTTTAGTTTTGATTCTCATCCTGTCAGGCGATAGGCCCAGCAGTGGGTATGCTTGATTGAATGGTAGCTCAGTATTTACGTTTCCAAGGCACCTCCTTTGTGTTTTCCTTACTGGCTCTTACCATGTCCCACGTTGAACCAAGGGTAGGCATTTCTCCTCAAACCCTTCAGCATTTACTGTTTGCAGAATTTTTGCTGATGGCCATTCTGACTGGTGTGAGCTGATAGGTTTTTTGTAATTTGGATTTGCATGTCTTGAATTATTCCTAGTGTTCAGCATTTTTCCACGCCTTTTTAAAGTTCTGTTAAAATAACAGAAAGAAACAGAGAGTACAGTTAACCTCTGGAAATTGTCTTCCTGAAAGGTTGCCCTCTTTTGAATTTTTTGGTCAATTTTCGAACCCAGGATTGTTTCTGAGGTCAGGTGTCATTCATAGGCCTGTAATGAGTGTGAATATCTAGTGAGCATTAGCACTGGGTTTAAAGCTGCTGTTTTGGGAAACGGCCACAAGGCGGCAGCATTTCTCCATTCCCAAATCTGGTTCCTAGGGCAGCAGAGCCTTTCTGGAAGTCCTGTTCCTAGGTTGGAAATTAAAATGGAATGTGCCAGGAGAAACCCCAATAAGTTTATGTCACATTACTTCTTGTTTTAGTTTTTTTAATCGGGGTAATGATTAGAATACAGTTTGTCCTCAGTGTACACAATCTGGTTCATTTGTGCATAACATATATATATATATATATATTCATGTACAGAGCCACTTCCCGTGTAAATTATTGCAGAGTTTTCCATAGACATCCCTTGCTATATGGTCGGTCTTTCTGTTATATGTATTTAATAGGTATTTGTACACGTATGGTAACCCTAATCTTAATTTTTCCATTCCCCCCACCTGTCCTTTTAGATAAGCATAGTTTGTTTTCTAAGCCTGTGAGTGTCTTTCTCTGTGGAAATATGTTCATTTGTGTCAGTTGTTAGATAACGCCTATAAGTGATATCATAGGATATGTCTTTTGCTTTCCGACTTACCTCATGTTCTGTGATTATCTCTAGGCTCATCTATGGTGCCTCAAAGAGCAGTGTTTCATTGTTTTCCATGGCTAATAGTCCATTGTGTACATGGACCACTTCTTCTTTTTCCACTCATCTGGTGATGGACATTTTGGTTGCTTCCGTGTCTTGGCTATTGTGAAAATTCCTGCAGTGCAGCTGCTGAAGCCTGTGCCTTCTCGACTCTGGACTTGTCAGGTGAGAGTCTCAGCGGTGGGCCTGCTGAATGGAATGGTGGCTCAATTTTTACTTTGAAACACAGCTCCTTTCTGTTCTCATTATTGGCTGTTACCACTTTACATCTCACCAGCAGCTAGAGGGTACACAGTTCTCTAAAACCCCTTCAGCATTTGTTGTGTGCAGACTTTTAGCTGATGGTAGTTGGCATGTGTGAGTTGAAACCTTTTTGGAGGTTAGATTTGCATGAGTCTAATAATTCCTGATGTTGAGCTTTTATCCATTTTCCTCTTTTTTGAAAATGAGTGAGTAAAACTTACCGCTGCATACTATCTCCTTGAAAAATGTGCCAGTTTGGAATTTTTTCGGCCATTCCCTACCTCCGCACAATTATGTAGGGCAGGTGTCCTTTACAGCCCTGAGTCCTTGTGAATGTTAAGTGACCATTAGCTGTGGGTTTAATGCCGCTCTTGCGGGAAACGGCCACAAGGCGGCAGCATTTCTACATTACCAACTCTGGGTTTTTGGGCAACAGAGCTTTCCTGGAAATCGTGTTAGTAAGCTGCAAATTAGAGTGGAATGTGCCAGCGCAAACCCCCAAGAGCTTATATCTCCTAAATTGTTGTTTGTTTATTAAATTTAATTTTTATTAATTATCAGAGCAAATTTGATACAAATGTAGATTCTCCTAGGTGTACAGTTTCTGGTTCATCCTATCAATGTATCTGTCTATTCCTCTTACGATCCTTTCCCATGTGTGTTATTATAGGGTGTTGAGTAGACCACTCTTCGTATTCCATAGGCACGTTGTGATTATACATTTCATAAGTATTAGTGCATATCTGTTAACCCCCATGTCCTAGTTCATACATTCCTTATTCCTTTCCATTTGGTTAAACATTAATTGGTTTTCTGAATCTATGCGTGTCCGTCTCTTGGAAATTATTTCATGGGTATCAATTTTTAGGTAACACCTATAAGTGATGTCCTAAGATGTCTGTCTTTCGGTTTCTTTCTTACTTCAAGTTGGGTGATTATCTCTAGATCCTTCTATGATGGTGCCAACGGCACTGTTCCATGCTTTTTCATGGATAATGTTCCATTGTGTACGTGGACGACTTCTTCTTGGTGCATTTTTCTGTTGATGGACATTTCGGTTTCTTCCAGGTCTTGGCTATGGTACGTGTTGCTGCAGTGGAGGATTGCCAGCCTGTGTCTTTTCGATTCTGGTCTAATCAGGTGAAAGGCCCATGAGTGGGCCTACCAGATCACATGGTAGCTCCATATTTACCCTTAAACGTACATCCATTCTGTTCTCACTACTGGCTGTGACCAGGTTTCATCCCACCAGCAGCTAAAGGGTATGCTGTTCTCTAAAACACCTTCAGCATTTATTCTTTGTAGACTTTTTGGCTGATGACCATTCTGACGGCTGTGAGGTGAACTTTTTTGTACACTGGATTTGCATGGCTTTATTGATTCCTGATGATCAGCCTTTTTCCATTCCCATTTTGTTAACAAAAAAGAAAGAAAGTAAAAGAAACAGAAGAGAAATGTGCATAAACTATGCCTCTTGAAACTGTCGTTTTGAAATATGGACGTCTTTTGAATGTTTTGATCGATATACGACCCCAGGATTTTTTTTTCAGGGAGGTGTCATTTACAGGCCTGCAATTATTTTGAATATCAACTGACCATTAGCGCTGGGATTAAATCTGCTGTTCTGTGAAACGGCCACAAGGTGGCAGCAGTTCTCCTTTACCAAACCCGGTTACTAGGGCAACAGAACCTCAATGGAAGTCGTGTTCTAGGTTGTAATTTAGAATGGAATGTATCAGGAAAGCCCCTTCAATTTATGTCTCACTATTTCTTGTTTGTTTTTTTAATTTAATTTTTATTTTTCATCACAGCAAGTTTGATTACAATGTTTGGCATGTTGTAGGTGTGCAAGATGTGATTCTTTTATACATATACATATGTCTATTCTTCCTGGGATCCTTGTCCCATGTACGTTATGACAGAATGTTGAGTAGTCTTCTCTTGGTATTCCGTAGGTCTTTGGTGATTATATAGTTCACCTGTGTTTGTATATGTCTGTTAACCCCAATATCCTAATGTATCCAATCCTCACACCTTTCCATTGGTGAACCATAAGTTTGTTTAATGAATCTGTGATTGCCCTTCTCTGTGGAAATATCTTCACCGGTATCAATTTTTAGGTAACACCTATAAGTGATATCATACGATATGTGTCTCTCTCTTTCTGATTTAGTACGAGTCGCGTGACTACCTCTAGACGCATCTATGGTGCTGCACCTGGCATTGTGTCCTTTTTTCCCTTGGCTAATATTCCCTCTGTACATGTACCAGTTCTTCTTTGTCCACTCATCTGTTGATGGACTTTTTGGTTGCTTCCATGTCTTGGCTATTGTAATAGAGCGGCAATGCACATTTGCCTGCCTGTGTCTTTCCAATTCTGTCTTCTTAGGTTATAGGCCCAGGAGTGGGCCTGCTGGATCATACAGTAGCAAAATGTTTACTTTACAAAGGCACCTCCATTCTGTTCTCATTAGTGGCTCTTACCAGGTTTCGTCCCTCTTAAAGCTGAGGGTATGCACTTCTCCACAACACCTTCAGCATTTACTGTTTGTAGTGTTTTTTTGCTGATGTATATTCTGACCAGTGTGAGCTGATATACCTCTTTGGGGTTGGATTTGCATGCGTCTCATAAACCCTTGAAATTGAGCTTTCTGGCATGTCCTTTTTTTTCTTCAAACTGTGAGTACAGCTTACCTCTTCAAATTGTTTTCGTGAAGTATGTGTGACATTTAGAAATATTTTGGCCGTTACCTCCCTCAAGACATTTTGTGGGCAGGTTTCATTTACAGCCCTCCAGTACTGGTGCATATGAAGTGACCCTTAGCACCGGTTTTATAGCTGCTGTTGCAGGTAACGGCCAGAGGGCGGCAGCATTTCTGCTTTTCCCAATCTGGTAACTAGGGAAACAGACCTTCCTGGCAGTGGTGTTCCTCAGTTATATATTAGAGTGGAATGTGCCCGGATAAACCCCGAAATGCTGATGTCTCCTTACTTATGTTTGTTTTCTAAATTGAATTTATATTTTTTATTGGAGTCATATTCCATTGCGTACATGGACCACTTGTTCTTGGTGCATTCCTCTGTTGATGGACATTTTCGTAGCTTCCAAGTGTTGTGTATGGTAAATATTGCTGGAGTGCAGGATTTTCAGCCTGTATCTTTTTTTATGGTTTTGATTTCTTTTGCGGTACATGGGACTCTCACTGCGGTGGCCCCTCCCGTTGCAGAGCAGAGGCTCCGGATGCACAGGCCCAGCAGCCATAGCTCACGGGACCAGCCTCTCCACGGCATGTGGGATCTTCCCGGACCGGGGCACGAACCCGTGTCCCCTGCATCGGCAGGCGGACTCTCAACGTCTGCGCCACCAGGGAAGCCCAGCCTGTTTAGTTTTGATTCTCATCCTGTCAGGTGATAGGCCCAGCAGTGGGTATGCTTGATTGAATGGTAGCTCAGTATTTACCTTTCCAAGGCACCTCCTTTGTGTTTTCCTTACTGGCTCTTACCATGTCCCACGTTGAACCAAGGGTAGGCATTTCTCCTCAAACCCTTCAGCATTTACTGTTTGCAGAATTTTTGCTGATGGCCATTCTGACTGGTGTGAGCTGTTAGGTATTTTGTAATTTGGATTTGCATGTCTTGAATTATTCCTAGTGTTCAGCATTTTTCCACGCCTTTTTAAAGTTCTGTTAAAATAACAGAAAGAAACAGATAGTACAGTTAACCTCTGGAAATTGTCTTTTTGAAAGGTTGCCCTCTTTTGAATTTTTTGGTCAATTTCCAACCCAGGATTGTTTCTGAGGTCAGGTGTCATTCATAGGCCTGTAATGAGTGTGAATATCTAGTGAGCATTAGCACTGGGTTTAAAGCTGGTGTTTTGGGAAACGGCCACAAGGCGGCAGCATTTCTCCATTCCCAAATCTGGTTCCTAGGGCAGCAGAGCCTTTCTGGAAGTCCTGTTCCTAGGTTGGAAATTAAAATGGAATGTGCCAGGAGAAACCCCAATAAGTTTATGTCACATTACTTCTTGTTTTAGTTTTTTTAATCGGGGTAATGATTAGAATACTGTTTGTCCTCAGTGTACACAATCTGGTTCATTTGTGCATAACATATATATATATATATATATATATATATATATATATATATATATATATATTCATGTACAGAGCCACTTCCCGTGTAAATTATTGCAGAGTTTTCCATAGACATCCCTTGCTATATGGTCGGTCTTTCTGTTATATGTATTTAATAGGTATTTGTACATGTATGGTAACCCTAATCTTAATTTTTCCATTCCCCCACCTGTCCTTTTACATAAGCATAGTTTGTTTTCTAAGCCTGTGAGTGTCTTTCTCTGTGGAAATATGTTCATTTGTGTCAGTTGTTAGATAACGCCTATAAGTGATATCATAGGATATGTCTTTTGCTTTCCGACTTACCTCATGTTCTGTGATTATCTCTAGGCTCATCTATGGTGCCTCAAAGAGCAGTGTTTCATTGTTTTCCATGGCTAATAGTCCATTGTGTACATGGACCACTTCTTCTTTTTCCACTCATCTGGTGATGGACATTTTGGTTGCTTCCGTGTCTTGGCTATTGTGAAAATTCCTGCAGTGCAGCTGCTGAAGCCTGTGCCTTCTCGACTCTGGACTTGTCAGGTGAGAGTCTCAGCGGTGGGCCTGCTGAATGGAATGGTGGCTCAATTTTTACTTTGAAACACAGCTCCTTTCTGTTCTCATTATTGGCTGTTACCACTTTACATCTCACCAGCAGCTAGAGGGTACACAGTTCTCTAAAACCCCTTCAGCATTTGTTGTGTGCAGACTTTTAGCTGATGGTAGTTGGCATGTGTGAGTTGAAACCTTTTTGGAGGTTAGATTTGCATGAGTCTAATAATTCCTGATGTTGAGCTTTTATCCATTTTCCTCTTTTTTGAAAATGAGTGAGTAAAACTTACCCCTGCATACTATCTCCTTGAAAAATGTGCCAGTTTGGAATTTTTTCGGCCATTCCCTACCTCCGCACAATTATGTAGGGCAGATGTCCTTTACAGCCCTGAGTCCTTGTGAATGTTAAGTGACCATTAGCTGTGGGTTTAATGCCGCTCTTGAGGGAAACGGCCACAAGGCGGCAGCATTTCTACATTTCCAACTCTGGGTTTTTGGGCAACAGAGCTTTCCTGGAAATCGTGTTAGTAAGCTGCAAATTAGAGTGGAATGTGCCAGCGCAAACCCCCAAGAGCTTATATCTCCTAAATTGTTGTTTGTTTATTAAATTTAATTTTTATTAATTATCAGAGCAAATTTGATACAAATGTAGATTCTCCTAGGTGTACAGTTTCTGGTTCATCCTATCAATGTATCTGTCTATTCCTCTTTCGATCCTTTCCCGTGTATGTTATTATAGGGTGTTGAGTAGACCTCTCTTCGTATTCCATAGGCACTTTGTGATTATACATTTCATAAGTATTAGTGCATATCTGTTAACCCCCATGTCCTAGTTCATACATTCCTTATTCCTTTCCATTTGGTTAAACATTAATTGGTTTTCTGAATCTATGCGTGTCCATCTCTTGGAAATTATTTCATGGGTATCAATTTTTAGGTAACACCTATAAGTGATGTCCTAAGATGTCTGTCTTTCGGATTCTTTCTTACTTCAAGTTGGGTGATTATCTCTAGATCCTTCTATGATGGTGCCAACGGCACTGTTCCATGCTTTTTCATGGCTAATGTTCCATTGTGTACATGGACGACTTCTTCTTGGTGCATTTTTCTGTTGATGGACATTTCGGTTTCTTCCATGTCTTGGCTATGGTACGTGTTGCTGCAGTGCAGGATTGCCAGCCTGTGTCTTTTCGATTCTGGTCTAATCAGGTGAAAGGCCCATGAGTGGGCCTACCAGATCACATGGTAGCTCCATATTTACCCTTAAACGCACCTCCATTCTGTTCTCACTACTGGCTGTGACCAGGTTTCATCCCACCAGCAGCTAAAGGGTATGCAGTTCTCTAAAACCCCTTCAGCATTTATTCTTTGTAGACTTTTTGGCTGATGACCATTCTGACAGCTGTGAGGTGAACTTTTTTGTACACTGGATTTGCATGGCTTTATTGATTCCTGATGTTCAGCCTTTTTCCATTCCCATTTTGTTAACAAAAAAGAAAGAAAGTAAAAGAAACAGAAGAGAAATGTGCATAAACTATGCCTCTTGAAACTGTCGTTTTGAAATATGGACGTCTTTTGAATGTTTTGATCGATATACGACCCCAGGATTTTTTTTCAGGGAGGTGTCATTTACAGGCCTGCAATTATTTTGAATATCAACTGACCATTAGCGCTGGGATTAAAGCTGCTGTTGTGTGAAACGGCCACAGGGTGGCAGCAGTTCTCCTTTACCAAACCCGGTTACTAGGGCAACAGAACCTCAATGGAAGTCGTGTCCTAGGTTGTATTTTAGAATGGAATGTATCAGGAAAGCCCCTTCAATTTATGTCTCACTATTTCTTGTTTGTTTTTTTAATTTAATTTTTATTTTTCATCACAGCAAGTTTGATTACAATGTTTGGCATGTTGTAGGTGTGCAAGGTGTGATTCTTTTATACATATACATATGTCTATTCTTCCTGGGATCCTTGTCCCATGTACGTTATGACAGAATGTTGAGTAGTCTTCTCTTGGTATTCCGTAGGTCTTTGGTGATTATATAGTTCACCTGTGTTTGTATATGTCTGTTAACCCCAATATCCTAATGTATCCAATCCTCACACCTTTCCATTGGTGAACCATAAGTTTGTTTAATGAATCTGTGATTGCCCTTCTCTGTGGAAATATCTTCACCGGTATCAATTTTTAGGTAACACCTATAAGTGATATCATACGATATGTGTCTCTCTCTTTCTGACTTAGTACGAGTCGCGTGACTACCTCTAGACGCATCTACGGTGCTGCACCTGGCATTGTGTCCTTTTTTCCCTTGGCTAATATTCCCTCTGTACATGTACCAGTTCTTCTTTGTCCACTCATCTGTTGATGGACTTTTTGGTTGCTTCCATGTCTTGGCTATTGTAATAGAGCGGCAATGCACATTTGCCTGCCTGTGTCTTTCCAATTCTGTCTTCTTAGGTTATAGGCCCAGGAGTGGGCCTGCTGGATCATACAGTAGCAAAATGTTTACTTTACAAAGGCACCTCCATTCTGTTCTCATTAGTGGCTCTTACCAGGTTACGTCCCTCTTAAAGCTGAGGGTATGCACTTCTCCACAACACCTTCAGCATTTACTGTTTGTAGTGTTTTTTTGCTGATGTATATTCTGACCAGTGTGAGCTGATATACCTCTTTGGGGTTGGATTTGCATGCGTCTCATAAACCCTTGAAATTGAGCTTTCTGGCATGTCCTTTTTTTTCTTCAAACTGTGAGTACAGCTTACCTCTTCAAATTGTTTTTGTGAAGTATGTGTGACATTTAGAAATATTTTGGCCGTTACCTCCCTCAAGACATTTTGTGGGCAGGTTTCATTTACAGCCCTCCAGTACTGGTGCATATGAAGTGACCCTTAGCACCGGTTTTAAAGCTGCTGTTGCAGGTAACGGCCAGAGGGCGACAGCATTTCAGCTTTTCCCAATCTGGTAACTAGGGAAACAGACCTTCCTGGCGGTGGTGTTCCTCGGTTATATATTAGAGTGGAATGTGCCCGGATAAACCCCCAAATGCTGATGTCTCCTTACTTATGTTTGTTTTCTAAATTGAATTTATATTTTTTATTGGAGTCATATTCCATTGCGTACATGGACCACTTGTTCTTGGTGCATTCCTCTGTTGATGGACATTTTCGTAGCTTCCAAGTGTTGTGTATGGTAAATATTGCTGGAGTGCAGGATTTTCAGCCTGTATCTTTTTTTATGGTTTTGATTTCTTTTGCGGTACGTGGGCCTCTCACTGCGGTGGCCCCTCCCATTGCAGAGCAGAGGCTCCGGATGCACAGGCCCAGCAGCCATAGCTCACGGGACCAGCCTCTCCACGGCATGTGGGATCTTCCCTGACCGGGGCACGAACCCGTGTCCCCTGCATCGGCAGGCGGACTCTCAACGTCTGCGCCACCAGGGAAGCCCAGCCTGTTTAGTTTTGATTCTCATCCTGTCAGGCGATAGGCCCAGCAGTGGGTATGCTTGATTGAATGGTAGCTCAGTATTTACCTTTCCAAGGCACCTCCTTTGTGTTTTCCTTACTGGCTCTTACCATGTCCCACGTTGAACCAAGGGTAGGCATTTCTCCTCAAACCCTTCAGCATTTACTGTTTGCAGAATTTTTGCTGATGGCCATTCTGACTGGTGTGAGCTGATAGGTTTTTTGTAATTTGGATTTGCATGTCTTGAATTATTCCTAGTGTTCAGCATTTTTCCACGCCTTTTTAAAGTTCTGTTAAAATAACAGAAAGAAACAGAGAGTACAGTTAACCTCTGGAAATTGTCTTCTTGAAAGGTTGCCCTCTTTTGAATTTTTTGGTCAATTTTCGAACCCAGGATTGTTTCTGAGGTCAGGTGTCATTCATAGGCCTGTAATGAGTGTGAATATCTAGTGAGCATTAGCACTGGGTTTAAAGCTGCTGTTTTGGGAAACGGCCACAAGGCGGCAGCATTTCTCCATTCCCAAATCTGGTTCCTAGGGCAGCAGAGCCTTTCTGGAAGTCCTGTTCCTAGGTTGGAAATTAAAATGGAATGTGCCAGGAGAAACCCCAATAAGTTTATGTCACATTACTTCTTGTTTTAGTTTTTTTAATCGGGGTAATGATTAGAATACTGTTTGTCCTCAGTGTACACAATCTGGTTCATTTGTGCATAACATATATATATATATATATATATATATATATATATATATATATATATATATATATATATATTCATGTACAGAGCCACTTCCCGTGTAAATTATTGCAGAGTTTTCCATAGACATCCCTTGCTATATGGTCGGTCTTTCTGTTATATGTATTTAATAGGTATTTGTACATGTATGGTAACCCTAATCTTAATTTTTCCATTCCCCCACCTGTCCTTTTACATAAGCATAGTTTGTTTTCTAAGCCTGTGAGTGTCTTTCTCTGTGGAAATATGTTCATTTGTGTCAGTTGTTAGATAACGCCTATAAGTGATATCATAGGATATGTCTTTTGCTTTCCGACTTACCTCATGTTCTGTGATTATCTCTAGGCTCATCTATGGTGCCTCAAAGAGCAGTGTTTCATTGTTTTCCATGGCTAATAGTCCATTGTGTACATGGACCACTTCTTCTTTTTCCACTCATCTGGTGATGGACATTTTGGTTGCTTCCGTGTCTTGGCTATTGTGAAAATTCCTGCAGTGCAGCTGCTGAAGCCTGTGCCTTCTCGACTCTGGACTTGTCAGGTGAGAGTCTCAGCGGTGGGCCTGCTGAATGGAATGGTGGCTCAATTTTTACTTTGAAACACAGCTCCTTTCTGTTCTCATTATTGGCTGTTACCACTTTACATCTCACCAGCAGCTAGAGGGTACACAGTTCTCTAAAACCCCTTCAGCATTTGTTGTGTGCAGACTTTTAGCTGATGGTAGTTGGCATGTGTGAGTTGAAACCTTTTTGGAGGTTAGATTTGCATGAGTCTAATAATTCCTGATGTTGAGCTTTTATCCATTTTCCTCTTTTTTGAAAATGAGTGAGTAAAACTTACCGCTGCATACTATCTCCTTGAAAAATGTGCCAGTTTGGAATTTTTTCGGCCATTCCCTACCTCCGCACAATTATGTAGGGCAGATGTCCTTTACAGCCCTGAGTCCTTGTGAATGTTAAGTGACCATTAGCTGTGGGTTTAATGCCGCTCTTGAGGGAAACGGCCACAAGGCGGCAGCATTTCTACATTTCCAACTCTGGGTTTTTGGGCAACAGAGCTTTCCTGGAAATCGTGTTAGTAAGCTGCAAATTAGAGTGGAATGTGCCAGCGCAAACCCCCAAGAGCTTATATCTCCTAAATTGTTGTTTGTTTATTAAATTTAATTTTTATTAATTATCAGAGCAAATTTGATACAAATGTAGATTCTCCTAGGTGTACAGTTTCTGGTTCATCCTATCAATGTATCTGTCTATTCCTCTTTCGATCCTTTCCCGTGTATGTTATTATAGGGTGTTGAGTAGACCTCTCTTCGTATTCCATAGGCACTTTGTGATTATACATTTCATAAGTATTAGTGCATATCTGTTAACCCCCATGTCCTAGTTCATACATTCCTTATTCCTTTCCATTTGGTTAAACATTAATTGGTTTTCTGAATCTATGCATGTCCATCTCTTGGAAATTATTTCATGGGTATCAATTTTTAGGTAACACCTATAAGTGATGTCCTAAGATGTCTGTCTTTCGGATTCTTTCTTACTTCAAGTTGGGTGATTATCTCTAGATCCTTCTATGATGGTGCCAACGGCACTGTTCCATGCTTTTTCATGGCTAATGTTCCATTGTGTACATGGACGACTTCTTCTTGGTGCATTTTTCTGTTGATGGACATTTCGGTTTCTTCCAGGTCTTGGCTATGGTACGTGTTGCTGCAGTGCAGGATTGCCAGCCTGTGTCTTTTCGATTCTGGTCTAATCAGGTGAAAGGCCCATGAGTGGGCCTACCAGATCACATGGTAGCTCCATATTTACCCTTAAACGCACCTCCATTCTGTTCTCACTACTGGCTGTGACCAGGTTTCATCCCACCAGCAGCTAAAGGGTATGCAGTTCTCTAAAACCCCTTCAGCATTTATTCTTTGTAGACTTTTTGGCTGATGACCATTCTGACAGCTGTGAGGTGAACTTTTTTGTACACTGGATTTGCATGGCTTTATTGATTCCTGATGTTCAGCCTTTTTCCATTCCCATTTTGTTAACAAAAAAGAAAGAAAGTAAAAGAAACAGAAGAGAAATGTGCATAAACTATGCCTCTTGAAACTGTCGTTTTGAAATATGGACGTCTTTTGAATGTTTTGATCGATATACGACCCCAGGATTTTTTTTCAGGGAGGTGTCATTTACAGGCCTGCAATTATTTTGAATATCAACTGACCATTAGCGCTGGGATTAAAGCTGCTGTTGTGTGAAACGGCCACAGGGTGGCAGCAGTTCTCCTTTACCAAACCCGGTTACTAGGGCAACAGAACCTCAATGGAAGTCGTGTCCTAGGTTGTATTTTAGAATGGAATGTATCAGGAAAGCCCCTTCAATTTATGTCTCACTATTTCTTGTTTGTTTTTTTAATTTAATTTTTATTTTTCATCACAGCAAGTTTGATTACAATGTTTGGCATGTTGTAGGTATGCAAGATGTGATTCTTTTATACATATACATATGTCTATTCTTCCTGGGATCCTTGTCCCATGTACGTTATGACAGAATGTTGAGTAGTCTTCTCTTGGTATTCCGTAGGTCTTTGGTGATTATATAGTTCACCTGTGTTTGTATATGTCTGTTAACCCCAATATCCTAATGTATCCAATCCTCACACCTTTCCATTGGTGAACCATAAGTTTGTTTAATGAATCTGTGATTGCCCTTCTCTGTGGAAATATCTTCACCGGTATCAATTTTTAGGTAACACCTATAAGTGATATCATACGATATGTGTCTCTCTCTTTCTGACTTAGTACGAGTCGCGTGACTACCTCTAGACGCATCTACGGTGCTGCACCTGGCATTGTGTCCTTTTTTCCCTTGGCTAATATTCCCTCTGTACATGTACCAGTTCTTCTTTGTCCACTCATCTGTTGATGGACTTTTTGGTTGCTTCCATGTCTTGGCTATTGTAATAGAGCGGCAATGCACATTTGCCTGCCTGTGTCTTTCCAATTCTGTCTTCTTAGGTTATAGGCCCAGGAGTGGGCCTGCTGGATCATACAGTAGCAAAATGTTTACTTTACAAAGGCACCTCCATTCTGTTCTCATTAGTGGCTCTTACCAGGTTACGTCCCTCTTAAAGCTGAGGGTATGCACTTCTCCACAACACCTTCAGCATTTACTGTTTGTAGTGTTTTTTTGCTGATGTATATTCTGACCAGTGTGAGCTGATATACCTCTTTGGGGTTGGATTTGCATGCGTCTCATAAACCCTTGAAATTGAGCTTTCTGGCATGTGCTTTTTTTTCTTCAAACTGTGAGTACAGCTTACCTCTTCAAATTGTTTTTGTGAAGTATGTGTGACATTTAGAAATATTTTGGCCGTTACCTCCCTCAAGACATTTTGTGGGCAGGTTTCATTTACAGCCCTCCAGTACTGGTGCATATGAAGTGACCCTTAGCACCGGTTTTAAAGCTGCTGTTGCAGGTAACGGCCAGAGGGCGACAGCATTTCAGCTTTTCCCAATCTGGTAACTAGGGAAACAGACCTTCCTGGCGGTGGTGTTCCTCGGTTATATATTAGAGTGGAATGTGCCCGGATAAACCCCCAAATGCTGATGTCTCCTTACTTATGTTTGTTTTCTAAATTGAATTTATATTTTTTATTGGAGTCATATTCCATTGCGTACATGGACCACTTGTTCTTGGTGCATTCCTCTGTTGATGGACATTTTCGTAGCTTCCAAGTGTTGTGTATGGTAAATATTGCTGGAGTGCAGGATTTTCAGCCTGTATCTTTTTTTATGGTTTTGATTTCTTTTGCGGTACGTGGGCCTCTCACTGCGGTGGCCCCTCCCATTGCAGAGCAGAGGCTCCGGATGCACAGGCCCAGCAGCCATAGCTCACGGGACCAGCCTCTCCACGGCATGTGGGATCTTCCCTGACCGGGGCACGAACCCGTGTCCCCTGCATCGGCAGGCGGACTCTCAACGTCTGCGCCACCAGGGAAGCCCAGCCTGTTTAGTTTTGATTCTCATCCTGTCAGGCGATAGGCCCAGCAGTGGGTATGCTTGATTGAATGGTAGCTCAGTATTTACCTTTCCAAGGCACCTCCTTTGTGTTTTCCTTACTGGCTCTTACCATGTCCCACGTTGAACCAAGTGTAGGCATTTCTCCTCAAACCCTTCAGCATTTACTGTTTGCAGAATTTTTGCTGATGGCCATTCTGACTGGTGTGAGCTGATAGGTTTTTTGTAATTTGGATTTGCATGTCTTGAATTATTCCTAGTGTTCAGCATTATTCCACGCCTTTTTAAAGTTCTGTTAAAATAACAGAAAGAAACAGAGAGTACAGTTAACCTCTGGAAATTGTCTTCTTGAAAGGTTGCCCTCTTTTGAATTTTTTGGTCAATTTTCGAACCCAGGATTGTTTCTGAGGTCAGGTGTCATTCATAGGCCTGTAATGAGTGTGAATATCTAGTGAGCATTAGCACTGGGTTTAAAGCTGCTGTTTTGGGAAACGGCCACAAGGCGGCAGCATTTCTCCATTCCCAAATCTGGTTCCTAGGGCAGCAGAGCCTTTCTGGAAGTCCTGTTCCTA
Organism: Mesoplodon mirus; assembly: GCF_964341445.2. Lineage (NCBI taxonomy): Eukaryota > Metazoa > Chordata > Mammalia > Artiodactyla > Ziphiidae > Mesoplodon > Mesoplodon mirus. Next base: position 215,004 of record NW_028295323.1, read on the forward strand.
GGTTGGAAATTAAAATGGAATGTGCCAGGAGAAACCCCAATAAGTTTATGTCACATTACTTCTTGTTTTAGTTTTTTTAATCGGGGTAATGATTAGAATACTGTTTGTCCTCAGTGTACACAATCTGGTTCATTTGTGCATAACATATATATATATATATATATATATATATATATATATATATATATATATATATATTCATGTACAGAGCCACTTCCCGTGTAAATTATTGCAGAGTTTTCCATAGACATCCCTTGCTATATGGTCGGTCTTTCTGTTATATGTATTTAATAGGTATTTGTACATGTATGGTAACCCTAATCTTAATTTTTCCATTCCCCCACCTGTCCTTTTACATAAGCATAGTTTGTTTTCTAAGCCTGTGAGTGTCTTTCTCTGTGGAAATATGTTCATTTGTGTCAGTTGTTAGATAACGCCTATAAGTGATATCATAGGATATGTCTTTTGCTTTCCGACTTACCTCATGTTCTGTGATTATCTCTAGGCTCATCTATGGTGCCTCAAAGAGCAGTGTTTTATTGTTTTCCATGGCTAATAGTCCATTGTGTACATGGACCACTTCTTCTTTTTCCACTCATCTGGTGATGGACATTTTGGTTGCTTCCGTGTCTTGGCTATTGTGAAAATTCCTGCAGTGCAGCTGCTGAAGCCTGTGCCTTCTCGACTCTGGACTTGTCAGGTGAGAGTCTCAGCGGTGGGCCTGCTGAATGGAATGGTGGCTCAATTTTTACTTTGAAACACAGCTCCTTTCTGTTCTCATTATTGGCTGTTACCACTTTACATCTCACCAGCAGCTAGAGGGTACACAGTTCTCTAAAACCCCTTCAGCATTTGTTGTGTGCAGACTTTTAGCTGATGGTAGTTGGCATGTGTGAGTTGAAACCTTTTTGGAGGTTAGATTTGCATGAGTCTAATAATTCCTGATGTTGAGCTTTTATCCATTTTCCTCTTTTTTGAAAATGAGTGAGTAAAACTTACCCCTGCATACTATCTCCTTGAAAAATGTGCCAGTTTGGAATTTTTTCGGCCATTCCCTACCTCCGCACAATTATGTAGGGCAGATGTCCTTTACAGCCCTGAGTCCTTGTGAATGTTAAGTGACCATTAGCTGTGGGTTTAATGCCGCTCTTGAGGGAAACGGCCACAAGGCGGCAGCATTTCTACATTTCCAACTCTGGGTTTTTGGGCAACAGAGCTTTCCTGGAAATCGTGTTAGTAAGCTGCAAATTAGAGTGGAATGTGCCAGCGCAAACCCCCAAGAGCTTATATCTCCTAAATTGTTGTTTGTTTATTAAATTTAATTTTTATTAATTATCAGAGCAAATTTGATACAAATGTAGATTCTCCTAGGTGTACAGTTTCTGGTTCATCCTATCAATGTATCTGTCTATTCCTCTTTCGATCCTTTCCCGTGTATGTTATTATAGGGTGTTGAGTAGACCTCTCTTCGTATTCCATAGGCACTTTGTGATTATACATTTCATAAGTATTAGTGCATATCTGTTAACCCCCATGTCCTAGTTCATACATTCCTTATTCCTTTCCATTTGGTTAAACATTAATTGGTTTTCTGAATCTATGCATGTCCATCTCTTGGAAATTATTTCATGGGTATCAATTTTTAGGTAACACCTATAAGTGATGTCCTAAGATGTCTGTCTTTCGGATTCTTTCTTACTTCAAGTTGGGTGATTATCTCTAGATCCTTCTATGATGGTGCCAACGGCACTGTTCCATGCTTTTTCATGGCTAATGTTCCATTGTGTACATGGACGACTTCTTCTTGGTGCATTTTTCTGTTGATGGACATTTCGGTTTCTTCCAGGTCTTGGCTATGGTACGTGTTGCTGCAGTGCAGGATTGCCAGCCTGTGTCTTTTCGATTCTGGTCTAATCAGGTGAAAGGCCCATGAGTGGGCCTACCAGATCACATGGTAGCTCCATATTTACCCTTAAACGCACCTCCATTCTGTTCTCACTACTGGCTGTGACCAGGTTTCATCCCACCAGCAGCTAAAGGGTATGCAGTTCTCTAAAACCCCTTCAGCATTTATTCTTTGTAGACTTTTTGGCTGATGACCATTCTGACAGCTGTGAGGTGAACTTTTTTGTACACTGGATTTGCATGGCTTTATTGATTCCTGATGTTCAGCCTTTTTCCATTCCCATTTTGTTAACAAAAAAGAAAGAAAGTAAAAGAAACAGAAGAGAAATGTGCATAAACTATGCCTCTTGAAACTGTCGTTTTGAAATATGGACGTCTTTTGAATGTTTTGATCGATATACGACCCCAGGATTTTTTTTCAGGGAGGTGTCATTTACAGGCCTGCAATTATTTTGAATATCAACTGACCATTAGCGCTGGGATTAAAGCTGCTGTTGTGTGAAACGGCCACAGGGTGGCAGCAGTTCTCCTTTACCAAACCCGGTTACTAGGGCAACAGAACCTCAATGGAAGTCGTGTCCTAGGTTGTATTTTAGAATGGAATGTATCAGGAAAGCCCCTTCAATTTATGTCTCACTATTTCTTGTTTGTTTTTTTAATTTAATTTTTATTTTTCATCACAGCAAGTTTGATTACAATGTTTGGCATGTTGTAGGTATGCAAGATGTGATTCTTTTATACATATACATATGTCTATTCTTCCTGGGATCCTTGTCCCATGTACGTTATGACAGAATGTTGAGTAGTCTTCTCTTGGTATTCCGTAGGTCTTTGGTGATTATATAGTTCACCTGTGTTTGTATATGTCTGTTAACCCCAATATCCTAATGTATCCAATCCTCACACCTTTCCATTGGTGAACCATAAGTTTGTTTAATGAATCTGTGATTGCCCTTCTCTGTGGAAATATCTTCACCGGTATCAATTTTTAGGTAACACCTATAAGTGATATCATACGATATGTGTCTCTCTCTTTCTGACTTAGTACGAGTCGCGTGACTACCTCTAGACGCATCTACGGTGCTGCACCTGGCATTGTGTCCTTTTTTCCCTTGGCTAATATTCCCTCTGTACATGTACCAGTTCTTCTTTGTCCACTCATCTGTTGATGGACTTTTTGGTTGCTTCCATGTCTTGGCTATTGTAATAGAGCGGCAATGCACATTTGCCTGCCTGTGTCTTTCCAATTCTGTCTTCTTAGGTTATAGGCCCAGGAGTGGGCCTGCTGGATCATACAGTAGCAAAATGTTTACTTTACAAAGGCACCTCCATTCTGTTCTCATTAGTGGCTCTTACCAGGTTACGTCCCTCTTAAAGCTGAGGGTATGCACTTCTCCACAACACCTTCAGCATTTACTGTTTGTAGTGTTTTTTTGCTGATGTATATTCTGACCAGTGTGAGCTGATATACCTCTTTGGGGTTGGATTTGCATGCGTCTCATAAACCCTTGAAATTGAGCTTTCTGGCATGTCCTTTTTTTTCTTCAAACTGTGAGTACAGCTTACCTCTTCAAATTGTTTTTGTGAAGTATGTGTGACATTTAGAAATATTTTGGCCGTTACCTCCCTCAAGACATTTTGTGGGCAGGTTTCATTTACAGCCCTCCAGTACTGGTGCATATGAAGTGACCCTTAGCACCGGTTTTAAAGCTGCTGTTGCAGGTAACGGCCAGAGGGCGACAGCATTTCAGCTTTTCCCAATCTGGTAACTAGGGAAACAGACCTTCCTGGCGGTGGTGTTCCTCGGTTATATATTAGAGTGGAATGTGCCCGGATAAACCCCCAAATGCTGATGTCTCCTTACTTATGTTTGTTTTCTAAATTGAATTTATATTTTTTATTGGAGTCATATTCCATTGCGTACATGGACCACTTGTTCTTGGTGCATTCCTCTGTTGATGGACATTTTCGTAGCTTCCAAGTGTTGTGTATGGTAAATATTGCTGGAGTGCAGGATTTTCAGCCTGTATCTTTTTTTATGGTTTTGATTTCTTTTGCGGTACGTGGGCCTCTCACTGCGGTGGCCCCTCCCGTTGCAGAGCAGAGGCTCCGGATGCACAGGCCCAGCAGCCATAGCTCACGGGACCAGCCTCTCCACGGCATGTGGGATCTTCCCTGACCGGGGCACGAACCCGTGTCCCCTGCATCGGCAGGCGGACTCTCAACGTCTGCGCCACCAGGGAAGCCCAGCCTGTTTAGTTTTGATTCTCATCCTGTCAGGCGATAGGCCCAGCAGTGGGTATGCTTGATTGAATGGTAGCTCAGTATTTACCTTTCCAAGGCACCTCCTTTGTGTTTTCCTTACTGGCTCTTACCATGTCCCACGTTGAACCAAGGGTAGGCATTTCTCCTCAAACCCTTCAGCATTTACTGTTTGCAGAATTTTTGCTGATGGCCATTCTGACTGGTGTGAGCTGTTAGGTATTTTGTAATTTGGATTTGCATGTCTTGAATTATTCCTAGTGTTCAGCATTTTTCCACGCCTTTTTAAAGTTCTGTTAAAATAACAGAAAGAAACAGAGAGTACAGTTAACCTCTGGAAATTGTCTTCTTGAAAGGTTGCCCTCTTTTGAATTTTTTGGTCAATTTTCGAACCCAGGATTGTTTCTGAGGTCAGGTGTCATTCATAGGCCTGTAATGAGTGTGAATATCTAGTGAGCATTAGCACTGGGTTTAAAGCTGCTGTTTTGGGAAACGGCCACAAGGCGGCAGCATTTCTCCATTCCCAAATCTGGTTCCTAGGGCAGCAGAGCCTTTCTGGAAGTCCTGTTCCTAGGTTGGAAATTAAAATGGAATGTGCCAGGAGAAACCCCAATAAGTTTATGTCACATTACTTCTTGTTTTAGTTTTTTTAATCGGGGTAATGATTAGAATACTGTTTGTCCTCAGTGTACACAATCTGGTTCATTTGTGCATAACATATATATATATATATATATATATATATATATATATATATATATATATATATTTATATATATATATATATATATATATTCATGTACAGAGCCACTTCCCGTGTAAATTATTGCAGAGTTTTCCATAGACATCCCTTGCTATATGGTCGGTCTTTCTGTTATATGTATTTAATAGGTATTTGTACATGTATGGTAACCCTAATCTTAATTTTTCCATTCCCCCACCTGTCCTTTTACATAAGCATAGTTTGTTTTCTAAGCCTGTGAGTGTCTTTCTCTGTGGAAATATGTTCATTTGTGTCAGTTGTTAGATAACGCCTATAAGTGATATCATAGGATATGTCTTTTGCTTTCCGACTTACCTCATGTTCTGTGATTATCTCTAGGCTCATCTATGGTGCCTCAAAGAGCAGTGTTTCATTGTTTTCCATGGCTAATAGTCCATTGTGTACATGGACCACTTCTTCTTTTTCCACTCATCTGGTGATGGACATTTTGGTTGCTTCCGTGTCTTGGCTATTGTGAAAATTCCTGCAGTGCAGCTGCTGAAGCCTGTGCCTTCTCGACTCTGGACTTGTCAGGTGAGAGTCTCAGCGGTGGGCCTGCTGAATGGAATGGTGGCTCAATTTTTACTTTGAAACACAGCTCCTTTCTGTTCTCATTATTGGCTGTTACCACTTTACATCTCACCAGCAGCTAGAGGGTACACAGTTCTCTAAAACCCCTTCGGCATTTGTTGTGTGCAGACTTTTAGCTGATGGTAGTTGGCATGTGTGAGTTGAAACCTTTTTGGAGGTTAGATTTGCATGAGTCTAATAATTCCTGATGTTGAGCTTTTATCCATTTTCCTCTTTTTTGAAAATGAGTGAGTAAAACTTACCCCTGCATACTATCTCCTTGAAAAATGTGCCAGTTTGGAATTTTTTCGGCCATTCCCTACCTCCGCACAATTATGTAGGGCAGATGTCCTTTACAGCCCTGAGTCCTTGTGAATGTTAAGTGACCATTAGCTGTGGGTTTAATGCCGCTCTTGAGGGAAACGGCCACAAGGCGGCAGCATTTCTACATTTCCAACTCTGGGTTTTTGGGCAACAGAGCTTTCCTGGAAATCGTGTTAGTAAGCTGCAAATTAGAGTGGAATGTGCCAGCGCAAACCCCCAAGAGCTTATATCTCCTAAATTGTTGTTTGTTTATTAAATTTAATTTTTATTAATTATCAGAGCAAATTTGATACAAATGTAGATTCTCCTAGGTGTACAGTTTCTGGTTCATCCTATCAATGTATCTGTCTATTCCTCTTTCGATCCTTTCCCGTGTATGTTATTATAGGGTGTTGAGTAGACCTCTCTTCGTATTCCATAGGCACTTTGTGATTATACATTTCATAAGTATTAGTGCATATCTGTTAACCCCCATGTCCTAGTTCATACATTCCTTATTCCTTTCCATTTGGTTAAACATTAATTGGTTTTCTGAATCTATGCGTGTCCATCTCTTGGAAATTATTTCATGGGTATCAATTTTTAGGTAACACCTATAAGTGATGTCCTAAGATGTCTGTCTTTCGGATTCTTTCTTACTTCAAGTTGGGTGATTATCTCTAGATCCTTCTATGATGGTGCCAACGGCACTGTTCCATGCTTTTTCATGGCTAATGTTCCATTGTGTACATGGACGACTTCTTCTTGGTGCATTTTTCTGTTGATGGACATTTCGGTTTCTTCCAGGTCTTGGCTATGGTACGTGTTGCTGCAGTGCAGGATTGCCAGCCTGTGTCTTTTCGATTCTCGTCTGATCAGGTGAAAGGCCCATGAGTGGGCCTACCAGATCACATGGTAGCTCCATATTTACCCTTAAACGCACCTCCATTCTGTTCTCACTACTGGCTGTGACCAGGTTTCATCCCACCAGCAGCTAAAGGGTATGCAGTTCTCTAAAACCCCTTCAGCATTTATTCTTTGTAGACTTTTTGGCTGATGACCATTCTGACAGCTGTGAGGTGAACTTTTTTGTACACTGGATTTGCATGGCTTTATTGATTCCTGATGTTCAGCCTTTTTCCATTCCCATTTTGTTAACAAAAAAGAAAGAAAGTAAAAGAAACAGAAGAGAAATGTGCATAAACTATGCCTCTTGAAACTGTCGTTTTGAAATATGGACGTCTTTTGAATGTTTTGATCGATATACGACCCCAGGATTTTTTTTCAGGGAGGTGTCATTTACAGGCCTGCAATTATTTTGAATATCAACTGACCATTAGCGCTGGGATTAAAGCTGCTGTTGTGTGAAACGGCCACAGGGTGGCAGCAGTTCTCCTTTACCAAACCCGGTTACTAGGGCAACAGAACCTCAATGGAAGTCGTGTCCTAGGTTGTATTTTAGAATGGAATGTATCAGGAAAGCCCCTTCAATTTATGTCTCACTATTTCTTGTTTGTTTTTTTAATTTAATTTTTATTTTTCATCACAGCAAGTTTGATTACAATGTTTGGCATGTTGTAGGTATGCAAGATGTGATTCTTTTATACATATACATATGTCTATTCTTCCTGGGATCCTTGTCCCATGTACGTTATGACAGAATGTTGAGTAGTCTTCTCTTGGTATTCCGTAGGTCTTTGGTGATTATATAGTTCACCTGTGTTTGTATATGTCTGTTAACCCCAATATCCTAATGTATCCAATCCTCACACCTTTCCATTGGTGAACCATAAGTTTGTTTAATGAATCTGTGATTGCCCTTCTCTGTGGAAATATCTTCACCGGTATCAATTTTTAGGTAACACCTATAAGTGATATCATACGATATGTGTCTCTCTCTTTCTGACTTAGTACGAGTCGCGTGACTACCTCTAGACGCATCTACGGTGCTGCACCTGGCATTGTGTCCTTTTTTCCCTTGGCTAATATTCCCTCTGTACATGTACCAGTTCTTCTTTGTCCACTCATCTGTTGATGGACTTTTTGGTTGCTTCCATGTCTTGGCTATTGTAATAGAGCGGCAATGCACATTTGCCTGCCTGTGTCTTTCCAATTCTGTCTTCTTAGGTTATAGGCCCAGGAGTGGGCCTGCTGGATCATACAGTAGCAAAATGTTTACTTTACAAAGGCACCTCCATTCTGTTCTCATTAGTGGCTCTTACCAGGTTACGTCCCTCTTAAAGCTGAGGGTATGCACTTCTCCACAACACCTTCAGCATTTACTGTTTGTAGTGTTTTTGTGCTGATGTATATTCTGACCAGTGTGAGCTGATATACCTCTTTGGGGTTGGATTTGCATGCGTCTCATAAACCCTTGAAATTGAGCTTTCTGGCATGTCCTTTTTTTTCTTCAAACTGTGAGTACAGCTTACCTCTTCAAATTGTTTTTGTGAAGTATGTGTGACATTTAGAAATATTTTGGCCGTTACCTCCCTCAAGACATTTTGTGGGCAGGTTTCATTTACAGCCCTCCAGTACTGGTGCATATGAAGTGACCCTTAGCACCGGTTTTAAAGCTGCTGTTGCAGGTAACGGCCAGAGGGCGACAGCATTTCAGCTTTTCCCAATCTGGTAACTAGGGAAACAGACCTTCCTGGCGGTGGTGTTCCTCGGTTATATATTAGAGTGGAATGTGCCCGGATAAACCCCCAAATGCTGATGTCTCCTTACTTATGTTTGTTTTCTAAATTGAATTTATATTTTTTATTGGAGTCATATTCCATTGCGTACATGGACCACTTGTTCTTGGTGCATTCCTCTGTTGATGGACATTTTCGTAGCTTCCAAGTGTTGTGTATGGTAAATATTGCTGGAGTGCAGGATTTTCAGCCTGTATCTTTTTTTATGGTTTTGATTTCTTTTGCGGTACGTGGGACTCTCACTGCGGTGGCCCCTCCCGTTGCAGAGCAGAGGCTCCGGATGCACAGGCCCAGCAGCCATAGCTCACGGGACCAGCCTCTCCACGGCATGTGGGATCTTCCCTGACCGGGGCACGAACCCGTGTCCCCTGCATCGGCAGGCGGACTCTCAACGTCTGCGCCACCAGGGAAGCCCAGCCTGTTTAGTTTTGATTCTCATCCTGTCAGGTGATAGGCCCAGCAGTGGGTATGCTTGATTGAATGGTAGCTCAGTATTTACCTTTCCAAGGCACCTCCTTTGTGTTTTCCTTACTGGCTCTTACCATGTCCCACGTTGAACCAAGGGTAGGCATTTCTCCTCAAACCCTTCAGCATTTACTGTTTGCAGAATTTTTGCTGATGGCCATTCTGACTGGTGTGAGCTGTTAGGTATTTTGTAATTTGGATTTGCATGTCTTGAATTATTCCTAGTGTTCAGCATTTTTCCACGCCTTTTTAAAGTTCTGTTAAAATAACAGAAAGAAACAGAGAGTACAGTTAACCTCTGGAAATTGTCTTCTTGAAAGGTTGCCCTCTTTTGAATTTTTTGGTCAATTTTCGAACCCAGGATTGTTTCTGAGGTCAGGTGTCATTCATAGGCCTGTAATGAGTGTGAATATCTAGTGAGCATTAGCACTGGGTTTAAAGCTGGTGTTTTGGGAAACGGCCACAAGGCGGCAGCATTTCTCCATTCCCAAATCTGGTTCCTAGGGCAGCAGAGCCTTTCTGGAAGTCCTGTTCCTAGGTTGGAAATTAAAATGGAATGTGCCAGGAGAAACCCCAATAAGTTTATGTCACATTACTTCTTGTTTTAGTTTTTTTAATCGGGGTAATGATTAGAATACTGTTTGTCCTCAGTGTACACAATCTGGTTCATTTGTGCATAACATATATATATATATATTCATGTACAGAGCCACTTCCCGTGTAAATTATTGCAGAGTTTTCCATAGACATCCCTTGCTATATGGTCGGTCTTTCTGTTATATGTATTTAATAGGTATTTGTACATGTATGGTAACCCTAATCTTAATTTTTCCATTCCCCCACCTGTCCTTTTACATAAGCATAGTTTGTTTTCTAAGCCTGTGAGTGTCTTTCTCTGTGGAAATATGTTCATTTGTGTCAGTTGTTAGATAACGCCTATAAGTGATATCATAGGATATGTCTTTTGCTTTCCGACTTACCTCATGTTCTGTGATTATCTCTAGGCTCATCTATGGTGCCTCAAAGAGCAGTGTTTCATTGTTTTCCATGGCTAATAGTCCATTGTGTACATGGACCACTTCTTCTTTTTCCACTCATCTGGTGATGGACATTTTGGTTGCTTCCGTGTCTTGGCTATTGTGAAAATTCCTGCAGTGCAGCTGCTGAAGCCTGTGCCTTCTCGACTCTGGACTTGTCAGGTGAGAGTCTCAGCGGTGGGCCTGCTGAATGGAATGGTGGCTCAATTTTTACTTTGAAACACAGCTCCTTTCTGTTCTCATTATTGGCTGTTACCACTTTACATCTCACCAGCAGCTAGAGGGTACACAGTTCTCTAAAACCCCTTCAGCATTTGTTGTGTGCAGACTTTTAGCTGATGGTAGTTGGCATGTGTGAGTTGAAACCTTTTTGGAGGTTAGATTTGCATGAGTCTAATAATTCCTGATGTTGAGCTTTTATCCATTTTCCTCTTTTTTGAAAATGAGTGAGTAAAACTTACCCCTGCATACTATCTCCTTGAAAAATGTGCCAGTTTGGAATTTTTTCGGCCATTCCCTACCTCCGCACAATTATGTAGGGCAGATGTCCTTTACAGCCCTGAGTCCTTGTGAATGTTAAGTGACCATTAGCTGTGGGTTTAATGCCGCTCTTGAGGGAAACGGCCACAAGGCGGCAGCATTTCTACATTTCCAACTCTGGGTTTTTGGGCAACAGAGCTTTCCTGGAAATCGTGTTAGTAAGCTGCAAATTAGAGTGGAATGTGCCAGCGCAAACCCCCAAGAGCTTATATCTCCTAAATTGTTGTTTGTTTATTAAATTTAATTTTTATTAATTATCAGAGCAAATTTGATACAAATGTAGATTCTCCTAGGTGTACAGTTTCTGGTTCATCCTATCAATGTATCTGTCTATTCCTCTTTCGATCCTTTCCCGTGTATGTTATTATAGGGTGTTGAGTAGACCTCTCTTCGTATTCCATAGGCACTTTGTGATTATACATTTCATAAGTATTAGTGCATATCTGTTAACCCCCATGTCCTAGTTCATACATTCCTTATTCCTTTCCATTTGGTTAAACATTAATTGGTTTTCTGAATCTATGCGTGTCCATCTCTTGGAAATTATTTCATGGGTATCAATTTTTAGGTAACACCTATAAGTGATGTCCTAAGATGTCTGTCTTTCGGATTCTTTCTTACTTCAAGTTGGGTGATTATCTCTAGATCCTTCTATGATGGTGCCAACGGCACTGTTCCATGCTTTTTCATGGCTAATGTTCCATTGTGTACATGGACGACTTCTTCTTGGTGCATTTTTCTGTTGATGGACATTTCGGTTTCTTCCAGGTCTTGGCTATGGTACGTGTTGCTGCAGTGCAGGATTGCCAGCCTGTGTCTTTTCGATTCTCGTCTGATCAGGTGAAAGGCCCATGAGTGGGCCTACCAGATCACATGGTAGCTCCATATTTACCCTTAAACGCACCTCCATTCTGTTCTCACTACTGGCTGTGACCAGGTTTCATCCCACCAGCAGCTAAAGGGTATGCAGTTCTCTAAAACCCCTTCAGCATTTATTCTTTGTAGACTTTTTGGCTGATGACCATTCTGACAGCTGTGAGGTGAACTTTTTTGTACACTGGATTTGCATGGCTTTATTGATTCCTGATGTTCAGCCTTTTTCCATTCCCATTTTGTTAACAAAAAAGAAAGAAAGTAAAAGAAACAGAAGAGAAATGTGCATAAACTATGCCTCTTGAAACTGTCGTTTTGAAATATGGACGTCTTTTGAATGTTTTGATCGATATACGACCCCAGGATTTTTTTTCAGGGAGGTGTCATTTACAGGCCTGCAATTATTTTGAATATCAACTGACCATTAGCGCTGGGATTAAAGCTGCTGTTGTGTGAAACGGCCACAGGGTGGCAGCAGTTCTCCTTTACCAAACCCGGTTACTAGGGCAACAGAACCTCAATGGAAGTCGTGTCCTAGGTTGTATTTTAGAATGGAATGTATCAGGAAAGCCCCTTCAATTTATGTCTCACTATTTCTTGTTTGTTTTTTTAATTTAATTTTTATTTTTCATCACAGCAAGTTTGATTACAATGTTTGGCATGTTGTAGGTATGCAAGATGTGATTCTTTTATACATATACATATGTCTATTCTTCCTGGGATCCTTGTCCCATGTACGTTATGACAGAATGTTGAGTAGTCTTCTCTTGGTATTCCGTAGGTCTTTGGTGATTATATAGTTCACCTGTGTTTGTATATGTCTGTTAACCCCAATATCCTAATGTATCCAATCCTCACACCTTTCCATTGGTGAACCATAAGTTTGTTTAATGAATCTGTGATTGCCCTTCTCTGTGGAAATATCTTCACCGGTATCAATTTTTAGGTAACACCTATAAGTGATATCATACGATATGTGTCTCTCTCTTTCTGACTTAGTACGAGTCGCGTGACTACCTCTAGACGCATCTACGGTGCTGCACCTGGCATTGTGTCCTTTTTTCCCTTGGCTAATATTCCCTCTGTACATGTACCAGTTCTTCTTTGTCCACTCATCTGTTGATGGACTTTTTGGTTGCTTCCATGTCTTGGCTATTGTAATAGAGCGGCAATGCACATTTGCCTGCCTGTGTCTTTCCAATTCTGTCTTCTTAGGTTATAGGCCCAGGAGTGGGCCTGCTGGATCATACAGTAGCAAAATGTTTACTTTACAAAGGCACCTCCATTCTGTTCTCATTAGTGGCTCTTACCAGGTTACGTCCCTCTTAAAGCTGAGGGTATGCACTTCTCCACAACACCTTCAGCATTTACTGTTTGTAGTGTTTTTTTGCTGATGTATATTCTGACCAGTGTGAGCTGATATACCTCTTTGGGGTTGGATTTGCATGCGTCTCATAAACCCTTGAAATTGAGCTTTCTGGCATGTCCTTTTTTTTCTTCAAACTGTGAGTACAGCTTACCTCTTCAAATTGTTTTTGTGAAGTATGTGTGACATTTAGAAATATTTTGGCCGTTACCTCCCTCAAGACATTTTGTGGGCAGGTTTCATTTACAGCCCTCCAGTACTGGTGCATATGAAGTGACCCTTAGCACCGGTTTTAAAGCTGCTGTTGCAGGTAACGGCCAGAGGGCGACAGCATTTCAGCTTTTCCCAATCTGGTAACTAGGGAAACAGACCTTCCTGGCGGTGGTGTTCCTCGGTTATATATTAGAGTGGAATGTGCCCGGATAAACCCCCAAATGCTGATGTCTCCTTACTTATGTTTGTTTTCTAAATTGAATTTATATTTTTTATTGGAGTCATATTCCATTGCGTACATGGACCACTTGTTCTTGGTGCATTCCTCTGTTGATGGACATTTTCGTAGCTTCCAAGTGTTGTGTATGGTAAATATTGCTGGAGTGCAGGATTTTCAGCCTGTATCTTTTTTTATGGTTTTGATTTCTTTTGCGGTACGTGGGCCTCTCACTGCGGTGGCCCCTCCCATTGCAGAGCAGAGGCTCCGGATGCACAGGCCCAGCAGCCATAGCTCATGGGACCAGCCTCTCCACGGCATGTGGGATCTTCCCTGACCGGGGCACGAACCCGTGTCCCCTGCATCGGCAGGCGGACTCTCAACGTCTGCGCCACCAGGGAAGCCCAGCCTGTTTAGTTTTGATTCTCATCCTGTCAGGCGATAGGCCCAGCAGTGGGTATGCTTGATTGAATGGTAGCTCAGTATTTACCTTTCCAAGGCACCTCCTTTGTGTTTTCCTTACTGGCTCTTACCATGTCCCACGTTGAACCAAGGGTAGGCATTTCTCCTCAAACCCTTCAGCATTTACTGTTTGCAGAATTTTTGCTGATGGCCATTCTGACTGGTGTGAGCTGATAGGTTTTTTGTAATTTGGATTTGCATGTCTTGAATTATTCCTAGTGTTCAGCATTTTTCCACGCCTTTTTAAAGTTCTGTTAAAATAACAGAAAGAAACAGAGAGTACAGTTAACCTCTGGAAATTGTCTTCTTGAAAGGTTGCCCTCTTTTGAATTTTTTGGTCAATTTTCGAACCCAGGATTGTTTCTGAGGTCAGGTGTCATTCATAGGCCTGTAATGAGTGTGAATATCTAGTGAGCATTAGCACTGGGTTTAAAGCTGCTGTTTTGGGAAACGGCCACAAGGCGGCAGCATTTCTCCATTCCCAAATCTGGTTCCTAGGGCAGCAGAGCCTTTCTGGAAGTCCTGTTCCTAGGTTGGAAATTAAAATGGAATGTGCCAGGAGAAACCCCAATAAGTTTATGTCACATTACTTCTTGTTTTAGTTTTTTTAATCGGGGTAATGATTAGAATACTGTTTGTCCTCAGTGTACACAATCTGGTTCATTTGTGCATAACATATATATATATATATATATATATATATATATATATATATATATATATATATTCATGTACAGAGCCACTTCCCGTGTAAATTATTGCAGAGTTTTCCATAGACATCCCTTGCTATATGGTCGGTCTTTCTGTTATATGTATTTAATAGGTATTTGTACATGTATGGTAACCCTAATCTTAATTTTTCCATTCCCCCACCTGTCCTTTTACATAAGCATAGTTTGTTTTCTAAGCCTGTGAGTGTCTTTCTCTGTGGAAATATGTTCATTTGTGTCAGTTGTTAGATAACGCCTATAAGTGATATCATAGGATATGTCTTTTGCTTTCCGACTTACCTCATGTTCTGTGATTATCTCTAGGCTCATCTATGGTGCCTCAAAGAGCAGTGTTTCATTGTTTTCCATGGCTAATAGTCCATTGTGTACATGGACCACTTCTTCTTTTTCCACTCATCTGGTGATGGACATTTTGGTTGCTTCCGTGTCTTGGCTATTGTGAAAATTCCTGCAGTGCAGCTGCTGAAGCCTGTGCCTTCTCGACTCTGGACTTGTCAGGTGAGAGTCTCAGCGGTGGGCCTGCTGAATGGAATGGTGGCTCAATTTTTACTTTGAAACACAGCTCCTTTCTGTTCTCATTATTGGCTGTTACCACTTTACATCTCACCAGCAGCTAGAGGGTACACAGTTCTCTAAAACCCCTTCAGCATTTGTTGTGTGCAGACTTTTAGCTGATGGTAGTTGGCATGTGTGAGTTGAAACCTTTTTGGAGGTTAGATTTGCATGAGTCTAATAATTCCTGATGTTGAGCTTTTATCCATTTTCCTCTTTTTTGAAAATGAGTGAGTAAAACTTACCGCTGCATACTATCTCCTTGAAAAATGTGCCAGTTTGGAATTTTTTCGGCCATTCCCTACCTCCGCACAATTATGTAGGGCAGATGTCCTTTACAGCCCTGAGTCCTTGTGAATGTTAAGTGACCATTAGCTGTGGGTTTAATGCCGCTCTTGAGGGAAACGGCCACAAGGCGGCAGCATTTCTACATTTCCAACTCTGGGTTTTTGGGCAACAGAGCTTTCCTGGAAATCGTGTTAGTAAGCTGCAAATTAGAGTGGAATGTGCCAGCGCAAACCCCCAAGAGCTTATATCTCCTAAATTGTTGTTTGTTTATTAAATTTAATTTTTATTAATTATCAGAGCAAATTTGATACAAATGTAGATTCTCCTAGGTGTACAGTTTCTGGTTCATCCTATCAATGTATCTGTCTATTCCTCTTTCGATCCTTTCCCGTGTATGTTATTATAGGGTGTTGAGTAGACCTCTCTTCGTATTCCATAGGCACTTTGTGATTATACATTTCATAAGTATTAGTGCATATCTGTTAACCCCCATGTCCTAGTTCATACATTCCTTATTCCTTTCCATTTGGTTAAACATTAATTGGTTTTCTGAATCTATGCATGTCCATCTCTTGGAAATTATTTCATGGGTATCAATTTTTAGGTAACACCTATAAGTGATGTCCTAAGATGTCTGTCTTTCGGATTCTTTCTTACTTCAAGTTGGGTGATTATCTCTAGATCCTTCTATGATGGTGCCAACGGCACTGTTCCATGCTTTTTCATGGCTAATATTCCATTGTGTACATGGACGACTTCTTCTTGGTGCATTTTTCTGTTGATGGACATTTCGGTTTCTTCCAGGTCTTGGCTATGGTACGTGTTGCTGCAGTGCAGGATTGCCAGCCTGTGTCTTTTCGATTCTGGTCTAATCAGGTGAAAGGCCCATGAGTGGGCCTACCAGATCACATGGTAGCTCCATATTTACCCTTAAACGCACCTCCATTCTGTTCTCACTACTGGCTGTGACCAGGTTTCATCCCACCAGCAGCTAAAGGGTATGCAGTTCTCTAAAACCCCTTCAGCATTTATTCTTTGTAGACTTTTTGGCTGATGACCATTCTGACAGCTGTGAGGTGAACTTTTTTGTACACTGGATTTGCATGGCTTTATTGATTCCTGATGTTCAGCCTTTTTCCATTCCCATTTTGTTAACAAAAAAGAAAGAAAGTAAAAGAAACAGAAGAGAAATGTGCATAAACTATGCCTCTTGAAACTGTCGTTTTGAAATATGGACGTCTTTTGAATGTTTTGATCGATATACGACCCCAGGATTTTTTTTCAGGGAGGTGTCATTTACAGGCCTGCAATTATTTTGAATATCAACTGACCATTAGCGCTGGGATTAAAGCTGCTGTTGTGTGAAACGGCCACAGGGTGGCAGCAGTTCTCCTTTACCAAACCCGGTTACTAGGGCAACAGAACCTCAATGGAAGTCGTGTCCTAGGTTGTATTTTAGAATGGAATGTATCAGGAAAGCCCCTTCAATTTATGTCTCACTATTTCTTGTTTGTTTTTTTAATTTAATTTTTATTTTTCATCACAGCAAGTTTGATTACAATGTTTGGCATGTTGTAGGTATGCAAGATGTGATTCTTTTATACATATACATATGTCTATTCTTCCTGGGATCCTTGTCCCATGTACGTTATGACAGAATGTTGAGTAGTCTTCTCTTGGTATTCCGTAGGTCTTTGGTGATTATATAGTTCACCTGTGTTTGTATATGTCTGTTAACCCCAATATCCTAATGTATCCAATCCTCACACCTTTCCATTGGTGAACCATAAGTTTGTTTAATGAATCTGTGATTGCCCTTCTCTGTGGAAATATCTTCACCGGTATCAATTTTTAGGTAACACCTATAAGTGATATCATACGATATGTGTCTCTCTCTTTCTGACTTAGTACGAGTCGCGTGACTACCTCTAGACGCATCTACGGTGCTGCACCTGGCATTGTGTCCTTTTTTCCCTTGGCTAATATTCCCTCTGTACATGTACCAGTTCTTCTTTGTCCACTCATCTGTTGATGGACTTTTTGGTTGCTTCCATGTCTTGGCTATTGTAATAGAGCGGCAATGCACATTTGCCTGCCTGTGTCTTTCCAATTCTGTCTTCTTAGGTTATAGGCCCAGGAGTGGGCCTGCTGGATCATACAGTAGCAAAATGTTTACTTTACAAAGGCACCTCCATTCTGTTCTCATTAGTGGCTCTTACCAGGTTACGTCCCTCTTAAAGCTGAGGGTATGCACTTCTCCACAACACCTTCAGCATTTACTGTTTGTAGTGTTTTTTTGCTGATGTATATTCTGACCAGTGTGAGCTGATATACCTCTTTGGGGTTGGATTTGCATGCGTCTCATAAACCCTTGAAATTGAGCTTTCTGGCATGTCCTTTTTTTTCTTCAAACTGTGAGTACAGCTTACCTCTTCAAATTGTTTTTGTGAAGTATGTGTGACATTTAGAAATATTTTGGCCGTTACCTCCCTCAAGACATTTTGTGGGCAGGTTTCATTTACAGCCCTCCAGTACTGGTGCATATGAAGTGACCCTTAGCACCGGTTTTAAAGCTGCTGTTGCAGGTAACGGCCAGAGGGCGACAGCATTTCAGCTTTTCCCAATCTGGTAACTAGGGAAACAGACCTTCCTGGCGGTGGTGTTCCTCGGTTATATATTAGAGTGGAATGTGCCCGGATAAACCCCCAAATGCTGATGTCTCCTTACTTATGTTTGTTTTCTAAATTGAATTTATATTTTTTATTGGAGTCATATTCCATTGCGTACATGGACCACTTGTTCTTGGTGCATTCCTCTGTTGATGGACATTTTCGTAGCTTCCAAGTGTTGTGTATGGTAAATATTGCTGGAGTGCAGGATTTTCAGCCTGTATCTTTTTTTATGGTTTTGATTTCTTTTGCGGTACGTGGGCCTCTCACTGCGGTGGCCCCTCCCGTTGCAGAGCAGAGGCTCCGGATGCACAGGCCCAGCAGCCATAGCTCACGGGACCAGCCTCTCCACGGCATGTGGGATCTTCCCTGACCGGGGCACGAACCCGTGTCCCCTGCATCGGCAGGCGGACTCTCAACGTCTGCGCCACCAGGGAAGCCCAGCCTGTTTAGTTTTGATTCTCATCCTGTCAGGTGATAGGCCCAGCAGTGGGTATGCTTGATTGAATGGTAGCTCAGTATTTACCTTTCCAAGGCACCTCCTTTGTGTTTTCCTTACTGGCTCTTACCATGTCCCACGTTGAACCAAGGGTAGGCATTTCTCCTCAAACCCTTCAGCATTTACTGTTTGCAGAATTTTTGCTGATGGCCATTCTGACTGGTGTGAGCTGTTAGGTATTTTGTAATTTGGATTTGCATGTCTTGAATTATTCCTAGTGTTCAGCATTATTCCACGCCTTTTTAAAGTTCTGTTAAAATAACAGAAAGAAACAGAGAGTACAGTTAACCTCTGGAAATTGTCTTCTTGAAAGGTTGCCCTCTTTTGAATTTTTTGGTCAATTTTCGAACCCAGGATTGTTTCTGAGGTCAGGTGTCATTCATAGGCCTGTAATGAGTGTGAATATCTAGTGAGCATTAGCACTGGGTTTAAAGCTGCTGTTTTGGGAAACGGCCACAAGGCGGCAGCATTTCTCCATTCCCAAATCTGGTTCCTAGGGCAGCAGAGCCTTTCTGGAAGTCCTGTTCCTAGGTTGGAAATTAAAATGGAATGTGCCAGGAGAAACCCCAATAAGTTTATGTCACATTACTTCTTGTTTTAGTTTTTTTAATCGGGGTAATGATTAGAATACTGTTTGTCCTCAGTGTACACAATCTGGTTCATTTGTGCATAACATATATATATATATATTCATGTACAGAGCCACTTCCCGTGTAAATTATTGCAGAGTTTTCCATAGACATCCCTTGCTATATGGTCGGTCTTTCTGTTATATGTATTTAATAGGTATTTGTACATGTATGGTAACCCTAATCTTAATTTTTCCATTCCCCCACCTGTCCTTTTACATAAGCATAGTTTGTTTTCTAAGCCTGTGAGTGTCTTTCTCTGTGGAAATATGTTCATTTGTGTCAGTTGTTAGATAACGCCTATAAGTGATATCATAGGATATGTCTTTTGCTTTCCGACTTACCTCATGTTCTGTGATTATCTCTAGGCTCATCTATGGTGCCTCAAAGAGCAGTGTTTCATTGTTTTCCATGGCTAATAGTCCATTGTGTACATGGACCACTTCTTCTTTTTCCACTCATCTGGTGATGGACATTTTGGTTGCTTCCGTGTCTTGGCTATTGTGAAAATTCCTGCAGTGCAGCTGCTGAAGCCTGTGCCTTCTCGACTCTGGACTTGTCAGGTGAGAGTCTCAGCGGTGGGCCTGCTGAATGGAATGGTGGCTCAATTTTTACTTTGAAACACAGCTCCTTTCTGTTCTCATTATTGGCTGTTACCACTTTACATCTCACCAGCAGCTAGAGGGTACACAGTTCTCTAAAACCCCTTCAGCATTTGTTGTGTGCAGACTTTTAGCTGATGGTAGTTGGCATGTGTGAGTTGAAACCTTTTTGGAGGTTAGATTTGCATGAGTCTAATAATTCCTGATGTTGAGCTTTTATCCATTTTCCTCTTTTTTGAAAATGAGTGAGTAAAACTTACCCCTGCATACTATCTCCTTGAAAAATGTGCCAGTTTGGAATTTTTTCGGCCATTCCCTACCTCCGCACAATTATGTAGGGCAGATGTCCTTTACAGCCCTGAGTCCTTGTGAATGTTAAGTGACCATTAGCTGTGGGTTTAATGCCGCTCTTGAGGGAAACGGCCACAAGGCGGCAGCATTTCTACATTTCCAACTCTGGGTTTTTGGGCAACAGAGCTTTCCTGGAAATCGTGTTAGTAAGCTGCAAATTAGAGTGGAATGTGCCAGCGCAAACCCCCAAGAGCTTATATCTCCTAAATTGTTGTTTGTTTATTAAATTTAATTTTTATTAATTATCAGAGCAAATTTGATACAAATGTAGATTCTCCTAGGTGTACAGTTTCTGGTTCATCCTATCAATGTATCTGTCTATTCCTCTTTCGATCCTTTCCCGTGTATGTTATTATAGGGTGTTGAGTAGACCTCTCTTCGTATTCCATAGGCACTTTGTGATTATACATTTCATAAGTATTAGTGCATATCTGTTAACCCCCATGTCCTAGTTCATACATTCCTTATTCCTTTCCATTTGGTTAAACATTAATTGGTTTTCTGAATCTATGCGTGTCCATCTCTTGGAAATTATTTCATGGGTATCAATTTTTAGGTAACACCTATAAGTGATGTCCTAAGATGTCTGTCTTTCGGATTCTTTCTTACTTCAAGTTGGGTGATTATCTCTAGATCCTTCTATGATGGTGCCAACGGCACTGTTCCATGCTTTTTCATGGCTAATGTTCCATTGTGTACATGGACGACTTCTTCTTGGTGCATTTTTCTGTTGATGGACATTTCGGTTTCTTCCAGGTCTTGGCTATGGTACGTGTTGCTGCAGTGCAGGATTGCCAGCCTGTGTCTTTTCGATTCTCGTCTGATCAGGTGAAAGGCCCATGAGTGGGCCTACCAGATCACATGGTAGCTCCATATTTACCCTTAAACGCACCTCCATTCTGTTCTCACTACTGGCTGTGACCAGGTTTCATCCCACCAGCAGCTAAAGGGTATGCAGTTCTCTAAAACCCCTTCAGCATTTATTCTTTGTAGACTTTTTGGCTGATGACCATTCTGACAGCTGTGAGGTGAACTTTTTTGTACACTGGATTTGCATGGCTTTATTGATTCCTGATGTTCAGCCTTTTTCCATTCCCATTTTGTTAACAAAAAAGAAAGAAAGTAAAAGAAACAGAAGAGAAATGTGCATAAACTATGCCTCTTGAAACTGTCGTTTTGAAATATGGACGTCTTTTGAATGTTTTGATCGATATACGACCCCAGGATTTTTTTTCAGGGAGGTGTCATTTACAGGCCTGCAATTATTTTGAATATCAACTGACCATTAGCGCTGGGATTAAAGCTGCTGTTGTGTGAAACGGCCACAGGGTGGCAGCAGTTCTCCTTTACCAAACCCGGTTACTAGGGCAACAGAACCTCAATGGAAGTCGTGTCCTAGGTTGTATTTTAGAATGGAATGTATCAGGAAAGCCCCTTCAATTTATGTCTCACTATTTCTTGTTTGTTTTTTTAATTTAATTTTTATTTTTCATCACAGCAAGTTTGATTACAATGTTTGGCATGTTGTAGGTATGCAAGATGTGATTCTTTTATACATATACATATGTCTATTCTTCCTGGGATCCTTGTCCCATGTACGTTATGACAGAATGTTGAGTAGTCTTCTCTTGGTATTCCGTAGGTCTTTGGTGATTATATAGTTCACCTGTGTTTGTATATGTCTGTTAACCCCAATATCCTAATGTATCCAATCCTCACACCTTTCCATTGGTGAACCATAAGTTTGTTTAATGAATCTGTGATTGCCCTTCTCTGTGGAAATATCTTCACCGGTATCAATTTTTAGGTAACACCTATAAGTGATATCATACGATATGTGTCTCTCTCTTTCTGACTTAGTACGAGTCGCGTGACTACCTCTAGACGCATCTACGGTGCTGCACCTGGCATTGTGTCCTTTTTTCCCTTGGCTAATATTCCCTCTGTACATGTACCAGTTCTTCTTTGTCCACTCATCTGTTGATGGACTTTTTGGTTGCTTCCATGTCTTGGCTATTGTAATAGAGCGGCAATGCACATTTGCCTGCCTGTGTCTTTCCAATTCTGTCTTCTTAGGTTATAGGCCCAGGAGTGGGCCTGCTGGATCATACAGTAGCAAAATGTTTACTTTACAAAGGCACCTCCATTCTGTTCTCATTAGTGGCTCTTACCAGGTTACGTCCCTCTTAAAGCTGAGGGTATGCACTTCTCCACAACACCTTCAGCATTTACTGTTTGTAGTGTTTTTTTGCTGATGTATATTCTGACCAGTGTGAGCTGATATACCTCTTTGGGGTTGGATTTGCATGCGTCTCATAAACCCTTGAAATTGAGCTTTCTGGCATGTCCTTTTTTTTCTTCAAACTGTGAGTACAGCTTACCTCTTCAAATTGTTTTTGTGAAGTATGTGTGACATTTAGAAATATTTTGGCCGTTACCTCCCTCAAGACATTTTGTGGGCAGGTTTCATTTACAGCCCTCCAGTACTGGTGCATATGAAGTGACCCTTAGCACCGGTTTTAAAGCTGCTGTTGCAGGTAACGGCCAGAGGGCGACAGCATTTCAGCTTTTCCCAATCTGGTAACTAGGGAAACAGACCTTCCTGGCGGTGGTGTTCCTCGGTTATATATTAGAGTGGAATGTGCCCGGATAAACCCCCAAATGCTGATGTCTCCTTACTTATGTTTGTTTTCTAAATTGAATTTATATTTTTTATTGGAGTCATATTCCATTGCGTACATGGACCACTTGTTCTTGGTGCATTCCTCTGTTGATGGACATTTTCGTAGCTTCCAAGTGTTGTGTATGGTAAATATTGCTGGAGTGCAGGATTTTCAGCCTGTATCTTTTTTTATGGTTTTGATTTCTTTTGCGGTACGTGGGCCTCTCACTGCGGTGGCCCCTCCCGTTGCAGAGCAGAGGCTCCGGATGCACAGGCCCAGCAGCCATAGCTCACGGGACCAGCCTCTCCACGGCATGTGGGATCTTCCCTGACCGGGGCACGAACCCGTGTCCCCTGCATCGGCAGGCGGACTCTCAACGTCTGCGCCACCAGGGAAGCCCAGCCTGTTTAGTTTTGATTCTCATCCTGTCAGGTGATAGGCCCAGCAGTGGGTATGCTTGATTGAATGGTAGCTCAGTATTTACCTTTCCAAGGCACCTCCTTTGTGTTTTCCTTACTGGCTCTTACCATGTCCCACGTTGAACCAAGGGTAGGCATTTCTCCTCAAACCCTTCAGCATTTACTGTTTGCAGAATTTTTGCTGATGGCCATTCTGACTGGTGTGAGCTGTTAGGTATTTTGTAATTTGGATTTGCATGTCTTGAATTATTCCTAGTGTTCAGCATTATTCCACGCCTTTTTAAAGTTCTGTTAAAATAACAGAAAGAAACAGAGAGTACAGTTAACCTCTGGAAATTGTCTTCTTGAAAGGTTGCCCTCTTTTGAATTTTTTGGTCAATTTTCGAACCCAGGATTGTTTCTGAGGTCAGGTGTCATTCATAGGCCTGTAATGAGTGTGAATATCTAGTGAGCATTAGCACTGGGTTTAAAGCTGCTGTTTTGGGAAACGGCCACAAGGCGGCAGCATTTCTCCATTCCCAAATCTGGTTCCTAGGGCAGCAGAGCCTTTCTGGAAGTCCTGTTCCTAGGTTGGAAATTAAAATGGAATGTGCCAGGAGAAACCCCAATAAGTTTATGTCACATTACTTCTTGTTTTAGTTTTTTTAATCGGGGTAATGATTAGAATACTGTTTGTCCTCAGTGTACACAATCTGGTTCATTTGTGCATAACATATATATATATATATATATATATATATATATATATATATTCATGTACAGAGCCACTTCCCGTGTAAATTATTGCAGAGTTTTCCATAGACATCCCTTGCTATATGGTCGGTCTTTCTGTTATATGTATTTAATAGGTATTTGTACATGTATGGTAACCCTAATCTTAATTTTTCCATTCCCCCACCTGTCCTTTTACATAAGCATAGTTTGTTTTCTAAGCCTGTGAGTGTCTTTCTCTGTGGAAATATGTTCATTTGTGTCAGTTGTTAGATAACGCCTATAAGTGATATCATAGGATATGTCTTTTGCTTTCCGACTTACCTCATGTTCTGTGATTATCTCTAGGCTCATCTATGGTGCCTCAAAGAGCAGTGTTTCATTGTTTTCCATGGCTAATAGTCCATTGTGTACATGGACCACTTCTTCTTTTTCCACTCATCTGGTGATGGACATTTTGGTTGCTTCCGTGTCTTGGCTATTGTGAAAATTCCTGCAGTGCAGCTGCTGAAGCCTGTGCCTTCTCGACTCTGGACTTGTCAGGTGAGAGTCTCAGCGGTGGGCCTGCTGAATGGAATGGTGGCTCAATTTTTACTTTGAAACACAGCTCCTTTCTGTTCTCATTATTGGCTGTTACCACTTTACATCTCACCAGCAGCTAGAGGGTACACAGTTCTCTAAAACCCCTTCAGCATTTGTTGTGTGCAGACTTTTAGCTGATGGTAGTTGGCATGTGTGAGTTGAAACCTTTTTGGAGGTTAGATTTGCATGAGTCTAATAATTCCTGATGTTGAGCTTTTATCCATTTTCCTCTTTTTTGAAAATGAGTGAGTAAAACTTACCCCTGCATACTATCTCCTTGAAAAATGTGCCAGTTTGGAATTTTTTCGGCCATTCCCTACCTCCGCACAATTATGTAGGGCAGATGTCCTTTACAGCCCTGAGTCCTTGTGAATGTTAAGTGACCATTAGCTGTGGGTTTAATGCCGCTCTTGAGGGAAACGGCCACAAGGCGGCAGCATTTCTACATTTCCAACTCTGGGTTTTTGGGCAACAGAGCTTTCCTGGAAATCGTGTTAGTAAGCTGCAAATTAGAGTGGAATGTGCCAGCGCAAACCCCCAAGAGCTTATATCTCCTAAATTGTTGTTTGTTTATTAAATTTAATTTTTATTAATTATCAGAGCAAATTTGATACAAATGTAGATTCTCCTAGGTGTACAGTTTCTGGTTCATCCTATCAATGTATCTGTCTATTCCTCTTTCGATCCTTTCCCGTGTATGTTATTATAGGGTGTTGAGTAGACCTCTCTTCGTATTCCATAGGCACTTTGTGATTATACATTTCATAAGTATTAGTGCATATCTGTTAACCCCCATGTCCTAGTTCATACATTCCTTATTCCTTTCCATTTGGTTAAACATTAATTGGTTTTCTGAATCTATGCGTGTCCATCTCTTGGAAATTATTTCATGGGTATCAATTTTTAGGTAACACCTATAAGTGATGTCCTAAGATGTCTGTCTTTCGGATTCTTTCTTACTTCAAGTTGGGTGATTATCTCTAGATCCTTCTATGATGGTGCCAACGGCACTGTTCCATGCTTTTTCATGGCTAATGTTCCATTGTGTACATGGACGACTTCTTCTTGGTGCATTTTTCTGTTGATGGACATTTCGGTTTCTTCCAGGTCTTGGCTATGGTACGTGTTGCTGCAGTGCAGGATTGCCAGCCTGTGTCTTTTCGATTCTCGTCTGATCAGGTGAAAGGCCCATGAGTGGGCCTACCAGATCACATGGTAGCTCCATATTTACCCTTAAACGCACCTCCATTCTGTTCTCACTACTGGCTGTGACCAGGTTTCATCCCACCAGCAGCTAAAGGGTATGCAGTTCTCTAAAACCCCTTCAGCATTTATTCTTTGTAGACTTTTTGGCTGATGACCATTCTGACAGCTGTGAGGTGAACTTTTTTGTACACTGGATTTGCATGGCTTTATTGATTCCTGATGTTCAGCCTTTTTCCATTCCCATTTTGTTAACAAAAAAGAAAGAAAGTAAAAGAAACAGAAGAGAAATGTGCATAAACTATGCCTCTTGAAACTGTCGTTTTGAAATATGGACGTCTTTTGAATGTTTTGATCGATATACGACCCCAGGATTTTTTTTCAGGGAGGTGTCATTTACAGGCCTGCAATTATTTTGAATATCAACTGACCATTAGCGCTGGGATTAAAGCTGCTGTTGTGTGAAACGGCCACAGGGTGGCAGCAGTTCTCCTTTACCAAACCCGGTTACTAGGGCAACAGAACCTCAATGGAAGTCGTGTCCTAGGTTGTATTTTAGAATGGAATGTATCAGGAAAGCCCCTTCAATTTATGTCTCACTATTTCTTGTTTGTTTTTTTAATTTAATTTTTATTTTTCATCACAGCAAGTTTGATTACAATGTTTGGCATGTTGTAGGTATGCAAGATGTGATTCTTTTATACATATACATATGTCTATTCTTCCTGGGATCCTTGTCCCATGTACGTTATGACAGAATGTTGAGTAGTCTTCTCTTGGTATTCCGTAGGTCTTTGGTGATTATATAGTTCACCTGTGTTTGTATATGTCTGTTAACCCCAATATCCTAATGTATCCAATCCTCACACCTTTCCATTGGTGAACCATAAGTTTGTTTAATGAATCTGTGATTGCCCTTCTCTGTGGAAATATCTTCACCGGTATCAATTTTTAGGTAACACCTATAAGTGATATCATACGATATGTGTCTCTCTCTTTCTGACTTAGTACGAGTCGCGTGACTACCTCTAGACGCATCTACGGTGCTGCACCTGGCATTGTGTCCTTTTTTCCCTTGGCTAATATTCCCTCTGTACATGTACCAGTTCTTCTTTGTCCACTCATCTGTTGATGGACTTTTTGGTTGCTTCCATGTCTTGGCTATTGTAATAGAGCGGCAATGCACATTTGCCTGCCTGTGTCTTTCCAATTCTGTCTTCTTAGGTTATAGGCCCAGGAGTGGGCCTGCTGGATCATACAGTAGCAAAATGTTTACTTTACAAAGGCACCTCCATTCTGTTCTCATTAGTGGCTCTTACCAGGTTACGTCCCTCTTAAAGCTGAGGGTATGCACTTCTCCACAACACCTTCAGCATTTACTGTTTGTAGTGTTTTTTTGCTGATGTATATTCTGACCAGTGTGAGCTGATATACCTCTTTGGGGTTGGATTTGCATGCGTCTCATAAACCCTTGAAATTGAGCTTTCTGGCATGTCCTTTTTTTTCTTCAAACTGTGAGTACAGCTTACCTCTTCAAATTGTTTTTGTGAAGTATGTGTGACATTTAGAAATATTTTGGCCGTTACCTCCCTCAAGACATTTTGTGGGCAGGTTTCATTTACAGCCCTCCAGTACTGGTGCATATGAAGTGACCCTTAGCACCGGTTTTAAAGCTGCTGTTGCAGGTAACGGCCAGAGGGCGACAGCATTTCAGCTTTTCCCAATCTGGTAACTAGGGAAACAGACCTTCCTGGCGGTGGTGTTCCTCGGTTATATATTAGAGTGGAATGTGCCCGGATAAACCCCCAAATGCTGATGTCTCCTTACTTATGTTTGTTTTCTAAATTGAATTTATATTTTTTATTGGAGTCATATTCCATTGCGTACATGGACCACTTGTTCTTGGTGCATTCCTCTGTTGATGGACATTTTCGTAGCTTCCAAGTGTTGTGTATGGTAAATATTGCTGGAGTGCAGGATTTTCAGCCTGTATCTTTTTTTATGGTTTTGATTTCTTTTGCGGTACGTGGGCCTCTCACTGCGGTGGCCCCTCCCGTTGCAGAGCAGAGGCTCCGGATGCACAGGCCCAGCAGCCATAGCTCACGGGACCAGCCTCTCCACGGCATGTGGGATCTTCCCTGACCGGGGCACGAACCCGTGTCCCCTGCATCGGCAGGCGGACTCTCAACGTCTGCGCCACCAGGGAAGCCCAGCCTGTTTAGTTTTGATTCTCATCCTGTCAGGTGATAGGCCCAGCAGTGGGTATGCTTGATTGAATGGTAGCTCAGTATTTACCTTTCCAAGGCACCTCCTTTGTGTTTTCCTTACTGGCTCTTACCATGTCCCACGTTGAACCAAGGGTAGGCATTTCTCCTCAAACCCTTCAGCATTTACTGTTTGCAGAATTTTTGCTGATGGCCATTCTGACTGGTGTGAGCTGTTAGGTATTTTGTAATTTGGATTTGCATGTCTTGAATTATTCCTAGTGTTCAGCATTATTCCACGCCTTTTTAAAGTTCTGTTAAAATAACAGAAAGAAACAGAGAGTACAGTTAACCTCTGGAAATTGTCTTCTTGAAAGGTTGCCCTCTTTTGAATTTTTTGGTCAATTTTCGAACCCAGGATTGTTTCTGAGGTCAGGTGTCATTCATAGGCCTGTAATGAGTGTGAATATCTAGTGAGCATTAGCACTGGGTTTAAAGCTGCTGTTTTGGGAAACGGCCACAAGGCGGCAGCATTTCTCCATTCCCAAATCTGGTTCCTAGGGCAGCAGAGCCTTTCTGGAAGTCCTGTTCCTAGGTTGGAAATTAAAATGGAATGTGCCAGGAGAAACCCCAATAAGTTTATGTCACATTACTTCTTGTTTTAGTTTTTTTAATCGGGGTAATGATTAGAATACTGTTTGTCCTCAGTGTACACAATCTGGTTCATTTGTGCATAACATATATATATATATATATATATATATATATATATATATATATATATATATATATATATTCATGTACAGAGCCACTTCCCGTGTAAATTATTGCAGAGTTTTCCATAGACGTCCCTTGCTATATGGTCGGTCTTTCTGTTATATGTATTTAATAGGTATTTGTACACGTATGGTAACCCTAATCTTAATTTTTCCATTCCCCCCACCTGTCCTTTTAGATAAGCATAGTTTGTTTTCTAAGCCTGTGAGTGTCTTTCTCTGTGGAAATATGTTCATTTGTGTCAGTTGTTAGATAACGCCTATAAGTGATATCATAGGATATGTCTTTTGCTTTCCGACTTACCTCATGTTCTGTGATTATCTCTAGGCTCATCTATGGTGCCTCAAAGAGCAGTGTTTCATTGTTTTCCATGGCTAATAGTCCATTGTGTACATGGACCACTTCTTCTTTTTCCACTCATCTGGTGATGGACATTTTGGTTGCTTCCGTGTCTTGGCTATTGTGAAAATTCCTGCAGTGCAGCTGCTGAAGCCTGTGCCTTCTCGACTCTGGACTTGTCAGGTGAGAGTCTCAGCGGTGGGCCTGCTGAATGGAATGGTGGCTCAATTTTTACTTTGAAACACAGCTCCTTTCTGTTCTCATTATTGGCTGTTACCACTTTACATCTCACCAGCAGCTAGAGGGTACACAGTTCTCTAAAACCCCTTCAGCATTTGTTGTGTGCAGACTTTTAGCTGATGGTAGTTGGCATGTGTGAGTTGAAACCTTTTTGGAGGTTAGATTTGCATGAGTCTAATAATTCCTGATGTTGAGCTTTTATCCATTTTCCTCTTTTTTGAAAATGAGTGAGTAAAACTTACCCCTGCATACTATCTCCTTGAAAAATGTGCCAGTTTGGAATTTTTTCGGCCATACCCTACCTCCGCACAATTATGTAGGGCAGGTGTCCTTTACAGCCCTGAGTCCTTGTGAATGTTAAGTGACCATTAGCTGTGGGTTTAATGCCGCTCTTGCGGGAAACGGCCACAAGGCGGCAGCATTTCTACATTTCCAACTCTGGGTTTTTGGGCAACAGAGCTTTCCTGGAAATCGTGTTAGTAAGCTGCAAATTAGAGTGGAATGTGCCAGCGCAAACCCCCAAGAGCTTATATCTCCTAAATTGTTGTTTGTTTATTAAATTTAATTTTTATTAATTATCAGAGCAAATTTGATACAAATGTAGATTCTCCTAGGTGTACAGTTTCTGGTTCATCCTATCAATGTATCTGTCTATTCCTCTTACGATCCTTTCCCGTGTGTGTTATTATAGGGTGTTGAGTAGACCTCTCTTCGTATTCCATAGGCACGTTGTGATTATACATTTCATAAGTATTAGTGCATATCTGTTAACCCCCATGTCCTAGTTCATACATTCCTTATTCCTTTCCATTTGGTTAAACATTAATTGGTTTTCTGAATCTATGCGTGTCCGTCTCTTGGAAATTATTTCATGGGTATCAAATTTTAGGTAAAACCTATAAGTGATGTCCTAAGATGTCTGTCTTTCGGATTCTTTCTTACTTCAAGTTGGGTGATTATCTCTAGATCCTTCTATGATGGTGCCAACGGCACTGTTCCATGCTTTTTCATGGCTAATATTCCATTGTGTACATGGACGACTTCTTCTTGGTGCATTTTTCTGTTGATGGACATTTCGGTTTCTTCCAGGTCTTGGCTATGGTACGTGTTGCTGCAGTGCAGGATTGCCAGCCTGTGTCTTTTCGATTCTGGTCTAATCAGGTGAAAGGCCCATGAGTGGGCCTACCAGATCACATGGTAGCTCCATATTTACCCTTAAACGCACCTCCATTCTGTTCTCACTACTGGCTGTGACCAGGTTTCATCCCACCAGCAGCTAAAGGGTATGCAGTTCTCTAAAACCCCTTCAGCATTTATTCTTTGTAGACTTTTTGGCTGATGACCATTCTGACGGCTGTGAGGTGAACTTTTTTGTACACTGGATTTGCATGGCTTTATTGATTCCTGATGTTCAGCCTTTTTCCATTCCCATTTTGTTAACAAAAAAGAAAGAAAGTAAAAGAAACAGAAGAGAAATGTGCATAAACTATGCCTCTTGAAACTGTCGTTTTGAAATATGGACGTCTTTTGAATGTTTTGATCGATATACGACCCCAGGATTTTTTTTCAGGGAGGTGTCATTTACAGGCCTGCAATTATTTTGAATATCAACTGACCATTAGCGCTGGGATTAAAGCTGCTGTTGTGTGAAAGGGCCACAAGGTGGCAGCAGTTCTCCTTTACCAAACCCGGTTACTAGGGCAACAGAACCTCAATGGAAGTCGTGTCCTAGGTTGTAATTTAGAATGGAATGTATCAGGAAAGCCCCTTCAATTTATGTCTCACTATTTCTTGTTTGTTTTTTTCATTTAATTTTTATTTTTCATCACAGCAAGTTTGATTACAATGTTTGGCATGTTGTAGGTGTGCAAGGTGTGATTCTTTTATACATATACATATGTCTATTCTTCCTGGGATCCTTGTCCCATGTACGTTATGACAGAATGTTGAGTAGTCTTCTCTTGGTATTCCGTAGGTCTTTGGTGATTATATAGTTCACCTGTGTTTGTATATGTCTGTTAACCCCAATATCCTAATGTATCCAATCCTCACACCTTTCCATTGGTGAACCATAAGTTTGTTTAATGAATCTGTGATTGCCCTTCTCTGTGGAAATATCTTCACCGGTATCAATTTTTAGGTAACACCTATAAGTGATATCATACGATATGTGTCTCTCTCTTTCTGACTTAGTACGAGTCGCGTGACTACCTCTAGACGCATCTACGGTGCTGCACCTGGCATTGTGTCCTTTTTTCCCTTGGCTAATATTCCCTCTGTACATGTACCAGTTCTTCTTTGTCCACTCATCTGTTGATGGACTTTTTGGTTGCTTCCATGTCTTGGCTATTGTAATAGAGCGGCAATGCACATTTGCCTGCCTGTGTCTTTCCAATTCTGTCTTCTTAGGTGATAGGCCCAGGAGTGGGCCTGCTGGATCATACAGTAGCAAAATGTTTACTTTACAAAGGCACCTCCATTCTGTTCTCATTAGTGGCTCTTACCAGGTTTCGTCCTTCTTAAAGCTGAGGGTATGCACTTCTCCACAACACCTTCAGCATTTACTGTTTGTAGTGTTTTTTTGCTGATGTATATTCTGACCAGTGTGAGCTGATATACCTCTTTGGGGTTGGATTTGCATGCGTCTCATAAAACCTTGAAATTGAGCTTTCTGGCATGTCCTTTTTTTTCTTCAAACTGTGAGTACAACTTACCTCTTCAAATTGTTTTCGTGAAGTATGTGTGACATTTAGAAATATTTTGGCCGTTACCTCCCTCAAGACATTTTGTGGGCAGGTTTCATTTACAGCCCTCCAGTACTGGTGCATATGAAGTGACCCTTAGCACCGGTTTTAAAGCTGCTGTTGCAGGTAACGGCCAGAGGGCGGCAGCATTTCTGCTTTTCCCAATCTGGTAACTAGGGAAACAGACCTTCCTGGCAGTGGTGTTCCTCGGTTATATATTAGAGTGGAATGTGCCCGGATAAACCCCGAAATGCTGATGTCTCCTTACTTATGTTTGTTTTCTA
The DNA here is from genome assembly GCF_964341445.2 of Mesoplodon mirus. Classification (NCBI taxonomy): domain Eukaryota; kingdom Metazoa; phylum Chordata; class Mammalia; order Artiodactyla; family Ziphiidae; genus Mesoplodon; species Mesoplodon mirus. The sequence continues at coordinate 247,166 of NW_028295323.1, forward strand.
AATTGAATTTATATTTTTTATTGGAGTCATATTCCATTGCGTACATGGACCACTTGTTCTTGGTGCATTCCTCTGTTGATGGACATTTTCGTAGCTTCCAAGTGTTGTGTATGGTAAATATTGCTGGAGTGCTGGATTTTCAGCCTGTATCTTTTTTTATGGTTTTGATTTCTTTTGCGGTACGTGGGACTCTCACTGCGGTGGCCCCTCCCGTTGCAGAGCAGAGGCTCCGGATGCACAGGCTCAGCAGCCATAGCTCACGGGACCAGCCTCTCCACGGCATGTGGGATCTTCCCGGACCGGGGCACGAACCCGTGTCCCCTGCATCGGCAGGCGGACTCTCAACGTCTGCGCCACCAGGGAAGCCCAGCCTGTTTAGTTTTGATTCTCATCCTGTCAGGTGATAGGCCCAGCAGTGGGTATGCTTGATTGAATGGTAGCTCAGTATTTACCTTTCCAAGGCACCTCCTTTGTGTTTTCCTTACTGGCTCTTACCATGTCCCACGTTGAACCAAGGGTAGGCATTTCTCCTCAAACCCTTCAGCATTTACTGTTTGCAGAATTTTTGCTGATGGCCATTCTGACTGGTGTGAGCTGTTAGGTATTTTGTAATTTGGATTTGCATGTCTTGAATTATTCCTAGTGTTCAGCATTTTTCCACGCCTTTTTAAAGTTTTGTTAAAATAACAGAAAGAAACAGAGAGTACAGTTAACCTCTGGAAATTGTCTTCTTGAAAGGTTGCCCTCTTTTGAATTTTTTGGTCAATTTTCGAACCCAGGATTGTTTCTGAGGTCAGGTGTCATTCATAGGCCTGTAATGAGTGTGAATATCTAGTGAGCATTAGCACTGGGTTTAAAGCTGCTGTTTTGGGAAACGGCCACAAGGCGGCAGCATTTCTCCATTCCCAAATCTGGTTCCTAGGGCAGCAGAGCCTTTCTGGAAGTCCTGTTCCTAGGTTGGAAATTAAAATGGAATGTGCCAGGAGAAACCCCAATAAGTTTATGTCACATTAATTCTTGTTTTAGTTTTTTTAATCGGGGTAATGATTAGAATACTGTTTGTCCTCAGTGTACACAATCTGGTTCATTTGTGCATAACATATATATATATATATTCATGTACAGAGCCACTTCCCGTGTAAATTATTGCAGAGTTTTCCATAGACATCCCTTGCTATATGGTCGGTCTTTCTGTTATATGTATTTAATAGGTATTTGTACACGTATGGTAACCCTAATCTTAATTTTTCCATTCCCCCCACCTGTCCTTTTAGATAAGCATAGTTTGTTTTCTAAGCCTGTGAGTGTCTTTCTCTGTGGAAATATGTTCATTTGTGTCAGTTGTTAGATAACGCCTATAAGTGATATCATAGGGTATGTCTTTTGCTTTCTGACTTACCTCATGTTCTGTGATTATCTCTAGGCTCATCTATGGTGCCTCAAAGAGCAGTGTTTCATTGTTTTCCATGGCTAATAGTCCATTGTGTACATGGACCACTTCTTCTTTTTCCACTCATCTGGTGATGGACATTTTGGTTGCTTCCGTGTCTTGGCTATTGTGAAAATTCCTGCAGTGCAGCTGCTGAAGCCTGTGCCTTCTCGACTCTGGACTTGTCAGGTGAGAGTCTCAGCGGTGGGCCTGCTGAATGGAATGGTGGCTCAATTTTTACTTTGAAACACAGCTCCTTTCTGTTCTCATTATTGGCTGTTACCACTTTACATCTCACCAGCAGCTAGAGGGTACACAGTTCTCTAAAACCCCTTCGGCATTTGTTGTGTGCAGACTTTTAGCTGATGGTAGTTGGCATGTGTGAGTTGAAACCTTTTTGGAGGTTAGATTTGCATGAGTCTAATAATTCCTGATGTTGAGCTTTTATCCATTTTCCTCTTTTTTGAAAATGAGTGAGTAAAACTTACCGCTGCATACTATCTCCTTGAAAAATGTGCCAGTTTGGAATTTTTTCGGCCATTCCCTACCTCCGCACAATTATGTAGGGCAGGTGTCCTTTACAGCCCTGAGTCCTTGTGAATGTTAAGTGACCATTAGCTGTGGGTTTAATGCCGCTCTTGCGGGAAACGGCCACAAGGCGGCAGCATTTCTACATTTCCAACTCTGGGTTTTTGGGCAACAGAGCTTTCCTGGAAATCGTGTTAGTAAGCTGCAAATTAGAGTGGAATGTGCCAGCGCAAACCCCCAAGAGCTTATATCTCCTAAATTGTTGTTTGTTTATTAAATTTAATTTTTATTAATTATCAGAGCAAATTTGATACAAATGTAGATTCTCCTAGGTGTACAGTTTCTGGTTCATCCTATCAATGTATCTGTCTATTCCTCTTACGATCCTTTCCCGTGTGTGTTATTATAGGGTGTTGAGTAGACCTCTCTTCGTATTCCATAGGCACGTTGTGATTATACATTTCATAAGTATTAGTGCATATCTGTTAACCCCCATGTCCTAGTTCATACATTCCTTATTCCTTTCCATTTGGTTAAACATTAATTGGTTTTCTGAATCTATGCGTGTCCGTCTCTTGGAAATTATTTCATGGGTATCAAATTTTAGGTAAAACCTATAAGTGATGTCCTAAGATGTCTGTCTTTCGGATTCTTTCTTACTTCAAGTTGGGTGATTATCTCTAGATCCTTCTATGATGGTGCCAACGGCACTGTTCCATGCTTTTTCATGGCTAATATTCCATTGTGTACATGGACGACTTCTTCTTGGTGCATTTTTCTGTTGATGGACATTTCGGTTTCTTCCAGGTCTTGGCTATGGTACGTGTTGCTGCAGTGCAGGATTGCCAGCCTGTGTCTTTTCGATTCTGGTCTAATCAGGTGAAAGGCCCATGAGTGGGCCTACCAGATCACATGGTAGCTCCATATTTACCCTTAAACGCACCTCCATTCTGTTCTCACTACTGGCTGTGACCAGGTTTCATCCCACCAGCAGCTAAAGGGTATGCAGTTCTCTAAAACCCCTTCAGCATTTATTCTTTGTAGACTTTTTGGCTGATGACCATTCTGACAGCTGTGAGGTGAACTTTTTTGTACACTGGATTTGCATGGCTTTATTGATTCCTGATGTTCAGCCTTTTTCCATTCCCATTTTGTTAACAAAAAAGAAAGAAAGTAAAAGAAACAGAAGAGAAATGTGCATAAACTATGCCTCTTGAAACTGTCGTTTTGAAATATGGACGTCTTTTGAATGTTTTGATCGATATACGACCCCAGGATTTTTTTTCAGGGAGGTGTCATTTACAGGCCTGCAATTATTTTGAATATCAACTGACCATTAGCGCTGGGATTAAAGCTGCTGTTGTGTGAAACGGCCACAGGGTGGCAGCAGTTCTCCTTTACCAAACCCGGTTACTAGGGCAACAGAACCTCAATGGAAGTCGTGTCCTAGGTTGTATTTTAGAATGGAATGTATCAGGAAAGCCCCTTCAATTTATGTCTCACTATTTCTTGTTTGTTTTTTTAATTTAATTTTTATTTTTCATCACAGCAAGTTTGATTACAATGTTTGGCATGTTGTAGGTATGCAAGATGTGATTCTTTTATACATATACATATGTCTATTCTTCCTGGGATCCTTGTCCCATGTACGTTATGACAGAATGTTGAGTAGTCTTCTCTTGGTATTCCGTAGGTCTTTGGTGATTATATAGTTCACCTGTGTTTGTATATGTCTGTTAACCCCAATATCCTAATGTATCCAATCCTCACACCTTTCCATTGGTGAACCATAAGTTTGTTTAATGAATCTGTGATTGCCCTTCTCTGTGGAAATATCTTCACCGGTATCAATTTTTAGGTAACACCTATAAGTGATATCATACGATATGTGTCTCTCTCTTTCTGACTTAGTACGAGTCGCGTGACTACCTCTAGACGCATCTACGGTGCTGCACCTGGCATTGTGTCCTTTTTTCCCTTGGCTAATATTCCCTCTGTACATGTACCAGTTCTTCTTTGTCCACTCATCTGTTGATGGACTTTTTGGTTGCTTCCATGTCTTGGCTATTGTAATAGAGCGGCAATGCACATTTGCCTGCCTGTGTCTTTCCAATTCTGTCTTCTTAGGTTATAGGCCCAGGAGTGGGCCTGCTGGATCATACAGTAGCAAAATGTTTACTTTACAAAGGCACCTCCATTCTGTTCTCATTAGTGGCTCTTACCAGGTTACGTCCCTCTTAAAGCTGAGGGTATGCACTTCTCCACAACACCTTCAGCATTTACTGTTTGTAGTGTTTTTTTGCTGATGTATATTCTGACCAGTGTGAGCTGATATACCTCTTTGGGGTTGGATTTGCATGCGTCTCATAAACCCTTGAAATTGAGCTTTCTGGCATGTCCTTTTTTTTCTTCAAACTGTGAGTACAGCTTACCTCTTCAAATTGTTTTTGTGAAGTATGTGTGACATTTAGAAATATTTTGGCCGTTACCTCCCTCAAGACATTTTGTGGGCAGGTTTCATTTACAGCCCTCCAGTACTGGTGCATATGAAGTGACCCTTAGCACCGGTTTTAAAGCTGCTGTTGCAGGTAACGGCCAGAGGGCGACAGCATTTCAGCTTTTCCCAATCTGGTAACTAGGGAAACAGACCTTCCTGGCGGTGGTGTTCCTCGGTTATATATTAGAGTGGAATGTGCCCGGATAAACCCCCAAATGCTGATGTCTCCTTACTTATGTTTGTTTTCTAAATTGAATTTATATTTTTTATTGGAGTCATATTCCATTGCGTACATGGACCACTTGTTCTTGGTGCATTCCTCTGTTGATGGACATTTTCGTAGCTTCCAAGTGTTGTGTATGGTAAATATTGCTGGAGTGCAGGATTTTCAGCCTGTATCTTTTTTTATGGTTTTGATTTCTTTTGCGGTACGTGGGCCTCTCACTGCGGTGGCCCCTCCCGTTGCAGAGCAGAGGCTCCGGATGCACAGGCCCAGCAGCCATAGCTCACGGGACCAGCCTCTCCACGGCATGTGGGATCTTCCCTGACCGGGGCACGAACCCGTGTCCCCTGCATCGGCAGGCGGACTCTCAACGTCTGCGCCACCAGGGAAGCCCAGCCTGTTTAGTTTTGATTCTCATCCTGTCAGGCGATAGGCCCAGCAGTGGGTATGCTTGATTGAATGGTAGCTCAGTATTTACCTTTCCAAGGCACCTCCTTTGTGTTTTCCTTACTGGCTCTTACCATGTCCCACGTTGAACCAAGGGTAGGCATTTCTCCTCAAACCCTTCAGCATTTACTGTTTGCAGAATTTTTGCTGATGGCCATTCTGACTGGTGTGAGCTGTTAGGTATTTTGTAATTTGGATTTGCATGTCTTGAATTATTCCTAGTGTTCAGCATTTTTCCACGCCTTTTTAAAGTTCTGTTAAAATAACAGAAAGAAACAGAGAGTACAGTTAACCTCTGGAAATTGTCTTCTTGAAAGGTTGCCCTCTTTTGAATTTTTTGGTCAATTTTCGAACCCAGGATTGTTTCTGAGGTCAGGTGTCATTCATAGGCCTGTAATGAGTGTGAATATCTAGTGAGCATTAGCACTGGGTTTAAAGCTGGTGTTTTGGGAAACGGCCACAAGGCGGCAGCATTTCTCCATTCCCAAATCTGGTTCCTAGGGCAGCAGAGCCTTTCTGGAAGTCCTGTTCCTAGGTTGGAAATTAAAATGGAATGTGCCAGGAGAAACCCCAATAAGTTTATGTCACATTACTTCTTGTTTTAGTTTTTTTAATCGGGGTAATGATTAGAATACTGTTTGTCCTCAGTGTACACAATCTGGTTCATTTGTGCATAACATATATATATATATATATATATATATATATATATATATATATATATATATATATATATATATATTCATGTACAGAGCCACTTCCCGTGTAAATTATTGCAGAGTTTTCCATAGACATCCCTTGCTATATGGTCGGTCTTTCTGTTATATGTATTTAATAGGTATTTGTACATGTATGGTAACCCTAATCTTAATTTTTCCATTCCCCCACCTGTCCTTTTACATAAGCATAGTTTGTTTTCTAAGCCTGTGAGTGTCTTTCTCTGTGGAAATATGTTCATTTGTGTCAGTTGTTAGATAACGCCTATAAGTGATATCATAGGGTATGTCTTTTGCTTTCCGACTTACCTCATGTTCTGTGATTATCTCTAGGCTCATCTATGGTGCCTCAAAGAGCAGTGTTTCATTGTTTTCCATGGCTAATAGTCCATTGTGTACATGGACCACTTCTTCTTTTTCCACTCATCTGGTGATGGACATTTTGGTTGCTTCCGTGTCTTGGCTATTGTGAAAATTCCTGCAGTGCAGCTGCTGAAGCCTGTGCCTTCTCGACTCTGGACTTGTCAGGTGAGAGTCTCAGCGGTGGGCCTGCTGAATGGAATGGTGGCTCAATTTTTACTTTGAAACACAGCTCCTTTCTGTTCTCATTATTGGCTGTTACCACTTTACATCTCACCAGCAGCTAGAGGGTACACAGTTCTCTAAAACCCCTTCAGCATTTGTTGTGTGCAGACTTTTAGCTGATGGTAGTTGGCATGTGTGAGTTGAAACCTTTTTGGAGGTTAGATTTGCATGAGTCTAATAATTCCTGATGTTGAGCTTTTATCCATTTTCCTCTTTTTTGAAAATGAGTGAGTAAAACTTACCCCTGCATACTATCTCCTTGAAAAATGTGCCAGTTTGGAATTTTTTCGGCCATTCCCTACCTCCGCACAATTATGTAGGGCAGATGTCCTTTACAGCCCTGAGTCCTTGTGAATGTTAAGTGACCATTAGCTGTGGGTTTAATGCCGCTCTTGAGGGAAACGGCCACAAGGCGGCAGCATTTCTACATTTCCAACTCTGGGTTTTTGGGCAACAGAGCTTTCCTGGAAATCGTGTTAGTAAGCTGCAAATTAGAGTGGAATGTGCCAGCGCAAACCCCCAAGAGCTTATATCTCCTAAATTGTTGTTTGTTTATTAAATTTAATTTTTATTAATTATCAGAGCAAATTTGATACAAATGTAGATTCTCCTAGGTGTACAGTTTCTGGTTCATCCTATCAATGTATCTGTCTATTCCTCTTTCGATCCTTTCCCGTGTATGTTATTATAGGGTGTTGAGTAGACCTCTCTTCGTATTCCATAGGCACTTTGTGATTATACATTTCATAAGTATTAGTGCATATCTGTTAACCCCCATGTCCTAGTTCATACATTCCTTATTCCTTTCCATTTGGTTAAACATTAATTGGTTTTCTGAATCTATGCGTGTCCATCTCTTGGAAATTATTTCATGGGTATCAATTTTTAGGTAACACCTATAAGTGATGTCCTAAGATGTCTGTCTTTCGGATTCTTTCTTACTTCAAGTTGCGTGATTATCTCTAGATCCTTCTATGATGGTGCCAACGGCACTGTTCCATGCTTTTTCATGGCTAATGTTCCATTGTGTACATGGACGACTTCTTCTTGGTGCATTTTTCTGTTGATGGACATTTCAGTTTCTTCCAGGTCTTGGCTATGGTACGTGTTGCTGCAGTGCAGGATTGCCAGCCTGTGTCTTTTCGATTCTGGTCTAATCAGGTGAAAGGCCCATGAGTGGGCCTACCAGATCACATGGTAGCTCCATATTTACCCTTAAACGCACCTCCATTCTGTTCTCACTACTGGCTGTGACCAGGTTTCATCCCACCAGCAGCTAAAGGGTATGCAGTTCTCTAAAACCCCTTCAGCATTTATTCTTTGTAGACTTTTTGGCTGATGACCATTCTGACAGCTGTGAGGTGAACTTTTTTGTACACTGGATTTGCATGGCTTTATTGATTCCTGATGTTCAGCCTTTTTCCATTCCCATTTTGTTAACAAAAAAGAAAGAAAGTAAAAGAAACAGAAGAGAAATGTGCATAAACTATGCCTCTTGAAACTGTCGTTTTGAAATATGGACGTCTTTTGAATGTTTTGATCGATATACGACCCCAGGATTTTTTTTCAGGGAGGTGTCATTTACAGGCCTGCAATTATTTTGAATATCAACTGACCATTAGCGCTGGGATTAAAGCTGCTGTTGTGTGAAACGGCCACAGGGTGGCAGCAGTTCTCCTTTACCAAACCCGGTTACTAGGGCAACAGAACCTCAATGGAAGTCGTGTCCTAGGTTGTATTTTAGAATGGAATGTATCAGGAAAGCCCCTTCAATTTATGTCTCACTATTTCTTGTTTGTTTTTTTAATTTAATTTTTATTTTTCATCACAGCAAGTTTGATTACAATGTTTGGCATGTTGTAGGTATGCAAGATGTGATTCTTTTATACATATACATATGTCTATTCTTCCTGGGATCCTTGTCCCATGTACGTTATGACAGAATGTTGAGTAGTCTTCTCTTGGTATTCCGTAGGTCTTTGGTGATTATATAGTTCACCTGTGTTTGTATATGTCTGTTAACCCCAATATCCTAATGTATCCAATCCTCACACCTTTCCATTGGTGAACCATAAGTTTGTTTAATGAATCTGTGATTGCCCTTCTCTGTGGAAATATCTTCACCGGTATCAATTTTTAGGTAACACCTATAAGTGATATCATACGATATGTGTCTCTCTCTTTCTGACTTAGTACGAGTCGCGTGACTACCTCTAGACGCATCTACGGTGCTGCACCTGGCATTGTGTCCTTTTTTCCCTTGGCTAATATTCCCTCTGTACATGTACCAGTTCTTCTTTGTCCACTCATCTGTTGATGGACTTTTTGGTTGCTTCCATGTCTTGGCTATTGTAATAGAGCGGCAATGCACATTTGCCTGCCTGTGTCTTTCCAATTCTGTCTTCTTAGGTGATAGGCCCAGGAGTGGGCCTGCTGGATCATACAGTAGCAAAATGTTTACTTTACAAAGGCACCTCCATTCTGTTCTCATTAGTGGCTCTTACCAGGTTACGTCCCTCTTAAAGCTGAGGGTATGCACTTCTCCACAACACCTTCAGCATTTACTGTTTGTAGTGTTTTTGTGCTGATGTATATTCTGACCAGTGTGAGCTGATATACCTCTTTGGGGTTGGATTTGCATGCGTCTCATAAACCCTTGAAATTGAGCTTTCTGGCATGTCCTTTTTTTTCTTCAAACTGTGAGTACAGCTTACCTCTTCAAATTGTTTTTGTGAAGTATGTGTGACATTTAGAAATATTTTGGCCGTTACCTCCCTCAAGACATTTTGTGGGCAGGTTTCATTTACAGCCCTCCAGTACTGGTGCATATGAAGTGACCCTTAGCACCGGTTTTAAAGCTGCTGTTGCAGGTAACGGCCAGAGGGCGACAGCATTTCAGCTTTTCCCAATCTGGTAACTAGGGAAACAGACCTTCCTGGCGGTGGTGTTCCTCGGTTATATATTAGAGTGGAATGTGCCCGGATAAACCCCCAAATGCTGATGTCTCCTTACTTATGTTTGTTTTCTAAATTGAATTTATATTTTTTATTGGAGTCATATTCCATTGCGTACATGGACCACTTGTTCTTGGTGCATTCCTCTGTTGATGGACATTTTCGTAGCTTCCAAGTGTTGTGTATGGTAAATATTGCTGGAGTGCAGGATTTTCAGCCTGTATCTTTTTTTATGGTTTTGATTTCTTTTGCGGTACGTGGGCCTCTCACTGCGGTGGCCCCTCCCGTTGCAGAGCAGAGGCTCCGGATGCACAGGCCCAGCAGCCATAGCTCACGGGACCAGCCTCTCCACGGCATGTGGGATCTTCCCTGACCGGGGCACGAACCCGTGTCCCCTGCATCGGCAGGCGGACTCTCAACGTCTGCGCCACCAGGGAAGCCCAGCCTGTTTAGTTTTGATTCTCATCCTGTCAGGCGATAGGCCCAGCAGTGGGTATGCTTGATTGAATGGTAGCTCAGTATTTACCTTTCCAAGGCACCTCCTTTGTGTTTTCCTTACTGGCTCTTACCATGTCCCACGTTGAACCAAGGGTAGGCATTTCTCCTCAAACCCTTCAGCATTTACTGTTTGCAGAATTTTTGCTGATGGCCATTCTGACTGGTGTGAGCTGATAGGTTTTTTGTAATTTGGATTTGCATGTCTTGAATTATTCCTAGTGTTCAGCATTATTCCACGCCTTTTTAAAGTTCTGTTAAAATAACAGAAAGAAACAGAGAGTACAGTTAACCTCTGGAAATTGTCTTCTTGAAAGGTTGCCCTCTTTTGAATTTTTTGGTCAATTTTCGAACCCAGGATTGTTTCTGAGGTCAGGTGTCATTCATAGGCCTGTAATGAGTGTGAATATCTAGTGAGCATTAGCACTGGGTTTAAAGCTGCTGTTTTGGGAAACGGCCACAAGGCGGCAGCATTTCTCCATTCCCAAATCTGGTTCCTAGGGCAGCAGAGCCTTTCTGGAAGTCCTGTTCCTAGGTTGGAAATTAAAATGGAATGTGCCAGGAGAAACCCCAATAAGTTTATGTCACATTACTTCTTGTTTTAGTTTTTTTAATCGGGGTAATGATTAGAATACTGTTTGTCCTCAGTGTACACAATCTGGTTCATTTGTGCATAACATATATATATATATATATATATATATATATATATATATATATTCATGTACAGAGCCACTTCCCGTGTAAATTATTGCAGAGTTTTCCATAGACATCCCTTGCTATATGGTCGGTCTTTCTGTTATATGTATTTAATAGGTATTTGTACATGTATGGTAACCCTAATCTTAATTTTTCCATTCCCCCACCTGTCCTTTTACATAAGCATAGTTTGTTTTCTAAGCCTGTGAGTGTCTTTCTCTGTGGAAATATGTTCATTTGTGTCAGTTGTTAGATAACGCCTATAAGTGATATCATAGGATATGTCTTTTGCTTTCCGACTTACCTCATGTTCTGTGATTATCTCTAGGCTCATCTATGGTGCCTCAAAGAGCAGTGTTTCATTGTTTTCCATGGCTAATAGTCCATTGTGTACATGGACCACTTCTTCTTTTTCCACTCATCTGGTGATGGACATTTTGGTTGCTTCCGTGTCTTGGCTATTGTGAAAATTCCTGCAGTGCAGCTGCTGAAGCCTGTGCCTTCTCGACTCTGGACTTGTCAGGTGAGAGTCTCAGCGGTGGGCCTGCTGAATGGAATGGTGGCTCAATTTTTACTTTGAAACACAGCTCCTTTCTGTTCTCATTATTGGCTGTTACCACTTTACATCTCACCAGCAGCTAGAGGGTACACAGTTCTCTAAAACCCCTTCAGCATTTGTTGTGTGCAGACTTTTAGCTGATGGTAGTTGGCATGTGTGAGTTGAAACCTTTTTGGAGGTTAGATTTGCATGAGTCTAATAATTCCTGATGTTGAGCTTTTATCCATTTTCCTCTTTTTTGAAAATGAGTGAGTAAAACTTACCCCTGCATACTATCTCCTTGAAAAATGTGCCAGTTTGGAATTTTTTCGGCCATTCCCTACCTCCGCACAATTATGTAGGGCAGATGTCCTTTACAGCCCTGAGTCCTTGTGAATGTTAAGTGACCATTAGCTGTGGGTTTAATGCCGCTCTTGAGGGAAACGGCCACAAGGCGGCAGCATTTCTACATTTCCAACTCTGGGTTTTTGGGCAACAGAGCTTTCCTGGAAATCGTGTTAGTAAGCTGCAAATTAGAGTGGAATGTGCCAGCGCAAACCCCCAAGAGCTTATATCTCCTAAATTGTTGTTTGTTTATTAAATTTAATTTTTATTAATTATCAGAGCAAATTTGATACAAATGTAGATTCTCCTAGGTGTACAGTTTCTGGTTCATCCTATCAATGTATCTGTCTATTCCTCTTTCGATCCTTTCCCGTGTATGTTATTATAGGGTGTTGAGTAGACCTCTCTTCGTATTCCATAGGCACGTTGTGATTATACATTTCATAAGTATTAGTGCATATCTGTTAACCCCCATGTCCTAGTTCATACATTCCTTATTCCTTTCCATTTGGTTAAACATTAATTGGTTTTCTGAATCTATGCGTGTCCATCTCTTGGAAATTATTTCATGGGTATCAATTTTTAGGTAACACCTATAAGTGATGTCCTAAGATGTCTGTCTTTCGGATTCTTTCTTACTTCAAGTTGGGTGATTATCTCTAGATCCTTCTATGATGGTGCCAACGGCACTGTTCCATGCTTTTTCATGGCTAATGTTCCATTGTGTACATGGACGACTTCTTCTTGGTGCATTTTTCTGTTGATGGACATTTCGGTTTCTTCCAGGTCTTGGCTATGGTACGTGTTGCTGCAGTGCAGGATTGCCAGCCTGTGTCTTTTCGATTCTGGTCTAATCAGGTGAAAGGCCCATGAGTGGGCCTACCAGATCACATGGTAGCTCCATATTTACCCTTAAACGCACCTCCATTCTGTTCTCACTACTGGCTGTGACCAGGTTTCATCCCACCAGCAGCTAAAGGGTATGCAGTTCTCTAAAACCCCTTCAGCATTTATTCTTTGTAGACTTTTTGGCTGATGACCATTCTGACAGCTGTGAGGTGAACTTTTTTGTACACTGGATTTGCATGGCTTTATTGATTCCTGATGTTCAGCCTTTTTCCATTCCCATTTTGTTAACAAAAAAGAAAGAAAGTAAAAGAAACAGAAGAGAAATGTGCATAAACTATGCCTCTTGAAACTGTCGTTTTGAAATATGGACGTCTTTTGAATGTTTTGATCGATATACGACCCCAGGATTTTTTTTCAGGGAGGTGTCATTTACAGGCCTGCAATTATTTTGAATATCAACTGACCATTAGCGCTGGGATTAAAGCTGCTGTTGTGTGAAACGGCCACAGGGTGGCAGCAGTTCTCCTTTACCAAACCCGGTTACTAGGGCAACAGAACCTCAATGGAAGTCGTGTCCTAGGTTGTATTTTAGAATGGAATGTATCAGGAAAGCCCCTTCAATTTATGTCTCACTATTTCTTGTTTGTTTTTTTAATTTAATTTTTATTTTTCATCACAGCAAGTTTGATTACAATGTTTGGCATGTTGTAGGTATGCAAGATGTGATTCTTTTATACATATACATATGTCTATTCTTCCTGGGATCCTTGTCCCATGTACGTTATGACAGAATGTTGAGTAGTCTTCTCTTGGTATTCCGTAGGTCTTTGGTGATTATATAGTTCACCTGTGTTTGTATATGTCTGTTAACCCCAATATCCTAATGTATCCAATCCTCACACCTTTCCATTGGTGAACCATAAGTTTGTTTAATGAATCTGTGATTGCCCTTCTCTGTGGAAATATCTTCACCGGTATCAATTTTTAGGTAACACCTATAAGTGATATCATACGATATGTGTCTCTCTCTTTCTGACTTAGTACGAGTCGCGTGACTACCTCTAGACGCATCTACGGTGCTGCACCTGGCATTGTGTCCTTTTTTCCCTTGGCTAATATTCCCTCTGTACATGTACCAGTTCTTCTTTGTCCACTCATCTGTTGATGGACTTTTTGGTTGCTTCCATGTCTTGGCTATTGTAATAGAGCGGCAATGCACATTTGCCTGCCTGTGTCTTTCCAATTCTGTCTTCTTAGGTGATAGGCCCAGGAGTGGGCCTGCTGGATCATACAGTAGCAAAATGTTTACTTTACAAAGGCACCTCCATTCTGTTCTCGTTAGTGGCTCTTACCAGGTTACGTCCCTCTTAAAGCTGAGGGTATGCACTTCTCCACAACACCTTCAGCATTTACTGTTTGTAGTGTTTTTTTGCTGATGTATATTCTGACCAGTGTGAGCTGATATACCTCTTTGGGGTTGGATTTGCATGCGTCTCATAAACCCTTGAAATTGAGCTTTCTGGCATGTCCTTTTTTTTCTTCAAACTGTGAGTACAGCTTACCTCTTCAAATTGTTTTTGTGAAGTATGTGTGACATTTAGAAATATTTTGGCCGTTACCTCCCTCAAGACATTTTGTGGGCAGGTTTCATTTACAGCCCTCCAGTACTGGTGCATATGAAGTGACCCTTAGCACCGGTTTTAAAGCTGCTGTTGCAGGTAACGGCCAGAGGGCGACAGCATTTCAGCTTTTCCCAATCTGGTAACTAGGGAAACAGACCTTCCTGGCGGTGGTGTTCCTCGGTTATATATTAGAGTGGAATGTGCCCGGATAAACCCCCAAATGCTGATGTCTCCTTACTTATGTTTGTTTTCTAAATTGAATTTATATTTTTTATTGGAGTCATATTCCATTGCGTACATGGACCACTTGTTCTTGGTGCATTCCTCTGTTGATGGACATTTTCGTAGCTTCCAAGTGTTGTGTATGGTAAATATTGCTGGAGTGCAGGATTTTCAGCCTGTATCTTTTTTTATGGTTTTGATTTCTTTTGCGGTACGTGGGCCTCTCACTGCGGTGGCCCCTCCCGTTGCAGAGCAGAGGCTCCGGATGCACAGGCCCAGCAGCCATAGCTCACGGGACCAGCCTCTCCACGGCATGTGGGATCTTCCCTGACCGGGGCACGAACCCGTGTCCCCTGCATCGGCAGGCGGACTCTCAACGTCTGCGCCACCAGGGAAGCCCAGCCTGTTTAGTTTTGATTCTCATCCTGTCAGGCGATAGGCCCAGCAGTGGGTATGCTTGATTGAATGGTAGCTCAGTATTTACCTTTCCAAGGCACCTCCTTTGTGTTTTCCTTACTGGCTCTTACCATGTCCCACGTTGAACCAAGGGTAGGCATTTCTCCTCAAACCCTTCAGCATTTACTGTTTGCAGAATTTTTGCTGATGGCCATTCTGACTGGTGTGAGCTGTTAGGTTTTTTGTAATTTGGATTTGCATGTCTTGAATTATTCCTAGTGTTCAGCATTATTCCACGCCTTTTTAAAGTTCTGTTAAAATAACAGAAAGAAACAGAGAGTACAGTTAACCTCTGGAAATTGTCTTCTTGAAAGGTTGCCCTCTTTTGAATTTTTTGGTCAATTTTCGAACCCAGGATTGTTTCTGAGGTCAGGTGTCATTCATAGGCCTGTAATGAGTGTGAATATCTAGTGAGCATTAGCACTGGGTTTAAAGCTGGTGTTTTGGGAAACGGCCACAAGGCGGCAGCATTTCTCCATTCCCAAATCTGGTTCCTAGGGCAGCAGAGCCTTTCTGGAAGTCCTGTTCCTAGGTTGGAAATTAAAATGGAATGTGCCAGGAGAAACCCCAATAAGTTTATGTCACATTACTTCTTGTTTTAGTTTTTTTAATCGGGGTAATGATTAGAATACTGTTTGTCCTCAGTGTACACAATCTGGTTCATTTGTGCATAACATATATATATATATATATATATATATATATATATATATATATTCATGTACAGAGCCACTTCCCGTGTAAATTATTGCAGAGTTTTCCATAGACATCCCTTGCTATATGGTCGGTCTTTCTGTTATATGTATTTAATAGGTATTTGTACATGTATGGTAACCCTAATCTTAATTTTTCCATTCCCCCACCTGTCCTTTTACATAAGCATAGTTTGTTTTCTAAGCCTGTGAGTGTCTTTCTCTGTGGAAATATGTTCATTTGTGTCAGTTGTTAGATAACGCCTATAAGTGATATCATAGGATATGTCTTTTGCTTTCCGACTTACCTCATGTTCTGTGATTATGTCTAGGCTCATCTATGGTGCCTCAAAGAGCAGTGTTTCATTGTTTTCCATGGCTAATAGTCCATTGTGTACATGGACCACTTCTTCTTTTTCCACTCATCTGGTGATGGACATTTTGGTTGCTTCCGTGTCTTGGCTATTGTGAAAATTCCTGCAGTGCAGCTGCTGAAGCCTGTGCCTTCTCGACTCTGGACTTGTCAGGTGAGAGTCTCAGCGGTGGGCCTGCTGAATGGAATGGTGGCTCAATTTTTACTTTGAAACACAGCTCCTTTCTGTTCTCATTATTGGCTGTTACCACTTTACATCTCACCAGCAGCTAGAGGGTACACAGTTCTCTAAAACCCCTTCAGCATTTGTTGTGTGCAGACTTTTAGCTGATGGTAGTTGGCATGTGTGAGTTGAAACCTTTTTGGAGGTTAGATTTGCATGAGTCTAATAATTCCTGATGTTGAGCTTTTATCCATTTTCCTCTTTTTTGAAAATGAGTGAGTAAAACTTACCCCTGCATACTATCTCCTTGAAAAATGTGCCAGTTTGGAATTTTTTCGGCCATTCCCTACCTCCGCACAATTATGTAGGGCAGATGTCCTTTACAGCCCTGAGTCCTTGTGAATGTTAAGTGACCATTAGCTGTGGGTTTAATGCCGCTCTTGAGGGAAACGGCCACAAGGCGGCAGCATTTCTACATTTCCAACTCTGGGTTTTTGGGCAACAGAGCTTTCCTGGAAATCGTGTTAGTAAGCTGCAAATTAGAGTGGAATGTGCCAGCGCAAACCCCCAAGAGCTTATATCTCCTAAATTGTTGTTTGTTTATTAAATTTAATTTTTATTAATTATCAGAGCAAATTTGATACAAATGTAGATTCTCCTAGGTGTACAGTTTCTGGTTCATCCTATCAATGTATCTGTCTATTCCTCTTTCGATCCTTTCCCGTGTATGTTATTATAGGGTGTTGAGTAGACCTCTCTTCGTATTCCATAGGCACGTTGTGATTATACATTTCATAAGTATTAGTGCATATCTGTTAACCCCCATGTCCTAGTTCATACATTCCTTATTCCTTTCCATTTGGTTAAACATTAATTGGTTTTCTGAATCTATGCGTGTCCATCTCTTGGAAATTATTTCATGGGTATCAATTTTTAGGTAACACCTATAAGTGATGTCCTAAGATGTCTGTCTTTCGGATTCTTTCTTACTTCAAGTTGGGTGATTATCTCTAGATCCTTCTATGATGGTGCCAACGGCACTGTTCCATGCTTTTTCATGGCTAATGTTCCATTGTGTACATGGACGACTTCTTCTTGGTGCATTTTTCTGTTGATGGACATTTCAGTTTCTTCCAGGTCTTGGCTATGGTACGTGTTGCTGCAGTGCAGGATTGCCAGCCTGTGTCTTTTCGATTCTGGTCTAATCAGGTGAAAGGCCCATGAGTGGGCCTACCAGATCACATGGTAGCTCCATATTTACCCTTAAACGCACCTCCATTCTGTTCTCACTACTGGCTGTGACCAGGTTTCATCCCACCAGCAGCTAAAGGGTATGCAGTTCTCTAAAACCCCTTCAGCATTTATTCTTTGTAGACTTTTTGGCTGATGACCATTCTGACAGCTGTGAGGTGAACTTTTTTGTACACTGGATTTGCATGGCTTTATTGATTCCTGATGTTCAGCCTTTTTCCATTCCCATTTTGTTAACAAAAAAGAAAGAAAGTAAAAGAAACAGAAGAGAAATGTGCATAAACTATGCCTCTTGAAACTGTCGTTTTGAAATATGGACGTCTTTTGAATGTTTTGATCGATATACGACCCCAGGATTTTTTTTCAGGGAGGTGTCATTTACAGGCCTGCAATTATTTTGAATATCAACTGACCATTAGCGCTGGGATTAAAGCTGCTGTTGTGTGAAACGGCCACAGGGTGGCAGCAGTTCTCCTTTACCAAACCCGGTTACTAGGGCAACAGAACCTCAATGGAAGTCGTGTCCTAGGTTGTATTTTAGAATGGAATGTATCAGGAAAGCCCCTTCAATTTATGTCTCACTATTTCTTGTTTGTTTTTTTAATTTAATTTTTATTTTTCATCACAGCAAGTTTGATTACAATGTTTGGCATGTTGTAGGTATGCAAGATGTGATTCTTTTATACATATACATATGTCTATTCTTCCTGGGATCCTTGTCCCATGTACGTTATGACAGAATGTTGAGTAGTCTTCTCTTGGTATTCCGTAGGTCTTTGGTGATTATATAGTTCACCTGTGTTTGTATATGTCTGTTAACCCCAATATCCTAATGTATCCAATCCTCACACCTTTCCATTGGTGAACCATAAGTTTGTTTAATGAATCTGTGATTGCCCTTCTCTGTGGAAATATCTTCACCGGTATCAATTTTTAGGTAACACCTATAAGTGATATCATACGATATGTGTCTCTCTCTTTCTGACTTAGTACGAGTCGCGTGACTACCTCTAGACGCATCTACGGTGCTGCACCTGGCATTGTGTCCTTTTTTCCCTTGGCTAATATTCCCTCTGTACATGTACCAGTTCTTCTTTGTCCACTCATCTGTTGATGGACTTTTTGGTTGCTTCCATGTCTTGGCTATTGTAATAGAGCGGCAATGCACATTTGCCTGCCTGTGTCTTTCCAATTCTGTCTTCTTAGGTTATAGGCCCAGGAGTGGGCCTGCTGGATCATACAGTAGCAAAATGTTTACTTTACAAAGGCACCTCCATTCTGTTCTCATTAGTGGCTCTTACCAGGTTACGTCCCTCTTAAAGCTGAGGGTATGCACTTCTCCACAACACCTTCAGCATTTACTGTTTGTAGTGTTTTTTTGCTGATGTATATTCTGACCAGTGTGAGCTGATATACCTCTTTGGGGTTGGATTTGCATGCGTCTCATAAACCCTTGAAATTGAGCTTTCTGGCATGTCCTTTTTTTTCTTCAAACTGTGAGTACAGCTTACCTCTTCAAATTGTTTTTGTGAAGTATGTGTGACATTTAGAAATATTTTGGCCGTTACCTCCCTCAAGACATTTTGTGGGCAGGTTTCATTTACAGCCCTCCAGTACTGGTGCATATGAAGTGACCCTTAGCACCGGTTTTAAAGCTGCTGTTGCAGGTAACGGCCAGAGGGCGACAGCATTTCAGCTTTTCCCAATCTGGTAACTAGGGAAACAGACCTTCCTGGCGGTGGTGTTCCTCGGTTATATATTAGAGTGGAATGTGCCCGGATAAACCCCCAAATGCTGATGTCTCCTTACTTATGTTTGTTTTCTAAATTGAATTTATATTTTTTATTGGAGTCATATTCCATTGCGTACATGGACCACTTGTTCTTGGTGCATTCCTCTGTTGATGGACATTTTCGTAGCTTCCAAGTGTTGTGTATGGTAAATATTGCTGGAGTGCAGGATTTTCAGCCTGTATCTTTTTTTATGGTTTTGATTTCTTGTGCGGTACGTGGGCCTCTCACTGCGGTGGCCCCTCCCGTTGCAGAGCAGAGGCTCCGGATGCACAGGCCCAGCAGCCATAGCTCACGGGACCAGCCTCTCCACGGCATGTGGGATCTTCCCTGACCGGGGCACGAACCCGTGTCCCCTGCATCGGCAGGCGGACTCTCAACGTCTGCGCCACCAGGGAAGCCCAGCCTGTTTAGTTTTGATTCTCATCCTGTCAGGTGATAGGCCCAGCAGTGGGTATGCTTGATTGAATGGTAGCTCAGTATTTACCTTTCCAAGGCACCTCCTTTGTGTTTTCCTTACTGGCTCTTACCATGTCCCACGTTGAACCAAGGGTAGGCATTTCTCCTCAAACCCTTCAGCATTTACTGTTTGCAGAATTTTTGCTGATGGCCATTCTGACTGGTGTGAGCTGTTAGGTATTTTGTAATTTGGATTTGCATGTCTTGAATTATTCCTAGTGTTCAGCATTTTTCCACGCCTTTTTAAAGTTCTGTTAAAATAACAGAAAGAAACAGAGAGTACAGTTAACCTCTGGAAATTGTCTTCTTGAAAGGTTGCCCTCTTTTGAATTTTTTGGTCAATTTTCGAACCCAGGATTGTTTCTGAGGTCAGGTGTCATTCATAGGCCTGTAATGAGTGTGAATATCTAGTGAGCATTAGCACTGGGTTTAAAGCTGCTGTTTTGGGAAACGGCCACAAGGCGGCAGCATTTCTCCATTCCCAAATCTGGTTCCTAGGGCAGCAGAGCCTTTCTGGAAGTCCTGTTCCTAGGTTGGAAATTAAAATGGAATGTGCCAGGAGAAACCCCAATAAGTTTATGTCACATTACTTCTTGTTTTAGTTTTTTTAATCGGGGTAATGATTAGAATACTGTTTGTCCTCAGTGTACACAATCTGGTTCATTTGTGCATAACATATATATATATATATATATATATATATATATATATATTCATGTACAGAGCCACTTCCCGTGTAAATTATTGCAGAGTTTTCCATAGACATCCCTTGCTATATGGTCGGTCTTTCTGTTATATGTATTTAATAGGTATTTGTACATGTATGGTAACCCTAATCTTAATTTTTCCATTCCCCCACCTGTCCTTTTACATAAGCATAGTTTGTTTTCTAAGCCTGTGAGTGTCTTTCTCTGTGGAAATATGTTCATTTGTGTCAGTTGTTAGATAACGCCTATAAGTGATATCATAGGATATGTCTTTTGCTTTCCGACTTACCTCATGTTCTGTGATT
Organism: Mesoplodon mirus; assembly: GCF_964341445.2. Classification (NCBI taxonomy): domain Eukaryota; kingdom Metazoa; phylum Chordata; class Mammalia; order Artiodactyla; family Ziphiidae; genus Mesoplodon; species Mesoplodon mirus. Next base: position 267,511 of record NW_028295323.1, read on the forward strand.
ATCTCTAGGCTCATCTATGGTGCCTCAAAGAGCAGTGTTTCATTGTTTTCCATGGCTAATAGTCCATTGTGTACATGGACCACTTCTTCTTTTTCCACTCATCTGGTGATGGACATTTTGGTTGCTTCCGTGTCTTGGCTATTGTGAAAATTCCTGCAGTGCAGCTGCTGAAGCCTGTGCCTTCTCGACTCTGGACTTGTCAGGTGAGAGTCTCAGCGGTGGGCCTGCTGAATGGAATGGTGGCTCAATTTTTACTTTGAAACACAGCTCCTTTCTGTTCTCATTATTGGCTGTTACCACTTTACATCTCACCAGCAGCTAGAGGGTACACAGTTCTCTAAAACCCCTTCAGCATTTGTTGTGTGCAGACTTTTAGCTGATGGTAGTTGGCATGTGTGAGTTGAAACCTTTTTGGAGGTTAGATTTGCATGAGTCTAATAATTCCTGATGTTGAGCTTTTATCCATTTTCCTCTTTTTTGAAAATGAGTGAGTAAAACTTACCCCTGCATACTATCTCCTTGAAAAATGTGCCAGTTTGGAATTTTTTCGGCCATTCCCTACCTCCGCACAATTATGTAGGGCAGATGTCCTTTACAGCCCTGAGTCCTTGTGAATGTTAAGTGACCATTAGCTGTGGGTTTAATGCCGCTCTTGAGGGAAACGGCCACAAGGCGGCAGCATTTCTACATTTCCAACTCTGGGTTTTTGGGCAACAGAGCTTTCCTGGAAATCGTGTTAGTAAGCTGCAAATTAGAGTGGAATGTGCCAGCGCAAACCCCCAAGAGCTTATATCTCCTAAATTGTTGTTTGTTTATTAAATTTAATTTTTATTAATTATCAGAGCAAATTTGATACAAATGTAGATTCTCCTAGGTGTACAGTTTCTGGTTCATCCTATCAATGTATCTGTCTATTCCTCTTTCGATCCTTTCCCGTGTATGTTATTATAGGGTGTTGAGTAGACCTCTCTTCGTATTCCATAGGCACTTTGTGATTATACATTTCATAAGTATTAGTGCATATCTGTTAACCCCCATGTCCTAGTTCATACATTCCTTATTCCTTTCCATTTGGTTAAACATTAATTGGTTTTCTGAATCTATGCGTGTCCATCTCTTGGAAATTATTTCATGGGTATCAATTTTTAGGTAACACCTATAAGTGATGTCCTAAGATGTCTGTCTTTCGGATTCTTTCTTACTTCAAGTTGCGTGATTATCTCTAGATCCTTCTATGATGGTGCCAACGGCACTGTTCCATGCTTTTTCATGGCTAATGTTCCATTGTGTACATGGACGACTTCTTCTTGGTGCATTTTTCTGTTGATGGACATTTCAGTTTCTTCCAGGTCTTGGCTATGGTACGTGTTGCTGCAGTGCAGGATTGCCAGCCTGTGTCTTTTCGATTCTGGTCTAATCAGGTGAAAGGCCCATGAGTGGGCCTACCAGATCACATGGTAGCTCCATATTTACCCTTAAACGCACCTCCATTCTGTTCTCACTACTGGCTGTGACCAGGTTTCATCCCACCAGCAGCTAAAGGGTATGCAGTTCTCTAAAACCCCTTCAGCATTTATTCTTTGTAGACTTTTTGGCTGATGACCATTCTGACAGCTGTGAGGTGAACTTTTTTGTACACTGGATTTGCATGGCTTTATTGATTCCTGATGTTCAGCCTTTTTCCATTCCCATTTTGTTAACAAAAAAGAAAGAAAGTAAAAGAAACAGAAGAGAAATGTGCATAAACTATGCCTCTTGAAACTGTCGTTTTGAAATATGGACGTCTTTTGAATGTTTTGATCGATATACGACCCCAGGATTTTTTTTCAGGGAGGTGTCATTTACAGGCCTGCAATTATTTTGAATATCAACTGACCATTAGCGCTGGGATTAAAGCTGCTGTTGTGTGAAACGGCCACAGGGTGGCAGCAGTTCTCCTTTACCAAACCCGGTTACTAGGGCAACAGAACCTCAATGGAAGTCGTGTCCTAGGTTGTATTTTAGAATGGAATGTATCAGGAAAGCCCCTTCAATTTATGTCTCACTATTTCTTGTTTGTTTTTTTAATTTAATTTTTATTTTTCATCACAGCAAGTTTGATTACAATGTTTGGCATGTTGTAGGTATGCAAGATGTGATTCTTTTATACATATACATATGTCTATTCTTCCTGGGATCCTTGTCCCATGTACGTTATGACAGAATGTTGAGTAGTCTTCTCTTGGTATTCCGTAGGTCTTTGGTGATTATATAGTTCACCTGTGTTTGTATATGTCTGTTAACCCCAATATCCTAATGTATCCAATCCTCACACCTTTCCATTGGTGAACCATAAGTTTGTTTAATGAATCTGTGATTGCCCTTCTCTGTGGAAATATCTTCACCGGTATCAATTTTTAGGTAACACCTATAAGTGATATCATACGATATGTGTCTCTCTCTTTCTGACTTAGTACGAGTCGCGTGACTACCTCTAGACGCATCTACGGTGCTGCACCTGGCATTGTGTCCTTTTTTCCCTTGGCTAATATTCCCTCTGTACATGTACCAGTTCTTCTTTGTCCACTCATCTGTTGATGGACTTTTTGGTTGCTTCCATGTCTTGGCTATTGTAATAGAGCGGCAATGCACATTTGCCTGCCTGTGTCTTTCCAATTCTGTCTTCTTAGGTGATAGGCCCAGGAGTGGGCCTGCTGGATCATACAGTAGCAAAATGTTTACTTTACAAAGGCACCTCCATTCTGTTCTCATTAGTGGCTCTTACCAGGTTACGTCCCTCTTAAAGCTGAGGGTATGCACTTCTCCACAACACCTTCAGCATTTACTGTTTGTAGTGTTTTTGTGCTGATGTATATTCTGACCAGTGTGAGCTGATATACCTCTTTGGGGTTGGATTTGCATGCGTCTCATAAACCCTTGAAATTGAGCTTTCTGGCATGTCCTTTTTTTTCTTCAAACTGTGAGTACAGCTTACCTCTTCAAATTGTTTTTGTGAAGTATGTGTGACATTTAGAAATATTTTGGCCGTTACCTCCCTCAAGACATTTTGTGGGCAGGTTTCATTTACAGCCCTCCAGTACTGGTGCATATGAAGTGACCCTTAGCACCGGTTTTAAAGCTGCTGTTGCAGGTAACGGCCAGAGGGCGACAGCATTTCAGCTTTTCCCAATCTGGTAACTAGGGAAACAGACCTTCCTGGCGGTGGTGTTCCTCGGTTATATATTAGAGTGGAATGTGCCCGGATAAACCCCCAAATGCTGATGTCTCCTTACTTATGTTTGTTTTCTAAATTGAATTTATATTTTTTATTGGAGTCATATTCCATTGCGTACATGGACCACTTGTTCTTGGTGCATTCCTCTGTTGATGGACATTTTCGTAGCTTCCAAGTGTTGTGTATGGTAAATATTGCTGGAGTGCAGGATTTTCAGCCTGTATCTTTTTTTATGGTTTTGATTTCTTGTGCGGTACGTGGGCCTCTCACTGCGGTGGCCCCTCCCGTTGCAGAGCAGAGGCTCCGGATGCACAGGCCCAGCAGCCATAGCTCACGGGACCAGCCTCTCCACGGCATGTGGGATCTTCCCTGACCGGGGCACGAACCCGTGTCCCCTGCATCGGCAGGCGGACTCTCAACGTCTGCGCCACCAGGGAAGCCCAGCCTGTTTAGTTTTGATTCTCATCCTGTCAGGCGATAGGCCCAGCAGTGGGTATGCTTGATTGAATGGTAGCTCAGTATTTACCTTTCCAAGGCACCTCCTTTGTGTTTTCCTTACTGGCTCTTACCATGTCCCACGTTGAACCAAGGGTAGGCATTTCTCCTCAAACCCTTCAGCATTTACTGTTTGCAGAATTTTTGCTGATGGCCATTCTGACTGGTGTGAGCTGTTAGGTATTTTGTAATTTGGATTTGCATGTCTTGAATTATTCCTAGTGTTCAGCATTTTTCCACGCCTTTTTAAAGTTCTGTTAAAATAACAGAAAGAAACAGAGAGTACAGTTAACCTCTGGAAATTGTCTTCTTGAAAGGTTGCCCTCTTTTGAATTTTTTGGTCAATTTTCGAACCCAGGATTGTTTCTGAGGTCAGGTGTCATTCATAGGCCTGTAATGAGTGTGAATATCTAGTGAGCATTAGCACTGGGTTTAAAGCTGCTGTTTTGGGAAACGGCCACAAGGCGGCAGCATTTCTCCATTCCCAAATCTGGTTCCTAGGGCAGCAGAGCCTTTCTGGAAGTCCTGTTCCTAGGTTGGAAATTAAAATGGAATGTGCCAGGAGAAACCCCAATAAGTTTATGTCACATTACTTCTTGTTTTAGTTTTTTTAATCGGGGTAATGATTAGAATACTGTTTGTCCTCAGTGTACACAATCTGGTTCATTTGTGCATAACATATATATATATATATATATATATATATATATATATATATTCATGTACAGAGCCACTTCCCGTGTAAATTATTGCAGAGTTTTCCATAGACATCCCTTGCTATATGGTCGGTCTTTCTGTTATATGTATTTAATAGGTATTTGTACATGTATGGTAACCCTAATCTTAATTTTTCCATTCCCCCACCTGTCCTTTTACATAAGCATAGTTTGTTTTCTAAGCCTGTGAGTGTCTTTCTCTGTGGAAATATGTTCATTTGTGTCAGTTGTTAGATAACGCCTATAAGTGATATCATAGGATATGTCTTTTGCTTTCCGACTTACCTCATGTTCTGTGATTATCTCTAGGCTCATCTATGGTGCCTCAAAGAGCAGTGTTTCATTGTTTTCCATGGCTAATAGTCCATTGTGTACATGGACCACTTCTTCTTTTTCCACTCATCTGGTGATGGACATTTTGGTTGCTTCCGTGTCTTGGCTATTGTGAAAATTCCTGCAGTGCAGCTGCTGAAGCCTGTGCCTTCTCGACTCTGGACTTGTCAGGTGAGAGTCTCAGCGGTGGGCCTGCTGAATGGAATGGTGGCTCAATTTTTACTTTGAAACACAGCTCCTTTCTGTTCTCATTATTGGCTGTTACCACTTTACATCTCACCAGCAGCTAGAGGGTACACAGTTCTCTAAAACCCCTTCAGCATTTGTTGTGTGCAGACTTTTAGCTGATGGTAGTTGGCATGTGTGAGTTGAAACCTTTTTGGAGGTTAGATTTGCATGAGTCTAATAATTCCTGATGTTGAGCTTTTATCCATTTTCCTCTTTTTTGAAAATGAGTGAGTAAAACTTACCCCTGCATACTATCTCCTTGAAAAATGTGCCAGTTTGGAATTTTTTCGGCCATTCCCTACCTCCGCACAATTATGTAGGGCAGATGTCCTTTACAGCCCTGAGTCCTTGTGAATGTTAAGTGACCATTAGCTGTGGGTTTAATGCCGCTCTTGAGGGAAACGGCCACAAGGCGGCAGCATTTCTACATTTCCAACTCTGGGTTTTTGGGCAACAGAGCTTTCCTGGAAATCGTGTTAGTAAGCTGCAAATTAGAGTGGAATGTGCCAGCGCAAACCCCCAAGAGCTTATATCTCCTAAATTGTTGTTTGTTTATTAAATTTAATTTTTATTAATTATCAGAGCAAATTTGATACAAATGTAGATTCTCCTAGGTGTACAGTTTCTGGTTCATCCTATCAATGTATCTGTCTATTCCTCTTTCGATCCTTTCCCGTGTATGTTATTATAGGGTGTTGAGTAGACCTCTCTTCGTATTCCATAGGCACGTTGTGATTATACATTTCATAAGTATTAGTGCATATCTGTTAACCCCCATGTCCTAGTTCATACATTCCTTATTCCTTTCCATTTGGTTAAACATTAATTGGTTTTCTGAATCTATGCGTGTCCATCTCTTGGAAATTATTTCATGGGTATCAATTTTTAGGTAACACCTATAAGTGATGTCCTAAGATGTCTGTCTTTCGGATTCTTTCTTACTTCAAGTTGCGTGATTATCTCTAGATCCTTCTATGATGGTGCCAACGGCACTGTTCCATGCTTTTTCATGGCTAATGTTCCATTGTGTACATGGACGACTTCTTCTTGGTGCATTTTTCTGTTGATGGACATTTCGGTTTCTTCCAGGTCTTGGCTATGGTACGTGTTGCTGCAGTGCAGGATTGCCAGCCTGTGTCTTTTCGATTCTGGTCTAATCAGGTGAAAGGCCCATGAGTGGGCCTACCAGATCACATGGTAGCTCCATATTTACCCTTAAACGCACCTCCATTCTGTTCTCACTACTGGCTGTGACCAGGTTTCATCCCACCAGCAGCTAAAGGGTATGCAGTTCTCTAAAACCCCTTCAGCATTTATTCTTTGTAGACTTTTTGGCTGATGACCATTCTGACAGCTGTGAGGTGAACTTTTTTGTACACTGGATTTGCATGGCTTTATTGATTCCTGATGTTCAGCCTTTTTCCATTCCCATTTTGTTAACAAAAAAGAAAGAAAGTAAAAGAAACAGAAGAGAAATGTGCATAAACTATGCCTCTTGAAACTGTCGTTTTGAAATATGGACGTCTTTTGAATGTTTTGATCGATATACGACCCCAGGATTTTTTTTCAGGGAGGTGTCATTTACAGGCCTGCAATTATTTTGAATATCAACTGACCATTAGCGCTGGGATTAAAGCTGCTGTTGTGTGAAACGGCCACAGGGTGGCAGCAGTTCTCCTTTACCAAACCCGGTTACTAGGGCAACAGAACCTCAATGGAAGTCGTGTCCTAGGTTGTATTTTAGAATGGAATGTATCAGGAAAGCCCCTTCAATTTATGTCTCACTATTTCTTGTTTGTTTTTTTAATTTAATTTTTATTTTTCATCACAGCAAGTTTGATTACAATGTTTGGCATGTTGTAGGTATGCAAGATGTGATTCTTTTATACATATACATATGTCTATTCTTCCTGGGATCCTTGTCCCATGTACGTTATGACAGAATGTTGAGTAGTCTTCTCTTGGTATTCCGTAGGTCTTTGGTGATTATATAGTTCACCTGTGTTTGTATATGTCTGTTAACCCCAATATCCTAATGTATCCAATCCTCACACCTTTCCATTGGTGAACCATAAGTTTGTTTAATGAATCTGTGATTGCCCTTCTCTGTGGAAATATCTTCACCGGTATCAATTTTTAGGTAACACCTATAAGTGATATCATACGATATGTGTCTCTCTCTTTCTGACTTAGTACGAGTCGCGTGACTACCTCTAGACGCATCTACGGTGCTGCACCTGGCATTGTGTCCTTTTTTCCCTTGGCTAATATTCCCTCTGTACATGTACCAGTTCTTCTTTGTCCACTCATCTGTTGATGGACTTTTTGGTTGCTTCCATGTCTTGGCTATTGTAATAGAGCGGCAATGCACATTTGCCTGCCTGTGTCTTTCCAATTCTGTCTTCTTAGGTGATAGGCCCAGGAGTGGGCCTGCTGGATCATACAGTAGCAAAATGTTTACTTTACAAAGGCACCTCCATTCTGTTCTCATTAGTGGCTCTTACCAGGTTACGTCCCTCTTAAAGCTGAGGGTATGCACTTCTCCACAACACCTTCAGCATTTACTGTTTGTAGTGTTTTTGTGCTGATGTATATTCTGACCAGTGTGAGCTGATATACCTCTTTGGGGTTGGATTTGCATGCGTCTCATAAACCCTTGAAATTGAGCTTTCTGGCATGTCCTTTTTTTTCTTCAAACTGTGAGTACAGCTTACCTCTTCAAATTGTTTTTGTGAAGTATGTGTGACATTTAGAAATATTTTGGCCGTTACCTCCCTCAAGACATTTTGTGGGCAGGTTTCATTTACAGCCCTCCAGTACTGGTGCATATGAAGTGACCCTTAGCACCGGTTTTAAAGCTGCTGTTGCAGGTAACGGCCAGAGGGCGACAGCATTTCAGCTTTTCCCAATCTGGTAACTAGGGAAACAGACCTTCCTGGCGGTGGTGTTCCTCGGTTATATATTAGAGTGGAATGTGCCCGGATAAACCCCCAAATGCTGATGTCTCCTTACTTATGTTTGTTTTCTAAATTGAATTTATATTTTTTATTGGAGTCATATTCCATTGCGTACATGGACCACTTGTTCTTGGTGCATTCCTCTGTTGATGGACATTTTCGTAGCTTCCAAGTGTTGTGTATGGTAAATATTGCTGGAGTGCAGGATTTTCAGCCTGTATCTTTTTTTATGGTTTTGATTTCTTTTGCGGTACGTGGGCCTCTCACTGCGGTGGCCCCTCCCGTTGCAGAGCAGAGGCTCCGGATGCACAGGCCCAGCAGCCATAGCTCACGGGACCAGCCTCTCCACGGCATGTGGGATCTTCCCGGACCGGGGCACGAACCCGTGTCCCCTGCATCGGCAGGCGGACTCTCAACGTCTGCGCCACCAGGGAAGCCCAGCCTGTTTAGTTTTGATTCTCATCCTGTCAGGCGATAGGCCCAGCAGTGGGTATGCTTGATTGAATGGTAGCTCAGTATTTACCTTTCCAAGGCACCTCCTTTGTGTTTTCCTTACTGGCTCTTACCATGTCCCACGTTGAACCAAGGGTAGGCATTTCTCCTCAAACCCTTCAGCATTTACTGTTTGCAGAATTTTTGCTGATGGCCATTCTGACTGGTGTGAGCTGATAGGTTTTTTGTAATTTGGATTTGCATGTCTTGAATTATTCCTAGTGTTCAGCATTATTCCACGCCTTTTTAAAGTTCTGTTAAAATAACAGAAAGAAACAGAGAGTACAGTTAACCTCTGGAAATTGTCTTCTTGAAAGGTTGCCCTCTTTTGAATTTTTTGGTCAATTTTCGAACCCAGGATTGTTTCTGAGGTCAGGTGTCATTCATAGGCCTGTAATGAGTGTGAATATCTAGTGAGCATTAGCACTGGGTTTAAAGCTGCTGTTTTGGGAAACGGCCACAAGGCGGCAGCATTTCTCCATTCCCAAATCTGGTTCCTAGGGCAGCAGAGCCTTTCTGGAAGTCCTGTTCCTAGGTTGGAAATTAAAATGGAATGTGCCAGGAGAAACCCCAATAAGTTTATGTCACATTACTTCTTGTTTTAGTTTTTTTAATCGGGGTAATGATTAGAATACTGTTTGTCCTCAGTGTACACAATCTGGTTCATTTGTGCATAACATATATATATATATATATATATATATATATATATATATATATTCATGTACAGAGCCACTTCCCGTGTAAATTATTGCAGAGTTTTCCATAGACATCCCTTGCTATATGGTCGGTCTTTCTGTTATATGTATTTAATAGGTATTTGTACATGTATGGTAACCCTAATCTTAATTTTTCCATTCCCCCACCTGTCCTTTTACATAAGCATAGTTTGTTTTCTAAGCCTGTGAGTGTCTTTCTCTGTGGAAATATGTTCATTTGTGTCAGTTGTTAGATAACGCCTATAAGTGATATCATAGGATATGTCTTTTGCTTTCCGACTTACCTCATGTTCTGTGATTATCTCTAGGCTCATCTATGGTGCCTCAAAGAGCAGTGTTTCATTGTTTTCCATGGCTAATAGTCCATTGTGTACATGGACCACTTCTTCTTTTTCCACTCATCTGGTGATGGACATTTTGGTTGCTTCCGTGTCTTGGCTATTGTGAAAATTCCTGCAGTGCAGCTGCTGAAGCCTGTGCCTTCTCGACTCTGGACTTGTCAGGTGAGAGTCTCAGCGGTGGGCCTGCTGAATGGAATGGTGGCTCAATTTTTACTTTGAAACACAGCTCCTTTCTGTTCTCATTATTGGCTGTTACCACTTTACATCTCACCAGCAGCTAGAGGGTACACAGTTCTCTAAAACCCCTTCAGCATTTGTTGTGTGCAGACTTTTAGCTGATGGTAGTTGGCATGTGTGAGTTGAAACCTTTTTGGAGGTTAGATTTGCATGAGTCTAATAATTCCTGATGTTGAGCTTTTATCCATTTTCCTCTTTTTTGAAAATGAGTGAGTAAAACTTACCCCTGCATACTATCTCCTTGAAAAATGTGCCAGTTTGGAATTTTTTCGGCCATTCCCTACCTCCGCACAATTATGTAGGGCAGATGTCCTTTACAGCCCTGAGTCCTTGTGAATGTTAAGTGACCATTAGCTGTGGGTTTAATGCCGCTCTTGAGGGAAACGGCCACAAGGCGGCAGCATTTCTACATTTCCAACTCTGGGTTTTTGGGCAACAGAGCTTTCCTGGAAATCGTGTTAGTAAGCTGCAAATTAGAGTGGAATGTGCCAGCGCAAACCCCCAAGAGCTTATATCTCCTAAATTGTTGTTTGTTTATTAAATTTAATTTTTATTAATTATCAGAGCAAATTTGATACAAATGTAGATTCTCCTAGGTGTACAGTTTCTGGTTCATCCTATCAATGTATCTGTCTATTCCTCTTTCGATCCTTTCCCGTGTATGTTATTATAGGGTGTTGAGTAGACCTCTCTTCGTATTCCATAGGCACGTTGTGATTATACATTTCATAAGTATTAGTGCATATCTGTTAACCCCCATGTCCTAGTTCATACATTCCTTATTCCTTTCCATTTGGTTAAACATTAATTGGTTTTCTGAATCTATGCGTGTCCATCTCTTGGAAATTATTTCATGGGTATCAATTTTTAGGTAACACCTATAAGTGATGTCCTAAGATGTCTGTCTTTCGGATTCTTTCTTACTTCAAGTTGGGTGATTATCTCTAGATCCTTCTATGATGGTGCCAACGGCACTGTTCCATGCTTTTTCATGGCTAATGTTCCATTGTGTACATGGACGACTTCTTCTTGGTGCATTTTTCTGTTGATGGACATTTCGGTTTCTTCCAGGTCTTGGCTATGGTACGTGTTGCTGCAGTGCAGGATTGCCAGCCTGTGTCTTTTCGATTCTGGTCTAATCAGGTGAAAGGCCCATGAGTGGGCCTACCAGATCACATGGTAGCTCCATATTTACCCTTAAACGCACCTCCATTCTGTTCTCACTACTGGCTGTGACCAGGTTTCATCCCACCAGCAGCTAAAGGGTATGCAGTTCTCTAAAACCCCTTCAGCATTTATTCTTTGTAGACTTTTTGGCTGATGACCATTCTGACAGCTGTGAGGTGAACTTTTTTGTACACTGGATTTGCATGGCTTTATTGATTCCTGATGTTCAGCCTTTTTCCATTCCCATTTTGTTAACAAAAAAGAAAGAAAGTAAAAGAAACAGAAGAGAAATGTGCATAAACTATGCCTCTTGAAACTGTCGTTTTGAAATATGGACGTCTTTTGAATGTTTTGATCGATATACGACCCCAGGATTTTTTTTCAGGGAGGTGTCATTTACAGGCCTGCAATTATTTTGAATATCAACTGACCATTAGCGCTGGGATTAAAGCTGCTGTTGTGTGAAACGGCCACAGGGTGGCAGCAGTTCTCCTTTACCAAACCCGGTTACTAGGGCAACAGAACCTCAATGGAAGTCGTGTCCTAGGTTGTATTTTAGAATGGAATGTATCAGGAAAGCCCCTTCAATTTATGTCTCACTATTTCTTGTTTGTTTTTTTAATTTAATTTTTATTTTTCATCACAGCAAGTTTGATTACAATGTTTGGCATGTTGTAGGTATGCAAGATGTGATTCTTTTATACATATACATATGTCTATTCTTCCTGGGATCCTTGTCCCATGTACGTTATGACAGAATGTTGAGTAGTCTTCTCTTGGTATTCCGTAGGTCTTTGGTGATTATATAGTTCACCTGTGTTTGTATATGTCTGTTAACCCCAATATCCTAATGTATCCAATCCTCACACCTTTCCATTGGTGAACCATAAGTTTGTTTAATGAATCTGTGATTGCCCTTCTCTGTGGAAATATCTTCACCGGTATCAATTTTTAGGTAACACCTATAAGTGATATCATACGATATGTGTCTCTCTCTTTCTGACTTAGTACGAGTCGCGTGACTACCTCTAGACGCATCTACGGTGCTGCACCTGGCATTGTGTCCTTTTTTCCCTTGGCTAATATTCCCTCTGTACATGTACCAGTTCTTCTTTGTCCACTCATCTGTTGATGGACTTTTTGGTTGCTTCCATGTCTTGGCTATTGTAATAGAGCGGCAATGCACATTTGCCTGCCTGTGTCTTTCCAATTCTGTCTTCTTAGGTGATAGGCCCAGGAGTGGGCCTGCTGGATCATACAGTAGCAAAATGTTTACTTTACAAAGGCACCTCCATTCTGTTCTCGTTAGTGGCTCTTACCAGGTTACGTCCCTCTTAAAGCTGAGGGTATGCACTTCTCCACAACACCTTCAGCATTTACTGTTTGTAGTGTTTTTTTGCTGATGTATATTCTGACCAGTGTGAGCTGATATACCTCTTTGGGGTTGGATTTGCATGCGTCTCATAAACCCTTGAAATTGAGCTTTCTGGCATGTCCTTTTTTTTCTTCAAACTGTGAGTACAGCTTACCTCTTCAAATTGTTTTTGTGAAGTATGTGTGACATTTAGAAATATTTTGGCCGTTACCTCCCTCAAGACATTTTGTGGGCAGGTTTCATTTACAGCCCTCCAGTACTGGTGCATATGAAGTGACCCTTAGCACCGGTTTTAAAGCTGCTGTTGCAGGTAACGGCCAGAGGGCGACAGCATTTCAGCTTTTCCCAATCTGGTAACTAGGGAAACAGACCTTCCTGGCGGTGGTGTTCCTCGGTTATATATTAGAGTGGAATGTGCCCGGATAAACCCCCAAATGCTGATGTCTCCTTACTTATGTTTGTTTTCTAAATTGAATTTATATTTTTTATTGGAGTCATATTCCATTGCGTACATGGACCACTTGTTCTTGGTGCATTCCTCTGTTGATGGACATTTTCGTAGCTTCCAAGTGTTGTGTATGGTAAATATTGCTGGAGTGCAGGATTTTCAGCCTGTATCTTTTTTTATGGTTTTGATTTCTTTTGCGGTACGTGGGCCTCTCACTGCGGTGGCCCCTCCCGTTGCAGAGCAGAGGCTCCGGATGCACAGGCCCAGCAGCCATAGCTCACGGGACCAGCCTCTCCACGGCATGTGGGATCTTCCCTGACCGGGGCACGAACCCGTGTCCCCTGCATCGGCAGGCGGACTCTCAACGTCTGCGCCACCAGGGAAGCCCAGCCTGTTTAGTTTTGATTCTCATCCTGTCAGGCGATAGGCCCAGCAGTGGGTATGCTTGATTGAATGGTAGCTCAGTATTTACCTTTCCAAGGCACCTCCTTTGTGTTTTCCTTACTGGCTCTTACCATGTCCCACGTTGAACCAAGGGTAGGCATTTCTCCTCAAACCCTTCAGCATTTACTGTTTGCAGAATTTTTGCTGATGGCCATTCTGACTGGTGTGAGCTGTTAGGTTTTTTGTAATTTGGATTTGCATGTCTTGAATTATTCCTAGTGTTCAGCATTATTCCACGCCTTTTTAAAGTTCTGTTAAAATAACAGAAAGAAACAGAGAGTACAGTTAACCTCTGGAAATTGTCTTCTTGAAAGGTTGCCCTCTTTTGAATTTTTTGGTCAATTTTCGAACCCAGGATTGTTTCTGAGGTCAGGTGTCATTCATAGGCCTGTAATGAGTGTGAATATCTAGTGAGCATTAGCACTGGGTTTAAAGCTGGTGTTTTGGGAAACGGCCACAAGGCGGCAGCATTTCTCCATTCCCAAATCTGGTTCCTAGGGCAGCAGAGCCTTTCTGGAAGTCCTGTTCCTAGGTTGGAAATTAAAATGGAATGTGCCAGGAGAAACCCCAATAAGTTTATGTCACATTACTTCTTGTTTTAGTTTTTTTAATCGGGGTAATGATTAGAATACTGTTTGTCCTCAGTGTACACAATCTGGTTCATTTGTGCATAACATATATATATATATATATATATATATATATATATATATATATATATATTCATGTACAGAGCCACTTCCCGTGTAAATTATTGCAGAGTTTTCCATAGACATCCCTTGCTATATGGTCGGTCTTTCTGTTATATGTATTTAATAGGTATTTGTACATGTATGGTAACCCTAATCTTAATTTTTCCATTCCCCCACCTGTCCTTTTACATAAGCATAGTTTGTTTTCTAAGCCTGTGAGTGTCTTTCTCTGTGGAAATATGTTCATTTGTGTCAGTTGTTAGATAACGCCTATAAGTGATATCATAGGATATGTCTTTTGCTTTCCGACTTACCTCATGTTCTGTGATTATCTCTAGGCTCATCTATGGTGCCTCAAAGAGCAGTGTTTCATTGTTTTCCATGGCTAATAGTCCATTGTGTACATGGACCACTTCTTCTTTTTCCACTCATCTGGTGATGGACATTTTGGTTGCTTCCGTGTCTTGGCTATTGTGAAAATTCCTGCAGTGCAGCTGCTGAAGCCTGTGCCTTCTCGACTCTGGACTTGTCAGGTGAGAGTCTCAGCGGTGGGCCTGCTGAATGGAATGGTGGCTCAATTTTTACTTTGAAACACAGCTCCTTTCTGTTCTCATTATTGGCTGTTACCACTTTACATCTCACCAGCAGCTAGAGGGTACACAGTTCTCTAAAACCCCTTCAGCATTTGTTGTGTGCAGACTTTTAGCTGATGGTAGTTGGCATGTGTGAGTTGAAACCTTTTTGGAGGTTAGATTTGCATGAGTCTAATAATTCCTGATGTTGAGCTTTTATCCATTTTCCTCTTTTTTGAAAATGAGTGAGTAAAACTTACCCCTGCATACTATCTCCTTGAAAAATGTGCCAGTTTGGAATTTTTTCGGCCATTCCCTACCTCCGCACAATTATGTAGGGCAGATGTCCTTTACAGCCCTGAGTCCTTGTGAATGTTAAGTGACCATTAGCTGTGGGTTTAATGCCGCTCTTGAGGGAAACGGCCACAAGGCGGCAGCATTTCTACATTTCCAACTCTGGGTTTTTGGGCAACAGAGCTTTCCTGGAAATCGTGTTAGTAAGCTGCAAATTAGAGTGGAATGTGCCAGCGCAAACCCCCAAGAGCTTATATCTCCTAAATTGTTGTTTGTTTATTAAATTTAATTTTTATTAATTATCAGAGCAAATTTGATACAAATGTAGATTCTCCTAGGTGTACAGTTTCTGGTTCATCCTATCAATGTATCTGTCTATTCCTCTTTCGATCCTTTCCCGTGTATGTTATTATAGGGTGTTGAGTAGACCTCTCTTCGTATTCCATAGGCACGTTGTGATTATACATTTCATAAGTATTAGTGCATATCTGTTAACCCCCATGTCCTAGTTCATACATTCCTTATTCCTTTCCATTTGGTTAAACATTAATTGGTTTTCTGAATCTATGCGTGTCCATCTCTTGGAAATTATTTCATGGGTATCAATTTTTAGGTAACACCTATAAGTGATGTCCTAAGATGTCTGTCTTTCGGATTCTTTCTTACTTCAAGTTGGGTGATTATCTCTAGATCCTTCTATGATGGTGCCAACGGCACTGTTCCATGCTTTTTCATGGCTAATGTTCCATTGTGTACATGGACGACTTCTTCTTGGTGCATTTTTCTGTTGATGGACATTTCAGTTTCTTCCAGGTCTTGGCTATGGTACGTGTTGCTGCAGTGCAGGATTGCCAGCCTGTGTCTTTTCGATTCTGGTCTAATCAGGTGAAAGGCCCATGAGTGGGCCTACCAGATCACATGGTAGCTCCATATTTACCCTTAAACGCACCTCCATTCTGTTCTCACTACTGGCTGTGACCAGGTTTCATCCCACCAGCAGCTAAAGGGTATGCAGTTCTCTAAAACCCCTTCAGCATTTATTCTTTGTAGACTTTTTGGCTGATGACCATTCTGACAGCTGTGAGGTGAACTTTTTTGTACACTGGATTTGCATGGCTTTATTGATTCCTGATGTTCAGCCTTTTTCCATTCCCATTTTGTTAACAAAAAAGAAAGAAAGTAAAAGAAACAGAAGAGAAATGTGCATAAACTATGCCTCTTGAAACTGTCGTTTTGAAATATGGACGTCTTTTGAATGTTTTGATCGATATACGACCCCAGGATTTTTTTTCAGGGAGGTGTCATTTACAGGCCTGCAATTATTTTGAATATCAACTGACCATTAGCGCTGGGATTAAAGCTGCTGTTGTGTGAAACGGCCACAGGGTGGCAGCAGTTCTCCTTTACCAAACCCGGTTACTAGGGCAACAGAACCTCAATGGAAGTCGTGTCCTAGGTTGTATTTTAGAATGGAATGTATCAGGAAAGCCCCTTCAATTTATGTCTCACTATTTCTTGTTTGTTTTTTTAATTTAATTTTTATTTTTCATCACAGCAAGTTTGATTACAATGTTTGGCATGTTGTAGGTATGCAAGATGTGATTCTTTTATACATATACATATGTCTATTCTTCCTGGGATCCTTGTCCCATGTACGTTATGACAGAATGTTGAGTAGTCTTCTCTTGGTATTCCGTAGGTCTTTGGTGATTATATAGTTCACCTGTGTTTGTATATGTCTGTTAACCCCAATATCCTAATGTATCCAATCCTCACACCTTTCCATTGGTGAACCATAAGTTTGTTTAATGAATCTGTGATTGCCCTTCTCTGTGGAAATATCTTCACCGGTATCAATTTTTAGGTAACACCTATAAGTGATATCATACGATATGTGTCTCTCTCTTTCTGACTTAGTACGAGTCGCGTGACTACCTCTAGACGCATCTACGGTGCTGCACCTGGCATTGTGTCCTTTTTTCCCTTGGCTAATATTCCCTCTGTACATGTACCAGTTCTTCTTTGTCCACTCATCTGTTGATGGACTTTTTGGTTGCTTCCATGTCTTGGCTATTGTAATAGAGCGGCAATGCACATTTGCCTGCCTGTGTCTTTCCAATTCTGTCTTCTTAGGTTATAGGCCCAGGAGTGGGCCTGCTGGATCATACAGTAGCAAAATGTTTACTTTACAAAGGCACCTCCATTCTGTTCTCATTAGTGGCTCTTACCAGGTTACGTCCCTCTTAAAGCTGAGGGTATGCACTTCTCCACAACACCTTCAGCATTTACTGTTTGTAGTGTTTTTTTGCTGATGTATATTCTGACCACTGTGAGCTGATATACCTCTTTGGGGTTGGATTTGCATGCGTCTCATAAACCCTTGAAATTGAGCTTTCTGGCATGTCCTTTTTTTTCTTCAAACTGTGAGTACAGCTTACCTCTTCAAATTGTTTTTGTGAAGTATGTGTGACATTTAGAAATATTTTGGCCGTTACCTCCCTCAAGACATTTTGTGGGCAGGTTTCATTTACAGCCCTCCAGTACTGGTGCATATGAAGTGACCCTTAGCACCGGTTTTAAAGCTGCTGTTGCAGGTAACGGCCAGAGGGCGACAGCATTTCAGCTTTTCCCAATCTGGTAACTAGGGAAACAGACCTTCCTGGCGGTGGTGTTCCTCGGTTATATATTAGAGTGGAATGTGCCCGGATAAACCCCCAAATGCTGATGTCTCCTTACTTATGTTTGTTTTCTAAATTGAATTTATATTTTTTATTGGAGTCATATTCCATTGCGTACATGGACCACTTGTTCTTGGTGCATTCCTCTGTTGATGGACATTTTCGTAGCTTCCAAGTGTTGTGTATGGTAAATATTGCTGGAGTGCAGGATTTTCAGCCTGTATCTTTTTTTATGGTTTTGATTTCTTGTGCGGTACGTGGGCCTCTCACTGCGGTGGCCCCTCCCGTTGCAGAGCAGAGGCTCCGGATGCACAGGCCCAGCAGCCATAGCTCACGGGACCAGCCTCTCCACGGCATGTGGGATCTTCCCTGACCGGGGCACGAACCCGTGTCCCCTGCATCGGCAGGCGGACTCTCAACGTCTGCGCCACCAGGGAAGCCCAGCCTGTTTAGTTTTGATTCTCATCCTGTCAGGTGATAGGCCCAGCAGTGGGTATGCTTGATTGAATGGTAGCTCAGTATTTACCTTTCCAAGGCACCTCCTTTGTGTTTTCCTTACTGGCTCTTACCATGTCCCACGTTGAACCAAGGGTAGGCATTTCTCCTCAAACCCTTCAGCATTTACTGTTTGCAGAATTTTTGCTGATGGCCATTCTGACTGGTGTGAGCTGTTAGGTATTTTGTAATTTGGATTTGCATGTCTTGAATTATTCCTAGTGTTCAGCATTTTTCCACGCCTTTTTAAAGTTCTGTTAAAATAACAGAAAGAAACAGAGAGTACAGTTAACCTCTGGAAATTGTCTTCTTGAAAGGTTGCCCTCTTTTGAATTTTTTGGTCAATTTTCGAACCCAGGATTGTTTCTGAGGTCAGGTGTCATTCATAGGCCTGTAATGAGTGTGAATATCTAGTGAGCATTAGCACTGGGTTTAAAGCTGCTGTTTTGGGAAACGGCCACAAGGCGGCAGCATTTCTCCATTCCCAAATCTGGTTCCTAGGGCAGCAGAGCCTTTCTGGAAGTCCTGTTCCTAGGTTGGAAATTAAAATGGAATGTGCCAGGAGAAACCCCAATAAGTTTATGTCACATTACTTCTTGTTTTAGTTTTTTTAATCGGGGTAATGATTAGAATACTGTTTGTCCTCAGTGTACACAATCTGGTTCATTTGTGCATAACATATATATATATATATATATATATATATATATATATATATATATATATATATATATATATATTCATGTACAGAGCCACTTCCCGTGTAAATTATTGCAGAGTTTTCCATAGACATCCCTTGCTATATGGTCGGTCTTTCTGTTATATGTATTTAATAGGTATTTGTACATGTATGGTAACCCTAATCTTAATTTTTCCATTCCCCCACCTGTCCTTTTACATAAGCATAGTTTGTTTTCTAAGCCTGTGAGTGTCTTTCTCTGTGGAAATATGTTCATTTGTGTCAGTTGTTAGATAACGCCTATAAGTGATATCATAGGATATGTCTTTTGCTTTCCGACTTACCTCATGTTCTGTGATTATCTCTAGGCTCATCTATGGTGCCTCAAAGAGCAGTGTTTCATTGTTTTCCATGGCTAATAGTCCATTGTGTACATGGACCACTTCTTCTTTTTCCACTCATCTGGTGATGGACATTTTGGTTGCTTCCGTGTCTTGGCTATTGTGAAAATTCCTGCAGTGCAGCTGCTGAAGCCTGTGCCTTCTCGACTCTGGACTTGTCAGGTGAGAGTCTCAGCGGTGGGCCTGCTGAATGGAATGGTGGCTCAATTTTTACTTTGAAACACAGCTCCTTTCTGTTCTCATTATTGGCTGTTACCACTTTACATCTCACCAGCAGCTAGAGGGTACACAGTTCTCTAAAACCCCTTCAGCATTTGTTGTGTGCAGACTTTTAGCTGATGGTAGTTGGCATGTGTGAGTTGAAACCTTTTTGGAGGTTAGATTTGCATGAGTCTAATAATTCCTGATGTTGAGCTTTTATCCATTTTCCTCTTTTTTGAAAATGAGTGAGTAAAACTTACCCCTGCATACTATCTCCTTGAAAAATGTGCCAGTTTGGAATTTTTTCGGCCATTCCCTACCTCCGCACAATTATGTAGGGCAGATGTCCTTTACAGCCCTGAGTCCTTGTGAATGTTAAGTGACCATTAGCTGTGGGTTTAATGCCGCTCTTGAGGGAAACGGCCACAAGGCGGCAGCATTTCTACATTTCCAACTCTGGGTTTTTGGGCAACAGAGCTTTCCTGGAAATCGTGTTAGTAAGCTGCAAATTAGAGTGGAATGTGCCAGCGCAAACCCCCAAGAGCTTATATCTCCTAAATTGTTGTTTGTTTATTAAATTTAATTTTTATTAATTATCAGAGCAAATTTGATACAAATGTAGATTCTCCTAGGTGTACAGTTTCTGGTTCATCCTATCAATGTATCTGTCTATTCCTCTTTCGATCCTTTCCCGTGGATGTTATTATAGGGTGTTGAGTAGACCTCTCTTCGTATTCCATAGGCACGTTGTGATTATACATTTCATAAGTATTAGTGCATATCTGTTAACCCCCATGTCCTAGTTCATACATTCCTTATTCCTTTCCATTTGGTTAAACATTAATTGGTTTTCTGAATCTATGCGTGTCCATCTCTTGGAAATTATTTCATGGGTATCAATTTTTAGGTAACACCTATAAGTGATGTCCTAAGATGTCTGTCTTTCGGATTCTTTCTTACTTCAAGTTGGGTGATTATCTCTAGATCCTTCTATGATGGTGCCAACGGCACTGTTCCATGCTTTTTCATGGCTAATGTTCCATTGTGTACATGGACGACTTCTTCTTGGTGCATTTTTCTGTTGATGGACATTTCGGTTTCTTCCAGGTCTTGGCTATGGTACGTGTTGCTGCAGTGCAGGATTGCCAGCCTGTGTCTTTTCGATTCTCGTCTAATCAGGTGAAAGGCCCATGAGTGGGCCTACCAGATCACATGGTAGCTCCATATTTACCCTTAAACGCACCTCCATTCTGTTCTCACTACTGGCTGTGACCAGGTTTCATCCCACCAGCAGCTAAAGGGTATGCAGTTCTCTAAAACCCCTTTAGCATTTATTCTTTGTAGACTTTTTGGCTGATGACCATTCTGACAGCTGTGAGGTGAACTTTTTTGTACACTGGATTTGCATGGCTTTATTGATTCCTGATGTTCAGCCTTTTTCCATTCCCATTTTGTTAACAAATAAGAAAGAAAGTAAAAGAAACAGAAGAGAAATGTGCATAAACTATGCCTCTTGAAACTGTCGTTTTGAAATATGGATGTCTTTTGAATGTTTTGATCGATATACGACCCCAGGATTTTTTTTCAGGGAGGTGTCATTTACAGTCCTGCAATTATTTTGAATATCAACTGACCATTAGCGCTGGGATTAAAGCTGCTGTTGTGTGAAACGGCCACAGGGTGGCAGCAGTTCTCCTTTACCAAACCCGGTTACTAGGGCAACAGAACCTCAATGGAAGTCGTGTCCTAGGTTGTATTTTAGAATGGAATGTATCAGGAAAGCCCCTTCAATTTATGTCTCACTATTTCTTGTTTGTTTTTTTCATTTAATTTTTATTTTTCATCACAGCAAGTTTGATTACAATGTTTGGCATGTTGTAGGTATGCAAGATGTGATTCTTTTATACATATACATATGTCTATTCTTCCTGGGATCCTTGTCCCATGTACGTTATGACAGAATGTTGAGTAGTCTTCTCTTGGTATTCCGTAGGTCTTTGGTGATTATATAGTTCACCTGTGTTTGTATATGTCTGTTAACCCCAATATCCTAATGTATCCAATCCTCACACCTTTCCATTGGTGAACCATAAGTTTGTTTAATGAATCTGTGATTGCCCTTCTCTGTGGAAATATCTTCACCGGTATCAATTTTTAGGTAACACCTATAAGTGATATCATACGATATGTGTCTCTCTCTTTCTGACTTAGTACGAGTCGCGTGACTACCTCTAGACGCATCTACGGTGCTGCACCTGGCATTGTGTCCTTTTTTCCCTTGGCTAATATTCCCTCTGTACATGTACCAGTTCTTCTTTGTCCACTCATCTGTTGATGGACTTTTTGGTTGCTTCCATGTCTTGGCTATTGTAATAGAGCGGCAATGCACATTTGCCTGCCTGTGTCTTTCCAATTCTGTCTTCTTAGGTGATAGGCCCAGGAGTGGGCCTGCTGGATCATACAGTAGCAAAATGTTTACTTTACAAAGGCACCTCCATTCTGTTCTCATTAGTGGCTCTTACCAGGTTTCGTCCCTCTTAAAGCTGAGGGTATGCACTTCTCCACAACACCTTCAGCATTTACTGTTTGTAGTGTTTTTGTGCTGATGTATATTCTGACCAGTGTGAGCTGATATACCTCTTTGGGGTTGGATTTGCATGCGTCTCATAAACCCTTGAAATTGAGCTTTCTGGCATGTCCTTTTTTTTCTTCAAACTGTGAGTACAGCTTACCTCTTCAAATTGTTTTTGTGAAGTATGTGTGACATTTAGAAATATTTTGGCCGTTACCTCCCTCAAGACATTTTGTGGGCAGGTTTCATTTACAGCCCTCCAGTACTGGTGCATATGAAGTGACCCTTAGCACCGGTTTTAAAGCTGCTGTTGCAGGTAACGGCCAGAGGGCGACAGCATTTCAGCTTTTCCCAATCTGGTAACTAGGGAAACAGACCTTCCTGGCGGTGGTGTTCCTCGGTTATATATTAGAGTGGAATGTGCCCGGATAAACCCCCAAATGCTGATGTCTCCTTACTTATGTTTGTTTTCTAAATTGAATTTATATTTTTTATTGGAGTCATATTCCATTGCGTACATGGACCACTTGTTCTTGGTGCATTCCTCTGTTGATGGACATTTTCGTAGCTTCCAAGTGTTGTGTATGGTAAATATTGCTGGAGTGCAGGATTTTCAGCCTGTATCTTTTTTTATGGTTTTGATTTCTTTTGCGGTACGTGGGCCTCTCACTGCGGTGGCCCCTCCCGTTGCAGAGCAGAGGCTCCGGATGCACAGGCCCAGCAGCCATAGCTCACGGGACCAGCCTCTCCACGGCATGTGGGATCTTCCCGGACCGGGGCACGAACCCGTGTCCCCTGCATCGGCAGGCGGACTCTCAACGTCTGCGCCACCAGGGAAGCCCAGCCTGTTTAGTTTTGATTCTCATCCTGTCAGGCGATAGGCCCAGCAGTGGGTATGCTTGATTGAATGGTAGCTCAGTATTTACCTTTCCAAGGCACCTCCTTTGTGTTTTCCTTACTGGCTCTTACCATGTCCCACGTTGAACCAAGGGTAGGCATTTCTCCTCAAACCCTTCAGCATTTACTGTTTGCAGAATTTTTGCTGATGGCCATTCTGACTGGTGTGAGCTGATAGGTTTTTTGTAATTTGGATTTGCATGTCTTGAATTATTCCTAGTGTTCAGCATTATTCCACGCCTTTTTAAAGTTCTGTTAAAATAACAGAAAGAAACAGAGAGTACAGTTAACCTCTGGAAATTGTCTTCTTGAAAGGTTGCCCTCTTTTGAATTTTTTGGTCAATTTTCGAACCCAGGATTGTTTCTGAGGTCAGGTGTCATTCATAGGCCTGTAATGAGTGTGAATATCTAGTGAGCATTAGCACTGGGTTTAAAGCTGCTGTTTTGGGAAACGGCCACAAGGCGGCAGCATTTCTCCATTCCCAAATCTGGTTCCTAGGGCAGCAGAGCCTTTCTGGAAGTCCTGTTCCTAGGTTGGAAATTAAAATGGAATGTGCCAGGAGAAACCCCAATAAGTTTATGTCACATTACTTCTTGTTTTAGTTTTTTTAATCGGGGTAATGATTAGAATACTGTTTGTCCTCAGTGTACACAATCTGGTTCATTTGTGCATAACATATATATATATATATATATATATATATATATATATATTCATGTACAGAGCCACTTCCCGTGTAAATTATTGCAGAGTTTTCCATAGACATCCCTTGCTATATGGTCGGTCTTTCTGTTATATGTATTTAATAGGTATTTGTACATGTATGGTAACCCTAATCTTAATTTTTCCATTCCCCCACCTGTCCTTTTACATAAGCATAGTTTGTTTTCTAAGCCTGTGAGTGTCTTTCTCTGTGGAAATATGTTCATTTGTGTCAGTTGTTAGATAACGCCTATAAGTGATATCATAGGATATGTCTTTTGCTTTCCGACTTACCTCATGTTCTGTGATTATCTCTAGGCTCATCTATGGTGCCTCAAAGAGCAGTGTTTCATTGTTTTCCATGGCTAATAGTCCATTGTGTACATGGACCACTTCTTCTTTTTCCACTCATCTGGTGATGGACATTTTGGTTGCTTCCGTGTCTTGGCTATTGTGAAAATTCCTGCAGTGCAGCTGCTGAAGCCTGTGCCTTCTCGACTCTGGACTTGTCAGGTGAGAGTCTCAGCGGTGGGCCTGCTGAATGGAATGGTGGCTCAATTTTTACTTTGAAACACAGCTCCTTTCTGTTCTCATTATTGGCTGTTACCACTTTACATCTCACCAGCAGCTAGAGGGTACACAGTTCTCTAAAACCCCTTCAGCATTTGTTGTGTGCAGACTTTTAGCTGATGGTAGTTGGCATGTGTGAGTTGAAACCTTTTTGGAGGTTAGATTTGCATGAGTCTAATAATTCCTGATGTTGAGCTTTTATCCATTTTCCTCTTTTTTGAAAATGAGTGAGTAAAACTTACCCCTGCATACTATCTCCTTGAAAAATGTGCCAGTTTGGAATTTTTTCGGCCATTCCCTACCTCCGCACAATTATGTAGGGCAGATGTCCTTTACAGCCCTGAGTCCTTGTGAATGTTAAGTGACCATTAGCTGTGGGTTTAATGCCGCTCTTGAGGGAAACGGCCACAAGGCGGCAGCATTTCTACATTTCCAACTCTGGGTTTTTGGGCAACAGAGCTTTCCTGGAAATCGTGTTAGTAAGCTGCAAATTAGAGTGGAATGTGCCAGCGCAAACCCCCAAGAGCTTATATCTCCTAAATTGTTGTTTGTTTATTAAATTTAATTTTTATTAATTATCAGAGCAAATTTGATACAAATGTAGATTCTCCTAGGTGTACAGTTTCTGGTTCATCCTATCAATGTATCTGTCTATTCCTCTTTCGATCCTTTCCCGTGTATGTTATTATAGGGTGTTGAGTAGACCTCTCTTCGTATTCCATAGGCACGTTGTGATTATACATTTCATAAGTATTAGTGCATATCTGTTAACCCCCATGTCCTAGTTCATACATTCCTTATTCCTTTCCATTTGGTTAAACATTAATTGGTTTTCTGAATCTATGCGTGTCCATCTCTTGGAAATTATTTCATGGGTATCAATTTTTAGGTAACACCTATAAGTGATGTCCTAAGATGTCTGTCTTTCGGATTCTTTCTTACTTCAAGTTGGGTGATTATCTCTAGATCCTTCTATGATGGTGCCAACGGCACTGTTCCATGCTTTTTCATGGCTAATGTTCCATTGTGTACATGGACGACTTCTTCTTGGTGCATTTTTCTGTTGATGGACATTTCGGTTTCTTCCAGGTCTTGGCTATGGTACGTGTTGCTGCAGTGCAGGATTGCCAGCCTGTGTCTTTTCGATTCTGGTCTAATCAGGTGAAAGGCCCATGAGTGGGCCTACCAGATCACATGGTAGCTCCATATTTACCCTTAAACGCACCTCCATTCTGTTCTCACTACTGGCTGTGACCAGGTTTCATCCCACCAGCAGCTAAAGGGTATGCAGTTCTCTAAAACCCCTTCAGCATTTATTCTTTGTAGACTTTTTGGCTGATGACCATTCTGACAGCTGTGAGGTGAACTTTTTTGTACACTGGATTTGCATGGCTTTATTGATTCCTGATGTTCAGCCTTTTTCCATTCCCATTTTGTTAACAAAAAAGAAAGAAAGTAAAAGAAACAGAAGAGAAATGTGCATAAACTATGCCTCTTGAAACTGTCGTTTTGAAATATGGACGTCTTTTGAATGTTTTGATCGATATACGACCCCAGGATTTTTTTTCAGGGAGGTGTCATTTACAGGCCTGCAATTATTTTGAATATCAACTGACCATTAGCGCTGGGATTAAAGCTGCTGTTGTGTGAAACGGCCACAGGGTGGCAGCAGTTCTCCTTTACCAAACCCGGTTACTAGGGCAACAGAACCTCAATGGAAGTCGTGTCCTAGGTTGTATTTTAGAATGGAATGTATCAGGAAAGCCCCTTCAATTTATGTCTCACTATTTCTTGTTTGTTTTTTTAATTTAATTTTTATTTTTCATCACAGCAAGTTTGATTACAATGTTTGGCATGTTGTAGGTATGCAAGATGTGATTCTTTTATACATATACATATGTCTATTCTTCCTGGGATCCTTGTCCCATGTACGTTATGACAGAATGTTGAGTAGTCTTCTCTTGGTATTCCGTAGGTCTTTGGTGATTATATAGTTCACCTGTGTTTGTATATGTCTGTTAACCCCAATATCCTAATGTATCCAATCCTCACACCTTTCCATTGGTGAACCATAAGTTTGTTTAATGAATCTGTGATTGCCCTTCTCTGTGGAAATATCTTCACCGGTATCAATTTTTAGGTAACACCTATAAGTGATATCATACGATATGTGTCTCTCTCTTTCTGACTTAGTACGAGTCGCGTGACTACCTCTAGACGCATCTACGGTGCTGCACCTGGCATTGTGTCCTTTTTTCCCTTGGCTAATATTCCCTCTGTACATGTACCAGTTCTTCTTTGTCCACTCATCTGTTGATGGACTTTTTGGTTGCTTCCATGTCTTGGCTATTGTAATAGAGCGGCAATGCACATTTGCCTGCCTGTGTCTTTCCAATTCTGTCTTCTTAGGTGATAGGCCCAGGAGTGGGCCTGCTGGATCATACAGTAGCAAAATGTTTACTTTACAAAGGCACCTCCATTCTGTTCTCATTAGTGGCTCTTACCAGGTTACGTCCCTCTTAAAGCTGAGGGTATGCACTTCTCCACAACACCTTCAGCATTTACTGTTTGTAGTGTTTTTTTGCTGATGTATATTCTGACCAGTGTGAGCTGATATACCTCTTTGGGGTTGGATTTGCATGCGTCTCATAAACCCTTGAAATTGAGCTTTCTGGCATGTCCTTTTTTTTCTTCAAACTGTGAGTACAGCTTACCTCTTCAAATTGTTTTTGTGAAGTATGTGTGACATTTAGAAATATTTTGGCCGTTACCTCCCTCAAGACATTTTGTGGGCAGGTTTCATTTACAGCCCTCCAGTACTGGTGCATATGAAGTGACCCTTAGCACCGGTTTTAAAGCTGCTGTTGCAGGTAACGGCCAGAGGGCGACAGCATTTCAGCTTTTCCCAATCTGGTAACTAGGGAAACAGACCTTCCTGGCGGTGGTGTTCCTCGGTTATATATTAGAGTGGAATGTGCCCGGATAAACCCCCAAATGCTGATGTCTCCTTACTTATGTTTGTTTTCTAAATTGAATTTATATTTTTTATTGGAGTCATATTCCATTGCGTACATGGACCACTTGTTCTTGGTGCATTCCTCTGTTGATGGACATTTTCGTAGCTTCCAAGTGTTGTGTATGGTAAATATTGCTGGAGTGCAGGATTTTCAGCCTGTATCTTTTTTTATGGTTTTGATTTCTTTTGCGGTACGTGGGCCTCTCACTGCGGTGGCCCCTCCCGTTGCAGAGCAGAGGCTCCGGATGCACAGGCCCAGCAGCCATAGCTCACGGGACCAGCCTCTCCACGGCATGTGGGATCTTCCCTGACCGGGGCACGAACCCGTGTCCCCTGCATCGGCAGGCGGACTCTCAACGTCTGCGCCACCAGGGAAGCCCAGCCTGTTTAGTTTTGATTCTCATCCTGTCAGGCGATAGGCCCAGCAGTGGGTATGCTTGATTGAATGGTAGCTCAGTATTTACCTTTCCAAGGCACCTCCTTTGTGTTTTCCTTACTGGCTCTTACCATGTCCCACGTTGAACCAAGGGTAGGCATTTCTCCTCAAACCCTTCAGCATTTACTGTTTGCAGAATTTTTGCTGATGGCCATTCTGACTGGTGTGAGCTGTTAGGTTTTTTGTAATTTGGATTTGCATGTCTTGAATTATTCCTAGTGTTCAGCATTATTCCACGCCTTTTTAAAGTTCTGTTAAAATAACAGAAAGAAACAGAGAGTACAGTTAACCTCTGGAAATTGTCTTCTTGAAAGGTTGCCCTCTTTTGAATTTTTTGGTCAATTTTCGAACCCAGGATTGTTTCTGAGGTCAGGTGTCATTCATAGGCCTGTAATGAGTGTGAATATCTAGTGAGCATTAGCACTGGGTTTAAAGCTGGTGTTTTGGGAAACGGCCACAAGGCGGCAGCATTTCTCCATTCCCAAATCTGGTTCCTAGGGCAGCAGAGCCTTTCTGGAAGTCCTGTTCCTAGGTTGGAAATTAAAATGGAATGTGCCAGGAGAAACCCCAATAAGTTTATGTCACATTACTTCTTGTTTTAGTTTTTTTAATCGGGGTAATGATTAGAATACTGTTTGTCCTCAGTGTACACAATCTGGTTCATTTGTGCATAACATATATATATATATATATATATATATATATATATATATATATATATATATTCATGTACAGAGCCACTTCCCGTGTAAATTATTGCAGAGTTTTCCATAGACATCCCTTGCTATATGGTCGGTCTTTCTGTTATATGTATTTAATAGGTATTTGTACATGTATGGTAACCCTAATCTTAATTTTTCCATTCCCCCACCTGTCCTTTTACATAAGCATAGTTTGTTTTCTAAGCCTGTGAGTGTCTTTCTCTGTGGAAATATGTTCATTTGTGTCAGTTGTTAGATAACGCCTATAAGTGATATCATAGGATATGTCTTTTGCTTTCCGACTTACCTCATGTTCTGTGATTATCTCTAGGCTCATCTATGGTGCCTCAAAGAGCAGTGTTTCATTGTTTTCCATGGCTAATAGTCCATTGTGTACATGGACCACTTCTTCTTTTTCCACTCATCTGGTGATGGACATTTTGGTTGCTTCCGTGTCTTGGCTATTGTGAAAATTCCTGCAGTGCAGCTGCTGAAGCCTGTGCCTTCTCGACTCTGGACTTGTCAGGTGAGAGTCTCAGCGGTGGGCCTGCTGAATGGAATGGTGGCTCAATTTTTACTTTGAAACACAGCTCCTTTCTGTTCTCATTATTGGCTGTTACCACTTTACATCTCACCAGCAGCTAGAGGGTACACAGTTCTCTAAAACCCCTTCAGCATTTGTTGTGTGCAGACTTTTAGCTGATGGTAGTTGGCATGTGTGAGTTGAAACCTTTTTGGAGGTTAGATTTGCATGAGTCTAATAATTCCTGATGTTGAGCTTTTATCCATTTTCCTCTTTTTTGAAAATGAGTGAGTAAAACTTACCCCTGCATACTATCTCCTTGAAAAATGTGCCAGTTTGGAATTTTTTCGGCCATTCCCTACCTCCGCACAATTATGTAGGGCAGATGTCCTTTACAGCCCTGAGTCCTTGTGAATGTTAAGTGACCATTAGCTGTGGGTTTAATGCCGCTCTTGAGGGAAACGGCCACAAGGCGGCAGCATTTCTACATTTCCAACTCTGGGTTTTTGGGCAACAGAGCTTTCCTGGAAATCGTGTTAGTAAGCTGCAAATTAGAGTGGAATGTGCCAGCGCAAACCCCCAAGAGCTTATATCTCCTAAATTGTTGTTTGTTTATTAAATTTAATTTTTATTAATTATCAGAGCAAATTTGATACAAATGTAGATTCTCCTAGGTGTACAGTTTCTGGTTCATCCTATCAATGTATCTGTCTATTCCTCTTTCGATCCTTTCCCGTGTATGTTATTATAGGGTGTTGAGTAGACCTCTCTTCGTATTCCATAGGCACGTTGTGATTATACATTTCATAAGTATTAGTGCATATCTGTTAACCCCCATGTCCTAGTTCATACATTCCTTATTCCTTTCCATTTGGTTAAACATTAATTGGTTTTCTGAATCTATGCGTGTCCATCTCTTGGAAATTATTTCATGGGTATCAATTTTTAGGTAACACCTATAAGTGATGTCCTAAGATGTCTGTCTTTCGGATTCTTTCTTACTTCAAGTTGGGTGATTATCTCTAGATCCTTCTATGATGGTGCCAACGGCACTGTTCCATGCTTTTTCATGGCTAATGTTCCATTGTGTACATGGACGACTTCTTCTTGGTGCATTTTTCTGTTGATGGACATTTCAGTTTCTTCCAGGTCTTGGCTATGGTACGTGTTGCTGCAGTGCAGGATTGCCAGCCTGTGTCTTTTCGATTCTGGTCTAATCAGGTGAAAGGCCCATGAGTGGGCCTACCAGATCACATGGTAGCTCCATATTTACCCTTAAACGCACCTCCATTCTGTTCTCACTACTGGCTGTGACCAGGTTTCATCCCACCAGCAGCTAAAGGGTATGCAGTTCTCTAAAACCCCTTCAGCATTTATTCTTTGTAGACTTTTTGGCTGATGACCATTCTGACAGCTGTGAGGTGAACTTTTTTGTACACTGGATTTGCATGGCTTTATTGATTCCTGATGTTCAGCCTTTTTCCATTCCCATTTTGTTAACAAAAAAGAAAGAAAGTAAAAGAAACAGAAGAGAAATGTGCATAAACTATGCCTCTTGAAACTGTCGTTTTGAAATATGGACGTCTTTTGAATGTTTTGATCGATATACGACCCCAGGATTTTTTTTCAGGGAGGTGTCATTTACAGGCCTGCAATTATTTTGAATATCAACTGACCATTAGCGCTGGGATTAAAGCTGCTGTTGTGTGAAACGGCCACAGGGTGGCAGCAGTTCTCCTTTACCAAACCCGGTTACTAGGGCAACAGAACCTCAATGGAAGTCGTGTCCTAGGTTGTATTTTAGAATGGAATGTATCAGGAAAGCCCCTTCAATTTATGTCTCACTATTTCTTGTTTGTTTTTTTAATTTAATTTTTATTTTTCATCACAGCAAGTTTGATTACAATGTTTGGCATGTTGTAGGTATGCAAGATGTGATTCTTTTATACATATACATATGTCTATTCTTCCTGGGATCCTTGTCCCATGTACGTTATGACAGAATGTTGAGTAGTCTTCTCTTGGTATTCCGTAGGTCTTTGGTGATTATATAGTTCACCTGTGTTTGTATATGTCTGTTAACCCCAATATCCTAATGTATCCAATCCTCACACCTTTCCATTGGTGAACCATAAGTTTGTTTAATGAATCTGTGATTGCCCTTCTCTGTGGAAATATCTTCACCGGTATCAATTTTTAGGTAACACCTATAAGTGATATCATACGATATGTGTCTCTCTCTTTCTGACTTAGTACGAGTCGCGTGACTACCTCTAGACGCATCTACGGTGCTGCACCTGGCATTGTGTCCTTTTTTCCCTTGGCTAATATTCCCTCTGTACATGTACCAGTTCTTCTTTGTCCACTCATCTGTTGATGGACTTTTTGGTTGCTTCCATGTCTTGGCTATTGTAATAGAGCGGCAATGCACATTTGCCTGCCTGTGTCTTTCCAATTCTGTCTTCTTAGGTGATAGGCCCAGGAGTGGGCCTGCTGGATCATACAGTAGCAAAATGTTTACTTTACAAAGGCACCTCCATTCTGTTCTCATTAGTGGCTCTTACCAGGTTACGTCCCTCTTAAAGCTGAGGGTATGCACTTCTCCACAACACCTTCAGCATTTACTGTTTGTAGTGTTTTTTTGCTGATGTATATTCTGACCAGTGTGAGCTGATATACCTCTTTGGGGTTGGATTTGCATGCGTCTCATAAACCCTTGAAATTGAGCTTTCTGGCATGTCCTTTTTTTTCTTCAAACTGTGAGTACAGCTTACCTCTTCAAATTGTTTTTGTGAAGTATGTGTGACATTTAGAAATATTTTGGCCGTTACCTCCCTCAAGACATTTTGTGGGCAGGTTTCATTTACAGCCCTCCAGTACTGGTGCATATGAAGTGACCCTTAGCACCGGTTTTAAAGCTGCTGTTGCAGGTAACGGCCAGAGGGCGACAGCATTTCAGCTTTTCCCAATCTGGTAACTAGGGAAACAGACCTTCCTGGCGGTGGTGTTCCTCGGTTATATATTAGAGTGGAATGTGCCCGGATAAACCCCCAAATGCTGATGTCTCCTTACTTATGTTTGTTTTCTAAATTGAATTTATATTTTTTATTGGAGTCATATTCCATTGCGTACATGGACCACTTGTTCTTGGTGCATTCCTCTGTTGATGGACATTTTCGTAGCTTCCAAGTGTTGTGTATGGTAAATATTGCTGGAGTGCAGGATTTTCAGCCTGTATCTTTTTTTATGGTTTTGATTTCTTTTGCGGTACGTGGGCCTCTCACTGCGGTGGCCCCTCCCGTTGCAGAGCAGAGGCTCCGGATGCACAGGCCCAGCAGCCATAGCTCACGGGACCAGCCTCTCCACGGCATGTGGGATCTTCCCTGACCGGGGCACGAACCCGTGTCCCCTGCATCGGCAGGCGGACTCTCAACGTCTGCGCCACCAGGGAAGCCCAGCCTGTTTAGTTTTGATTCTCATCCTGTCAGGCGATAGGCCCAGCAGTGGGTATGCTTGATTGAATGGTAGCTCAGTATTTACCTTTCCAAGGCACCTCCTTTGTGTTTTCCTTACTGGCTCTTACCATGTCCCACGTTGAACCAAGGGTAGGCATTTCTCCTCAAACCCTTCAGCATTTACTGTTTGCAGAATTTTTGCTGATGGCCATTCTGACTGGTGTGAGCTGTTAGGTTTTTTGTAATTTGGATTTGCATGTCTTGAATTATTCCTAGTGTTCAGCATTATTCCACGCCTTTTTAAAGTTCTGTTAAAATAACAGAAAGAAACAGAGAGTACAGTTAACCTCTGGAAATTGTCTTCTTGAAAGGTTGCCCTCTTTTGAATTTTTTGGTCAATTTTCGAACCCAGGATTGTTTCTGAGGTCAGGTGTCATTCATAGGCCTGTAATGAGTGTGAATATCTAGTGAGCATTAGCACTGGGTTTAAAGCTGGTGTTTTGGGAAACGGCCACAAGGCGGCAGCATTTCTCCATTCCCAAATCTGGTTCCTAGGGCAGCAGAGCCTTTCTGGAAGTCCTGTTCCTAGGTTGGAAATTAAAATGGAATGTGCCAGGAGAAACCCCAATAAGTTTATGTCACATTACTTCTTGTTTTAGTTTTTTTAATCGGGGTAATGATTAGAATACTGTTTGTCCTCAGTGTACACAATCTGGTTCATTTGTGCATAACATATATATATATATATATATATATATATATATATATATATATATATATATTCATGTACAGAGCCACTTCCCGTGTAAATTATTGCAGAGTTTTCCATAGACATCCCTTGCTATATGGTCGGTCTTTCTGTTATATGTATTTAATAGGTATTTGTACATGTATGGTAACCCTAATCTTAATTTTTCCATTCCCCCACCTGTCCTTTTACATAAGCATAGTTT